>NC_092705.1:20908504-21221896 GCF_964275005.1 Diadema setosum
TCCATCAATATCTAGTTTGGTTCTTGCTGGATGCAGGGACTAGAGATATATCACTCTCATTTTATTGATTGATATACAAACTAATTATGGTTACTGGCTGTCAACACGGCAAAGGATTGTGCGAATGTTGTCCTTTTCTGGAGTTGGTAGAAAATTCTTTTTTTAGATGAAAATGGTTATGGTATATGTTTATTCCTGGTGCATCTGTCAGTTAGCAAAGAAACACCTGTCCTTGGTAGGTGGTACCCTTCAATAGTGTTCTGGCCCAGAAGGAGAGGATGGGACTAACCCGACAACCCAATTAAAAAAGAGATAGTGCACATATATGTGTATTTTGTTTGGGGAGGGGGAGTGAGGCTCTAAGTTGGTCATTGGAGTACCAGAGGCTTGATTATAGATAATAGATCTGTATCATTCTCTTCACCATTTCTCTGCTGCATCCTCCATTCAGTCTTGTACATCTTTTTCTTTCTGTTTGTCTTCCCTGCTGAGCTACCCTATGAAAACGTTTAAGGTATGGTGGAGGGTTGCATGCTTACTTGTGTATCTGTCATTTTTTAGATCATGCTCAACCCGATGATGAAGACTACGAAGAAGGAGAAGATGAGGAAGATGAGGCGGAAGATGTCGAGGATGATGATGATGATGAGTATTATGAGGATGAGGAGGATTGTGATGATGAGGATGATGATGAGTATGCATATGAAGATGACGAAGAGGACAACGATGATGATGATGAAGATGACGATGCTGACAACGACGAAAAGGAGAAACCCGGTCCATCCATGCTGCACCTTATCCGTGATAAAGTTGCGGATTGCGGTAATAAGGGAGATTCGGGGTCATCAACCCCAACTTCAGGGACATCATCATCGTCAAACACCACTAGCAGCAGCTAGGAGTGTGAATATTTGATAGAACTGTGAGAAACTGCAAACTGATATATCATTTATGTGCCTACTACATACATGTCCTGTATTGTTAAATTACAAGTTTGCCTCACGTAATTAGAGTAAGGGTTGTATCTTTTTCCCCACTGCCAGTGGTTGTCATGGCAATGTTGTATAAATAATTTTCAAGAGGAGCATCTTGAAGATGGAATCTTGAAATAAGTCCAGAGGAGCTACTAAGCACTGTAAGAACTGTAGCGTAAAAATCAATTTTGACAGCAAAATTGCTCTCTCTTTTATTTTCTTTAGATTTCTCATTCTCTCACACACTTCCTTGTTGATTAATCACCATTTTTTTCTATGCCAGATGTTTTTAGTGTGAGAAATTCATGCTCCTTGAGGATTTATTATTTGGATATTTATACCAGCCCATCAGAATTTCTATGTGTGCGTCAAACCATTACAGTGCAAGAAAGCTATCCCCTTCAGTTGACTATCTACATTCTGTTGCAGCTAGATCAGCAGTGTAGTTTGATTTTAATACACATACAGTATCTAGAGACCAACGAAGTGAAATATTTGGAAATAAATGGCGGTTTGGTGTGCTTCATATGTGAATAAATGACCTGAGATAGAGGCCAGACAGAATTTTCGTTTACTTACTGAAGGGATTAAAAACTCTAACAGAAACTGCTAAAAGATGTGAAGATTAAGGTTTCTGTGCACAGGGAAACTTGTCAATGCTTCATGTGAACTGAAATTGATCAAACCTTTTGCAAATAGAGAAGGTAGTCCAACAGGATTTAGAATTGATGGTAAGATGTCACGTAGGAATTATTCATGGGGATCAACTGCCTTGCCAAGAAGTGTCTAGAGTCACTAATTCTCATTTCTGTGAAAGGAAACGATTATCAACCTTCTCCTTTTGCAAGGTTCTGAATATTATGTGTAGCTTCTCACCTCCTATGATTTATATCTGAAAACTTTATGCCCCCATAAATGTGTGGAAGTTTATAAACAGAAAATTCATTTGAAATTTACTTAACACCAGATGTGTGATATTTGACCTATCATCTCTCCAAATTTTAAAGTCGTCCAAATGTCTGAAGTTTGAAACTCCTCAGATTTTATAAGGAATACAGTATTATTATTTTCTTGAAGTCGACCTATTGAGTATATGTCTCTCCCCTACGTTTGAATGTGATTCAATCTTTTAAGAACTGATTCAGGAGATAAGCTTTTTAGAAGTTAAATGGAAAACTGACCAGTGGAAAGCGTAGAATCTGAAGAAGTTTAAAAAATAGAAAATCGATATCTGGCAACTCTTGGCAGTGAAAAATGATCTATGGATTCCTGTACATCCTTGCACATAGCTTCATGTATTGAAACAAACTTTCTCTTGCATGTTTAAAAGACTCTTTATCATTTATACTGTATGTCATTTTACTCCCTATGTGATGAGAACGTGAACTCGACCATTTGAAGTCAAGTTCTCCAGAAGAAGAGTGTGATCAAGGAATGTGTTTCAATCTAGCAAGAAAGGTCCGAAGTGGACACAGTGATTGGCAAAGGATACTGATATGGATATGTCTATATTGTGGTGAACGTCTCATAAAGCTGTAATGAAAATCTGATTGCATTTAATTGCTCCACTGAAAAATGAAACCACAACACACAATCTACTTTAAATCAAAACCCAGACCTAGTTATATGTATATAATGGTGTGAAATATGCATATAAGTCCTTTAGACTCAAAAATATATATGAAATTGATGAGAGATGAGGAAAGTAGAATTGTTGATCCATTAAAGATGGCATTGATTCGGAGTTGGAGAGTCAATATATTCATTGATGACGATGATGATTATTGTTATGATTATTTTTATTATTATGATTATTTTTATTATTATCATCATTATCATTACATTATTATTATTATTATTATTATTATTATTATTATTATTATTATTATTATTATTATTATTATTATTATTATTATTATTATTATCATTATTATTTAGAAGCTAACTGCTGTTTGTAGTCGCGATAATGAGTATCAATCTATTCGTGAAGAAAGTTGAGTCTGTCTGCACTCATTGCAGTGTGTATACATTGAAATCATTGTATTGTCAAGTGTGTCCAGACAGAATGAATGCTAAATAAAGATTGGCATGTTTTGTTTAAAGTGATAAAGAGCTTGATTGCTATCCTCCTTTTGGACTTTGCTTGATATTCGTAAGTCAAGCTTGGTGTTAAATGTAAATCAATTTAAATGATTCATTTACTATTGACCTCAGGTACAAAGGAATACAAATGTAATACAATTGTACTTATTCTTCGTAATACTGTATTGTCATTTTTTTCCTTATAACATCTTGTTTTTTTTTAATGATGCATTGCTCGATTTTAAAGATTATCATTCAAAAGCAGTCTGAACTGTATAACACTTTTCAACATGGACGAAAAACACCAAAGTATACAAAGGTTTTCACTTTATGTTGTCACTATCAAGAACTGTGAACAAATACTGTATAACCATAAAATTCCCCAATACAGTAGTACATACCACTAACACTGCTGTCTATGGAGAAATTGAGCACATTAGGTCTTTTTACTCTCTCTCGCTGACACACACACACACACACACACACACACACACACACACACACACACAAACAATAATGATCAATAAAAAAAAAAAATGTAATGCAGGCCTGTAGTTGTCAACGATTTGTTTTCAACAGCTTTCATAATCACACAATGCAGCATAAGGGACTCTCTCTTGCAAAGACACTAGAGCGAGAAACTCTCGGTATAGGAAAGTAACTTCACGGGTCCGAAGATATATAGATATTTTTTTTTCATAAAGATAGTCGACTGTTGCAAGTCAATGGTAGCATGAATAACCAATCAACCAATATATTTCCAAACTGGAATCATTGTCAGTGTCATTGTAAGTGTCTTTGAAATTCAAAAAAACACATTGTACAGTGAAAAGCGGTGCACTATATAATCAAGGAGGTTCTAGAGAATGGAGTCACAACCGTCTTATTTCCTTTGCTAGATGTTCGAAGCCGCCGCTCAAAAATATTTGAAGTATGTGCAAAACAGGATCTGCCGCGCAGATAGGAAGACAATAATTATTGACTCGTGTCTCATTGCATAATCACTTGCCACTTTCAAAGTAAGATACAATGTATTTCTTTGTGATGGTAATTACCTTTCGCTGCCCCTTCTTATAAAAGGTAGGTGGTACAGACATGAGGATGCGCGAATAGAAATTGAGCAAAAAATGCTGAAATGAAGATGAAAATTACTCGACTGGGCATATGCGGGCACTAATCTGATATATCTATCAATAAAGAATTATACTTGAAGATTATTCCATATTAGTTTCATTTGTGGAAACTAAGCGGAAAAGTGATAAAACCAGCTTTCCAGGATGGTACAGTTGTAAACATTTTCACATGATACAGCTCAGATTTACACTTTTGCGCAAATTTCTGGACGGAAATGTCTTTTGTTTTACATGCTTTATCATTAATTGAAATTTCATTTCATTTAATAAATAGATAAGCAAAACATGGCCAAAATTATGATACCGTTCAAAATTAATCTTCAGAATGCTGAGCAAGACGGCGGCAAGGAACATCGATCATCAAAGGCACAAGTGCACCTGTGGAATTCCTTTGTACATCAATAGAAATCTGACAACTGTTTGAATAATCACAGCCAGTTGGAACTCCAATGTATAAAACCTCCTTGATATAATAAAGTGCACTATAAAAAGTTTGTAACTTTTGTTCAAATGATATATCAACTTTCCAATACAAGTGTGTTGTCATTCCATTTTTCTTTTTTTTTAAATGAAAATTAGAAATTCTGAAATCTTTACAAAATACCTGGTACATACAATGAACTATATTGTATATGATAAGAGATCAACTGAACATACAGGTCAGTGAAAAACACCCTCCCCCACATCAGAACACGTTCCGCCACGCCACTTTGATATACATGTACATGTATACGTAACTCTGAACTGGGAATAGTAGGTCACCTACATCACACTTTGACATCTCGGCAGCATTTTCTACAAAGCGTATTATAAAACGGTAATTAATTCAACCACCTCCATGTTTCAAATGCTTTGTTGATCACGGAATTCAAGATTGAGTTCATATTTTCAGTTCCATGGAAAATGAGAAAATTTACAGTAAATTTGAACCTCTATTTCTTTATTATGCTCCCTCAGATATATATGAATACAGTGTTACTTTCGCAAATTGAGCCCAAAGGCCTTTTCGCAATACAAAACTTCGGCGAATTGTTCCAAGCGTTGTGTAGAATTGCGCGCATTTTGCTTTCGCGATATTTGCGACAGTTTCATGCACTCAAAAATTTCTGGAAAGTGAAAGTCAGCATTTTATAAAAAGAATAAAAAAAAAAAACAATCCAGGGGGCTCCTACCGTAATATCAATACGTAGGTTTATCGGGCCTGTATCGGTAATCTCAATTTTGACGTTACAGCAACCCGACTACTCTGAGTTTGAAGATGATAAGTGTAGCAGCATGTGAGTACATGCAAAGAAATACATTATATCTAAAAACAACAATGGAATTAAAGGGGCCCTCGACTCAGCATAACTTGCATGTTCCCTCGCCATGTCTTTTGTTAGCCACATTAATGTGACAGAAACATGCAAGTTATGCTGAGTCGAGAGGAAGGTGCACTCCAATGTCTTTTGTTAAACATTTCAGTACTTTAGCAATGATTGACAGATGATGTCATCTCAAGAATATTAATATTGATTGGTTTGGAAGGATTTTTTTGTGGGCGTTCCCAAGTAATCTGAAGAAAAATAGAAGAAAAAATCGTTAGAAATATAAATGTATGGAATGTTTCTAGATATTTGTTTTACCGCAAAAGTGATGTTGAGGGTATCATAAATCAACACTAATCAACATGCATTTGGATTTCAGGGCCCCTTTAAAAATCAGTCATCTATTTTAGATACTGAGACGCAATTGTGGGCACCACTTTGTTTCTCACAGAAGTTGCCCTGAACAACCACAGAGCTTGCCCTACCAAGAAACAGCCGAGGAATTCTTGCCTATGAAACTTGATGGAGGGAGCACGTGAATTTAATGCTTCGTTAATAGGCTGTAGAAAAAGAAACATCCATAAATCATAATATATTATCGAAACGGTCTATCATACATACCCTCATTCCACAGATATTTTTTCTCATCTGTTACTCGTCGAAGCAAAGTTTGTTGCTTCCGGCCACCCACGGAACTGTATCGGATCACAATCTGATGAATCTGACTTGATTGGTCGAGTATCGGGTCAGTGCCAGACATGTCGCACGTGATCCTCATCGGACGATCTTGCCTCATCGGATCACCGCCCGACGACACTGACCTGATAGTCGCCTAACCAGTCGGATTCATCGGACTGCGGTCCGATACACTTCTGTGGGTGGCTGGAAGCGATAAACTTAGCTTCCAGTGAGTGACGGATGAGAGAAAATCTTTGAGGAATGGGGGTATAAACAAGGAGCTACGAACGAGTATACTCCTTGGTATGAGGCAACATTTATTCATTATGAATGCGTATGAACTCGCATAAACATGGTAGAAATACAATGTAGTTCCGAATAATGTATTTCCATATAATTGTTCTTTTCTCGTGATATCTTTGTGCATTGCCACTCTTTGTTGAAAATGAAATAAACGAAACGAAAAAAAAAAAAAAACCCCGAAACGAAGCTAGATGGCAAAAACAACGGACAGGTTCCCAACTCTGTTGATCTGTCGCACATAATGATTGTCTTTAAGTGATTCGTGTTATCGCACTTCATCTTTTCCCCTCGTTCTTGTGCTGTTTCTCCCGGTCGAAAGGGCAGAGTTGCTCCAAACGTGGCCGTCCTTATCACCAGTAGTAACTTTTGATATACTCCTATATACATAATCGTTTGACGAGATGATAATGCCACATACGAGTTGGAATTCCTCTTTTTAATATTCATTTGTTATGTGTGACAGGATGCAGCGCTCACCGATGATTTCGAGAACCGTTTAAACGGGATCACTGTAAAGAATTTGATAGCCCTCCTTTATTGCTCAAATTTATCTAAATGATAAAACAAGTCTTATAGGTAAAATGCCAGAGATTTTACATCAGTAGGACACCTAATAGAAACATGATTTTTTTTTTTGTCCCCGCCGAACGAGTTCGAGCAGGGGACTATGAAACGGGCTCCGTACGTGTGTGTGTCCGTGTGTCCGTGTGTCCGTGTGTCCGTGTGTCCGTCCGTGCGTCCGTGCGTCCGTGTGTCCGTCCGTGCGTCCGTGCGTCCGTCCGTGCGTCCGTGTGTGATCAAAATGTTCAAAATGCTACTCCTTCGCCATTTCTAACCCGATTTTGATTCTGTTTGCTTTATATGATAGCACTACATGGGAGCTTTGAAACTTCTATAAAGAATTTCAGTTGTGACCTTTGACCTTGAACTTTGACCTATATTGTACATTTTGCTTCAAAATGCTACTCCTTCGCCATTTCTAACCCGATTTTGATTCCGTTTGCTTTATATGATGGCACTAGGTGAGGGCTTCAAAACTTCTACACAGAATTTTGACCTTTGACTTCTTTGACCTTTGACCTTGATTTTTTGCCTATATTGTACATTGGCTACAAAATGCTACTCCTTTGCCATTTCTAACCCGATTTCGATTCCGTTTGCTTTATATGATGGCACTAGGTGAGGGCTTCAAAACTTCTACACAGAATTTTGACCTTTGACTTCTTTGACCTTTGACCTTGATTTTTGACCTAAATTGTACATTTTGCTACAAAATGCTACTCCTTCGCCATTTGTAACCCGATTTCAATTCCGTTTGCTTTAAGTGATGGCACTTGGTGAGGGCTTCAAAACTTCTACACAGAATTTTGACCTTTGACTTCTTTGACCTCTGACCTTGATTTTTGACCTGTATTGTACATTTTGCTATTAAATGCTACTCCTTCGCCATTTCTAACCCGATTTCGATTCCGTTTGCTTTATGTGATGGCACTAGGTGAGGGCTTCAAAACTTCTACACAGAATTTTGTCCTTTGACTTCTTTGACCTTTGACCTTGATTTTTTACCTATATTGTACATTGGCTACAAAATGCTACTTCCGGCGGGGACATATATTACGCACCGCGTAATTTCTACTTTTCCTTGTTTTCAATGGAGTTGCTGCAACCATAGGCTTAATGCACATCTTAATTTAGACTAGTGTGCTAATGTCATCACCTCGCAACTTTCCCATCGGTTTGCTCAAAAAATATCGTGAAGATCATGTAGTAACTGAAAGTTATTTATCCAAGAATGTCCTTATTGTTAGTTTGTTACAAAAGAATGAAATGTTTAAACTTGACAGAAATACTACCTCTTCCCAGTTTCAAAATTCTTTCAAACTGACGGGTAATCCAAGCAAATAATCACAGAAATTCAATTTTCCTGACCGTAACAGCTGATTGTGCTTTAAACTCACATTCAAGTTCATTTCCGCATGACGAGGACACAGCTAATGTGCTTCACGAAGTACAAAGTTCAACATATAAAATTATGTTTCTTCCTCTCGGTGCGTACGTGATGAGAAAAGGTGAGTGTACCGTCTGTGAGTGTGACTGGGTGTATTTGGGTGTCTTACTAGATGGGAGGGGATAAAAAGTAGCCAGTAGCCAGAAAACACCAGAATACGATACTGTACAAGATCACAAAATTTCTCATTAAGATTTTTCTTATTCAAAATATCATAAATTAAGTAGAAATCTTTAATGCTATCTCATATTTCGTATTGTTGTTTTAAAGAAAGAAGAGAAAGAGAGAAAAATTGGGACCCCTTACATCAAATAATTTGCCCCAGACAATACTAACATAAAACAAATAAATCTTAGAGATATTAAACAAGAATATTAAATATACCATGATGTCTCCACAAAGGAGCTCATATCGTCTCCACGAGGGAGCTCATAATGGGCGTCTCAACAAAGGAGCCCATACAGTCTCCACGAGGGAGCTCATATAAGAAAATACAACTATTAAATATTGATGATTATTTAAGTAATATCATCCAAAACCAAAAAAAAAAGTCATGTCTCAAAAAAGAGATGATTATAGAGGTGACAATATCTATATGTTGATGAATACCTCATATTCTTTACTCAAATTCGAATAAATATGTAATACACTCGCACGTGTATCGCACACTAACTCACCCACGCGCACACACACTCAAACATACACACACACACACACACACACACACCCAACCACGCACCCACATACTAATATCAAGGGTCAGCCCAAATGATAATGCTTTATTTGAAATAAAGCACGCACACAGTTAAATACATTACAGAATAGAGAAATTTACTATAACTGTATCATTATTTCGAGGGAAATTAAAAAAAAATGATATAGAAATAAATATACAGTATACACAGAGCTCTAGGCATTATAACAATCATTCAAAACAATGATTCGGAGCAAAACCAGAGGCGTATTTCGTATTCCTGCTAAACTAATTCCCCTTAGTCTCAAAATGTCTTGTATTATTTAGATAACGGAGGGTTCCTAAAGGCCGTGTCACACCATAACGCGGGCTTGTGGCGAGGAGGGAGTTTCAAGCACGTAGAAGATTTTCAGCGGGCGAACAAAAATGTTTGCAATTTTCATTCATGCCTTGTCATACCGTACGGGGGAACTTCTGCGGCTTGACTTGCGGGGAAACAAATTTACTCCAAGGAGCTCTCTGCAGTTGGTCCGCACCTGACAGTATCTAGCGCGTAGTTGCCCGGAGGTGCTCACGCAAGTCTGATTTAACCGCAGCCAAGTTTTGAGCATGACCAAAACTTTTTCCGGGTGAGTCGCGGGAATGCCCGTAGAGGTCCACGCAGAACGCCAGTAGGAGACCCTTAGCGGCAGTACTTCCCAGGCAATTCCCACGCAGGTACTTCGCAGTCCCGTATGCAGCCAAGATAATGAAATTCTGTGAGATTTCAGCCATTCCATTAGAGGAATTCCTTCACTAAGTTGTCAGCCCCCACGCGACTGGTACAAAGGTCACACAGTATACTCGCAAGTATAACGCGTCCAGCAAGTAAGACACATGCGCTGACTCGCACAAATCCTTTTCCGCCCTCATGAATGTCCGGTATGCTCGAAAATCCCTACACGTAACAAGCCCGAGTAGCTTGCCCGGAAAGGTGTGACAGGGCCTTAACTATTCGTTTGAACACACGACTCAAGACATACATGTTTTATATACGCGGGTATATTCACTTTCAAGTACACAAAATGAGTTTCCCTCATTGATAAAAAAAAAAAAAAAAAAATCGCTTGAACTCGATTATCTACACTCGCCGTCAGAGACTATAACTTCGTACCCCTGCCCTCCTTACCCAAAAAAAAAAAGAAGAAAAAAAAAATAGCCCAGCAGTGTATCAAATTTCTGATACAACATTTTGAACGCGATACCCGATCACATAAACCAGAATACTAAATTCCAAAAGGTATAAACCTGTACATCACCCACTGATATCAAAAGATGTAAACTGTCGTGACTGTAGGAAATTTTGCTAAAGACTTTTCATTTTCTTATACAGTAGGCCTATACATTCCTTTCTTCTGCTTGAATTTGACTTTGTCCCGTTCTGGCTGTGTGTCTCCCGTTTAAGATGTATTTCTCCCGCCAACTTTCGTTTTGTCATAGACACCTTTGTACATTATGTTTAATGCCAAAAACTAGCGAGCATATCCCTAGAGCACAGAGGTCATACAGCACATTGTGTTTTAGGTCGATCCATGCCTAGAGGTTGATTGATTGATTTTATTTCCGCAAAATAAAATATGTACATTACTTTTTATTGAACAATTCAAAGAAGTTGTCACAAAAGTACGTGGAATTGCGGATGGATGGCCCTACTCAGCTCCGCCCTCATCTGCTCATGGTGGAGCTGTTTACCAAGGGGTCCAAAAGAAAACAACTTAAACTACTCTACACAAAATCAAAATACCATCCATTATTACACTTCAGTTATTCTATGAAAACTATTGCCATAATGGAAATAAGCCAAATCAAGGAATTCAACAAATATACGTCTACGCTTCAAAGAAAAAAAAAAAGGGGGGGGGGGGGGAAAGTACTGATACAAATACACCTAAATTTAAAATCTAATGCTATTATATAAACACCATCCTCTATAACCTAAACATTTTCTTAAAGTAACCTGAAATGCGATATTAATACAAAATTTTTCGAAAGTCCCTAATTTCTGTTATTGGGAAGTATATAAGTTTCGCTTCATCGATAATAATATGTCACACTAAAGTGAACTTATTCACAGTGATATATTTGGAGCCCTTTATCATATTTGCCGATTGCCGCATAACTGTCATGGCTTATATCCGTTATGAATATTGGAAAAGATGTATTATGTAACTATTCCACCAGACTTAAATTGGGAAGTGGTCCATAATGTGAACTTCATGTGTTCAATCGATACTCGTTTACGTTCTTTTTATTTTAAAATTTTGCATAAATCTATTGCTTTAAATGACTTTTTGTTTAAGATAAAGATAAAAGATTCGCCTAATGGTAGCTTTTGTGGAATATTACCTGAATCAATTATTAATTTGTTTTGCGAGTGTGATGTAGTAATGCCCCTATGGAATGATTTGTTGCAAATAATTTTAAAACATGATAGTGATTTTAGTTTGGATAATTTGAAGAAAATGTCTGGAGTTACTTCAGATAAATCTTTATCTTTTCTGTTTTTGTCGTGAAAATATTTCATTTATTTATGTAAATTTAAAAATATTAGACCCAATTTTGAATCTTTTAAGTTACACTTGAAAACTAAGAAAGAAACAGAATATCATGTGGCTAAGAAACGAGGTAAACTCCATCTTCACTTTAAAAAATGGAAATTTAATTTGTAAAACCCAGTAAAGATTTAACATAGACTGTATTTGTTAGGGTAGAACCTGCAAGATGTTTAAGTGGTAACTACCACAATGATTTCTTTATTGAACAAAATGATACTGCGTTTTATGTCTTATTGATGATCTTATTTTTATTGTTATTTATATTTTTTGTTCCTTATGTTCATAATAAATTTTGTATAATAATAAGTTTGTAATCATGAAAATCAATAAAACATATAAATACACAAAAAAAAACCCTATCATGGCTTATATAGTTATTTTAGGGATTCATTGAATTAGAGTGTTATTTCTTTCTTAATTCTTAGTCACAGTACGTGGCATTTGAAGTACTTTATGATACCTGCTGCCATTTTTACATGATTATCATGGCTTATTTTAAATGCTTTATTAAATAACTTTATTCTTATGTTTTCTTTTGATTTAATTTATCTATTTATTTTTTTTTTTGGATTTTACCATGCACCAAATGTTATCATCGGGCCACCAAATAGGAAATGTGATGATTGGTTGTCAAGAAAAAAATGCGAGTGTCGAGCTTAGGATATACAAATACCTAGGCCTATATAAAATATTCATGCACTATCGTTGGAAACTGCATTATCCTGCCTAGTTTATAGGGGGAAAAAACCCCGAAACGATGTTATTTATGCTCTCCCATGCAATATTGAGCAATATTACATGTACATAGACGGGCTAGAACTGAAATTGCGCAACAGCCAAGCGAACCGGTGGGAACCAGTTACTATTTTCGCAGGATAGCAAGAATTAGGCAGGAATTGAAAGATTTTCGTCGAAGGAGTCAGTGACAAACTTGCCGAGTTTCATTACAGACGGTAAAGTATAGCACCAACCTTTACTTCACTGAAATTTTACTTATTTTCAAACAACATCGTGAATCTCAGTTTGATGATCGCTAGCTCGAACGTTGTGTAGCAGCAGTTACCCGCAACTGCATTTGAAAGTGTTTCGATTCAACAAAAATATTCACTGTCAATAGAGCCGGGTATAATGTTGTTTATCATTGGCTTTACAATATCACCTTGCCATTGCCTACGATCAAAGGCAGGGATCATAATTCAACTATAATATTTTTGGGTTTGACCTATATATGAATGGCAATCGATCTGACACGATGTGATTTGGATATTGTCTAATATTGTGCTGACATGTGTTTGTCACATTGTCATTATGTTTCCTGTAGTATATCAATGTTTATTTCATTCTCATATACTTCGATATTGACTTTATTACTTGCAATGAACGAAGGTCAAACACGTCTATACGTTCCAGACAAATTCAAGCTCACCCAGATAATTTAGAATATTGTATTAATATTCAATTCTGATTGATTAACATTAGACACTGAGACAGATTTAAATATCCAAGATTTTATTGACTATTACATCATTGTACAAATCACTCACCTGGGATTTCATCTTCACTCAGTCTCAATCTCAAATTTATTCACCCTGCTTCTAATTAACACTTATCTTATAACAACAATTTTAGTCTTTTCATGCAAACATCAAAGTCTTAAAAAGTCTTCGATGCCCTGGAATTACTTAGGCATCTCAGTAATTAACCGTTTTCCCCTTTTACCTAGGAACTTACAGCGACGTGGCTTCATTCAAATTGTCAACCAATTCTTTGTTTACAAAATTGTAACTTCATGCACACCGATCGTGCACATGATAAAGGATGCGTAAGAATGTAGAATTGTGTTTGTATAAACAACACATATTTTAAACTTAGACCTGATATTTACACTGAGAGGGTCGAAGAATTATTTCTTTAGGTAATCGTAATGAAAATATGTACATAATATAGTAGTCATTGATCATAAGCTCCTATAGCAATGATGTGGAGAGATTATCTTTTAAGAAAATTTCGATATCTTGCGAGAAAATAAGAATGTTTATTTGGATGGAGACTATGAAATTGAAAAACTATTAAAGTGCAACTCAGCACAACATCACCAGATTCAGTACCATACCCCAGTCAAATGGAATTCATCCGCACATCATCGTATCGCCGAGAATTTCTGACACGAGTCAGACCCTATAACAGACGACAAATTCTCCAAACAAAAATATCAGCACCAAAATCCATCAATGGTATGATTTACTCAGATACTTCATTTAACAATTTTGTGATATGTAAACAACGTAATGATTTGTAGGCCTATTTAACGCCCAGGAGTGACCATGAATCTCAACTCAAAGAATCCCAAGGAAATATAGTTTTATTCAGTATCAACTTAGCTAGAAGTATATTCTTTATCGGGCGTGAATAAGTGTTGCGTTCATTTCATGAAAAAAGATTAATGTTTCACTATGACAATGACCGTGGATAACATCAGCTAATATTGCACTTAATCCACCTGTATGAATTCTGTCACAATATCTTAATTGATAGTAAATATACCTATCTTAATCTAAACTAGAAATGTTGCTACGGCGACTTGTATGCCTCCGCCATAATACATGGTTCTCCTTATAGGTCTACAGTACAATGTCTTGACAATGTGTGATGTCAGTTTCATATAATTGGCAAAATATTACAATGACATGTTTGTCACAAACGTGCTGAATGTTCACTTTCCTTGAACTAGGTTTAATTGGATGAATGGCTAAATTGTCAGAGTGCAGGTATTTGGAGGATTTGAGGATTTTTACTTGACTTTAACCCTTTTATAAGTTTATGCATTGAGTAATTTTAAAGGTAGGAGAAAAGTGTAATTTCAATATTAAATGCTAAAACATTAGTATATAAATGTGGCCTTTGACCCTTGACCTTAGACCATAAAGTTCTAGAGAGAATCACTGTTAGGTAGAACATGCATAAATATGTAATAAGTTTCATGATGATACCTTGAGTTATACTTTCGAGATATGGAGGAAGAAGTGAAATTTAGCACTTTCACTTGACCTTTGAACTTTGACCTTTTGGCAAGAAACTTCCCACAGAATATCTATTGGGTAATATATGTATATATCAAGTTTCAAGAAAAATCCTGCAGGCATTGCATAAATATGAGTAACATTTTGAGGAATTGACCTTTACCTTTGACCCCTGACCTTTGACCCATGATCCCCAAATTCCCTAGACAATCACCACCAGTCAGTACATGCATATAATCAAAGTTCCACGAAGATACCTTGAAACATTTGCGAGATATGGAGAAAAATATGAAATTTCAACATTTTGACTTTACCTTTGACCCTTGACCATTGACCTCATGACCCGAAACTCTCTCTGAAGAATCTTTATTTGGTGGTACATGTATACACTAAATAAAAAAAAAATACCTTTAGGCATTGCATGGATATGGGGCAAATAGTGAAATTCTGAGCATTTGACCTTGACCTTTGACCTTGAGCATGTGCACCTAAAAGTTGATAGGCACAACTTTGCCCACTCATACATATACACGCCAAGTCTCATCAAACGGTTTTTTTTTTTACTTACGCTCTCCACAAAATTGATTACGGACGTAAGGACGGACAGACGGACGGACAACCCGAAAACATAATGCCTCCGGCACCACTTCGTGGCGGAGGCACAATAAACAGGATCAAAAAAAGTTTCAAAATAAGTGAACTACTCCAATTCGTTTACCATGTAATGAATATTGTTCCAATAAACTCGAACGATAAATGATCTTGTCAGAAAAATCAGATGTTATTGAAAAATGATGGATTGACGTTAAAATCCCATCGGAGAATGTCACGTGGTCGTGACGAAAACCTGTACATATAAGTATATCATTGATGCCACAAACAGGTGGTTGAATGGTCATGTGACAAACTTTGAGAAGTTTCAGACTGCACTAAACATCGAGAATGGGTCCGATCAATTTCCCGAATTTGAGTTGGAAGTTTCGGGAAGTTTGCGGTCACATAGGCAACACTCTGAGACCTTAACTCTTATACTAACCTGCTCTGTACATGCAAATTGGTTACATTTTTAAATCTCACAAGTAAAAGATATTGCCCACGAAAATTGAACAACGGTGTTGATGGAACGTGGAAATAATCAAATTTCATCGACATAACACTTTGTATACTTATCTAAGCTCAACGACAGAGAAGGAATAGAAAGCATCCTGACATCTTCAAAACACATACATGAATACGCACGCGTGTATACAAATCTGTAGTTAGATTGTCTACGTAGATATGTAGTATCGTCACTTATGCTCAGTGTCGGACAATCAACCTTAATATTAGCGGCACGTTTGTCTCCACCATGTATCCCCTCAACCGTCACTCTATTCAGCGTCAAGCAAGCCCGTCCCCATTGCCAAAATATCGGTGCACCAGTGTAGAGTGGGCAGTACTGCCAAATCAGTCGATAAAGGATATTCATGAGGTGAACGAGGAAGAAGACGACCCACAACGAACCAAGATGGTCTCTCTACCGGACATCGACGACATGACTGTCAACGGCGAGATGCATGAGGAGGTCGAGAAGGTGGTCTTCCGCCAACGTGCCAAACTCTTTCGCTTCGACCACAACGCCAAGGTTTGGAAGGGTTGCGAAGTCGGCGACATCAAGATTGTGAAGAACCCAAAGACCAACCATGCTCGTATCCTCATGAGGAGAGAACAGGACCTTGAGGTAATATATCTCTAATTTTCAAAGAGGGTCAGTCTGAGATTTCCTGCGTGAGAAGTGATAGTAAGTCTGCAGTATCAGCTCTGGTTCTTATAACAGAACAAGAAACCGAAGGACAAGTATGCCATTGCAGTTTGACGTGATATCTTTAAATACAGAGCTTCGGCAGCAATAGACTGATGGTGGTAAGGAAACGGAGGCACAATTTCAAAAGCCAAGGTGTATTTGGAGAACGTTGTCTAAATTCTGCTCGAAGGTGTTGATGACTTTCATCCGACCATGATTGTATGGAAGACTCCAATACGTAACAAAATAATGACTAAACATTTATCCAAACATAAACATTACCAAGATCTTGGTGTGCCACAAGTTATAAAGGATGTACGGTATGTGTCTTTGTCCTGTGGGTATGTACGTTTTGAAAATAATCACGTAATTATAAATAAAATCTTGACATTACGACATGTGGTGGCGTTGCGGTCCATGCGCATCATGTTTATAAGAAGAAGGTCCAAAATTAAGGCTCCCTTGCTCGCTATCTCCTCATCAATACTTCCCGGTTAGCTGTGCGTCAACCAACGCATCACAGCAGAGATGGTGTTGGAGCCCATGTTGGCCTTGGATACCTCCTGGGTCTTGACCGCTAATGACTTCGCTGATGAGGAGCCCAGGCTGGAGCAGCTGTCCTTCAAGTTCAAGCATGCCGACACGGCGCGTCAGTTCAAAGAGATGTTCACCATGGCGCAGGAGATGACTGCCGATGGGAAACCCGAAGCAAGCCAAGATGTCGCAAATGAGGTAAGACTTTTTCAAAACAAACAGGAAACCTTTCCGGACATATTGTATGCGTTTTTCTTCATTCCATTCTGTCAATCTTTCATCTTTGCATTTAGACAAGCAATTGATAGCGATATTTCTGGTCAGTAAAATTATGCAGCACAATTCTGTTATAGAGAATATTCAAAGTAATGAATTTCCTGCGTTGAGTTGTTTACATCGATGTAGGGCAACTTGTCAATCAGTTGCAACATAGAGAATAATCCTTCAAAAAATCACAAAGAAATACTATAACCTTGAATGCTTCTTTGCAGCTGAGTCCAGAACCAATTCCTTGTCGTTTGGCGGCTGAGATGCGGGCCTTGAACATGTCGCACACTTTTCTCTTGGAGCAGAACCAGCGTCTTTTGCAGAGGGAGGAGAAACTTCTGGAGTCCAACCAGGAGCTCATAAAAGAAGTCCTGCAGCTCAAGGCATGCATCATTTCCATGGCAACGGACTAACGGTTTGTCTGTATGGATGCAAATTCTTGGTGGTGGTGGTTGTGGTGGTGATGTTGACTAACTGTGCATCAAGAGTTTGTTGCTTGACCCAAATCTTCAAAGGCATTATTTACCATTTGTAGATGAAACAAAAACCTAGCTTTAGTGCTTCAAAATAGTTGTAAAATGTGAGTTAGGAATGGAAACAACCAATGTACAAATTTTAATCAGTATAATCAATGTTTTGTTAAATAAAAGTATTGTTAAATATACGAAATATGAACAATAGTTATAATAAAATTGTTTCTAGACTAAACCGTCTACAGTTATGGTTTAGTGAGAGAGATATTGATATCTCCTTATATTTTAGGCTTTATTTCAATTAATCTAATTCAATATCCATGCAACATCTGTATTGCAAACGGCAAAATAATGTCACAAAGAAACACATCTTATTTCATACAAGATTCGCATTGAAAATTGAGGGGCTGATAAAAAGCGAACTTGTATGATGCGTTACAACGATGCATTTTACAACACTTGCAAAATAAGTAAACATAAAGCAAATTAACCGGTGCAAATTTACCAGTGAAACTTAACCAGTGCAAAGTAATCAGTGCAAATTATGTACTTACCAGGGGCGGATCCAGGAATTCTGTAAAGGGGGGTGCAACTAATATTTCTGTTGGCACTTCCGGGTTTCATTTCATTTTTTCTTTTTATTTCTTTTGTTTTTAACGAAAAATAAAGGGGGGGGGGGGCGTGCGCCGGTTGCGCCCCCCTCTGGATCCGCCACTGCTTACCGTTATATCTTTGGGTAACATGACGCACGGAGACGCAATAGACCCAGCAAAGAATGGTAAAGAGTGCGAGGGGAAGGAAGCAGATAGACCGAGGGAGAGAGAGAGAAAGGGGGGGGGGGGGAATAGAATGAGTGAAAAGGTGCAGTACATCATCGATAAACTGCGAAGCAGGAAGAATTCCGAGTCAGGGAAACTGATTATGGGTTACATATCAATTGATAAGAATTTCTGTAAATTCATACGAAATGGTAACTGGGAGGACCTTTAATATTTTTCTTTCATATACCTGCTATGCCATATTGTTTTACCGGTGTTACCCTCTTCTGAATCATAAAGAATTAAGTCTTGATCTTGAAAAAGACCAAATGATTAGCTTTGCAAACTTGACATTTCAAACATCTATTTATTTGTTCATCTATTTTTTTTTAAATCAATGAATATTGCCAAATTAATGCAGCACTCACTATTTACACTATTTACTTTTATTACCAGAGAGACATTCGGGAAATAAAGCTCCAGCAAGAAGTGATCGGCGTGCGACTTGCAACCTCGCCCATCGTCCCGCTCAAAAGCCAGGGTACCTCCCTATCTGTTATCTGCCCAGCCTAAAGCCTCGGTTACACCAGAGCCGAGTCAGCTGCTAATCCACCCGAATACACGTCTTCGGGTGGATTTGGGAGCATCATGTTCTCCTTCCCCGAATGGGCGAAAATTCGGGAGGGATTGTGGAACATTCGTGCAGGGATTGGGCTGGTTTTGAAATGTTCGAAACCATCCGAATACCCTAAAAACTACTCCCGAATGTGGCCCCGACAAATTTCACATTCGGGATATATCCGGATGGAATTCGTTTGGAATCGGGGAGGCATTCGGAGCATTCGGAGCAGATTCGGGCCTATTCGTATCATTAGGGGAGTAACGGCCCGAATCATCTATCCAAATAGACCCGAATATCACTAATAGAGCCGAATCTGAACAGAATTCCCCGAATACCTGCCCGAATCCATCCGAATCCACCCGAATCCAGAGCAGAACACAGGCGAGTGAGCCGAATAGGCCAGAATGCGGCCGAAAAGCAGCCGAATAGGTCGAATGAGAGGTCAGAATGACCCGAGTAGCCTCACGAATATTGCCAGAATAGCGATTCTGCTCTGATTCGGGACCTTTTCGGAACCTATTCGTCTCTGATTCTGGCAGCTCCTCGAATCAGAGACGAATAGGTTCCGAATCCACCGAATCCATCCGATTCAGGCCATATTCGTGCAGAATCGGTCCACATTTATTCGGGAGAATTCGGCTTTGGTGTAACCCTGGCTTAAAACACCACCCTCCCAGGCCATGACGACAGTTGCCCAGACGGCCCCTGTTTTATTTCACCATGAACCCTACCTTCCACAGAAACTTCTGTTTAGTGAAAGTATAGCAGAAGAAGAACCAAATGACAGAAATAGGACCAAATGACAGATATTTATTTCTTAGTTGTAGTTTACACATCTTTTTGTTTGTGGTTGTTTCCCCATCAACATTTTGTTCAAAATGTCTAGTTTAAAATCAATGAGAGTGATTTCAGACTTAGTTTCACATGCATTAAATTTTCAAAGGAACCAGCAATGAAAGAAGTTGAAAAAAAAATAACCCGCATGTTTTCCAGATAACAAGAAAGAGCTATTTCTGACAGAAATCAGGTGATTATCTCCTGATTACTTATCATGATATTCTAAGAATACTTGAAATTGCACTGAATCATTAAAACGCTGACGAAATTATTATTCTCTCGGTACTTAATAATCATTTCGACAGCATTAATTAATTAATTAATTGATTCATTTATTCACTCAATCATTTATTTTATTTCCACACGGTCACCTGTTTCAGCCACAGTCTGGCTGTTCTTCAACAAGTCCGTGCATCTTAAAAAAAACAGTTACATCACGTAATACAAAAACATCATGATACACAAAATCATACTGAAAAAGAGGAAGAAAAGGAAGAAGAAGAAGAAGAAGAAGGAAAAAACACTTGAGATTACAGGCTACAAATCACATTCTCTATTCCCCTTCCCCCCCCCCCCGACACAAATAACTCTACGCAAAATCAATACATGTTTGGACTTTTACATAAGAATAAACAAACAAAATATACACAAAACACATGACTCCATCACTGAAAACAGTCTCATTTATCAAAAACTATATATTCAATTTAAATCTAGTGAAGGACATTTCTTTCAGATTCCTAGGAAATCGATTCCATTCTTTAATTCCTCGAAATGAAAAACTCCGTTTCTTAATATTGGTTAGTGGTTTAAATAACTCTAAGCATTTATACACATTTCTTAAACCATAATAATATTCTTTAAAAACAAAATGTTTTCAAAATTTTCCCGGTATCATGATATCATATGCAATCTTATACATCATATACAAAATTTGCTTGTTTCTTCTATCAGAAAGATTATCAATTTTCACAATATCAAACAAATACTGACTGGGAAAACTCCATTCCTTCTTCAATATAATCCTGAGAGCTCTATTTTGCAATTTCTGTAATTTATCCAGTCTTCTTTTCCCAGCATTTCCCCAAATACTGCTACAATAGTCAAATCTACTCTGTATGATGGATTTGTAAAATGTAAATGCAGCTTGAGAAACACAATATCTTATTCTCTTCAACAAACAGATATCTTTGGCTACCTTTTTCGCCAAATACTCAATATGTTTATCCCAGTCTTAATATTCATCTATGAAAACTCCCAGGTACTTAAAGTGAGTGACCCGGGAAATTGGAATATTGAATAGAATATATACATCTGGAACTTTGACAGACTTGAGTCGTTTTTTAGTTCCGATCAAAAAAAAAATCACATTTGTTGACATTAAGAGCTAATCTATTCCTTCTTAACCATTCATCAATCATCGACAAGTCTGCATTCAGCGTCTCAGTTACGGACTCAAGGTCATTACTAGCATAATAAAGACAAGTATTGTCAGCGTATAACGAAATTTTGCACTTGCGCAAACACGATGATAAATCATTAATGTATATAGCAAAAAGTGAAGGGCCTAGGATTGAACTCTGTGGAATTCCACACTGTATCTTTTGTTGAAAAGATTCAACTCCATTTACACATGTATATTGCGATCCCAATGAAGCGCAGCTTATTCATAAGGATTTGGTGGTCAACTGTATCGAACGCCTTTTGTAGGTCAAGGGTGACAACTCCGACATACTGGCCTTTGTCTAGACTCTCAGACCAGTCTTCCGCGACATCACAATTTCAGATATACATCACATGGATAAAAATAAAATTTTGGTATAAAGTTCATCATTATAAAACTCTAACTTTCGCCAGCTTGGGAAATAAGATAACAAAAACTCGATCAGGCGAATAAAAAGGGAAAATATATCAAATTTTCTTATTGTTTCGCATCAAGGGCAGTAATTGTGATGACAATCCCTGAAAAAAGAAATAATCTTGGATTATATCATATTTATTTTTTTCTTTTTATTGTGTTAAATACTTGTCTTTGCTCCTGTCCACAGCAGATGATGATGTGATCGTTGTGTCCATGACTGGCCCTACCAAGGAGCAGAGAGCTAGAGCTGAAAAGCTCCTCCTCCCACCAGGGTTCTACCTGTATGAAAATGCTCCGCCCTGCAAGGGGTGTATCGGCTGCGTGGAGGACATAGACATCCAATCTCTCTACAAGAGGGATCAAGGAGGAGCGGAGGCCTCTCCCGTGGTCAGACCCAAGGGTGAAGATCTTTTTTTTTAAAGGGGGGGGGGGGGGGAGCAGGAGATGTCCCAAGGTCATGATGATGTCATTTAAGTGAAAAGCCAATTCATGTTCATTTAAAGGGGACCTCTGGATGATTTTCAGACTTTTACATTTGAACAACTACATATAAATCAAACTGAGTACAGAGTTGCAGAATTTATAGTGATTGGGATAAGGAATGAGAATGTTTTCAAAATTTATAACAAATTGCAACGAACAAGGATGATGACATGACAGCCTCACCATAAGAATGCATGAGTTGGGGCTCAAGGAAGCAGAACAAAAGAAGAAGGCATGCGTAGATTTTTCACAGGTGAACTTGTCGAGCAAGCGGTATTGTAATGCAATCTATTACACTGTTACATTTCTGAAATATATGAGGCTCTGATGTCATCAGCACTGTTCAGTGTAATTTGTTCAAGATTTCTAATTTATTGGTTTCTCTTCTCAAGGACCACAATAAATTCCACGAATCTGTACATGGACCTGTTGATTTATGTACTACATGATGTGAAATTATGAAAATCATCCGGAATGCCCCTTTAAGTGAAAAGCCAGTTCATGTTCATATTGAATTAAAAAAACACTACTGCAGAAGTGTAATGAAATTTGGACTCAGAGTTTCAAAGAAAGAGGGGCATGTTTTTGTAAAACAGTGACAGTTGCATTAACATGGAACTAAAAAGATTAAGCTTCCAAGTAAAGTCACACGTTAATTGGGACTTGAAGTAGGTAAATAACAAAACACACACACACACACAAAAAAACAAAAACAAACTTGAATGGGTTGTCAAGGCATTTAAAGACTTATGTTTATCCGTTTTTGCCATGAAAACATGTGATTATGAAATGTAGCATGGCTATAAATTTCGGTACAGAGAAAACCAAGTAATCAGTAATTAAGTGATGCAGCTATCCGGTATACAGATCATCAAGCCAGGAAAAGATTGCACAAATATTATCCTTTTGTGGAGTCAGTAGGAATTTTGAGGTGAAAATAGTTGTGATATATTCTGAGTGGTGTGTTTGTCATAAAACAAAAACAAAGTCCTTGCCTGGCACTGCTCTCCCAAGAGTGGTTTTCAAGTGCTGAAAATATCAACAAAAAGCAATGCATTTAGAACAAAAAGTGATATGTAGCAGATTACGTCTGGCTTGGACTAGAGGTAAAACACAAAACCTCAGGAAGCATAAAACCACCTGCATTATAGATCCCAGGTATTCAGCACACCAGCACGCCTTTGATGTATTTTACAGTAGCTTGTAAAGTGATTCCCCCTGTCTTGCTTGAGAGGCATGCATATTTATGACCAAACTGTTTTGAAAAGTCCTGTGCTCATTCATTGGTTCCTGCTAGACTCCAGACCAGCTTTACTTGGTGCATCTGGAGGAACTCTATCCTTTGGGAATGTGGCAGCTGCAGCCAAACCATCAAGTAAGCTCCAACCGTAATCATCATAAAAAGACAAAAACGTACAGAAACACGACAATTTTGTCCATCCATGGACGAGGTCCATGGTCCATCTCACTGCTGTACACTCTTTATCAATTCAAAGGAGATGGATATCCACTTTTTTTGATATCATAAATGCCATTGTATCAGCTCTTCACCATGTATCCATAGAAACCTATATAGATCACATTCATTTCTCAAATATGGCCCTGTATGAGGCAAGGTTTAAGAAGTACGTTTTTACATACATCTCAGAGCCATTTGTTGTCAGTCAGAATGAGAATCAAATATTGCAATGGTTCATTTACCAAAAACGAAATTGAGAATACTTCCTCATGCAGAGCTATAAACTAGCATATATTTTTTTTTTTTTACTATATCAGAAATAGAAAGCATATTTTTGGATCTAAAATACTTTTAACTTTTATTTTTATTTAGCGTGCTTAGTGTGCACTATTACTGAAAAATTATTCTGTCTTCAGAATGTGTGGTTTGCAATTCAGGACTTTCTCACAATATTGTGCAAGTACATGTAGTTAAATTTGTGATCATGGATTCTAGTAATGAACGGAGAATTCCACTCGTGCGAATTGCATTCATGTGAGGATCAGAGTTAATATTTTTGTGTTTTGTTAATTCACAATTAGCACTTGACTCCCAAAATAAATGAAAATAAAATTCCTGCAAAATGTATGGCGTATACAGTATTTGATATGCAGAGGTTGGCAGCCCTGCAAGTGTCTTCAGCCTGTAATAGAGAACTTTTTTGTTTGCTTACAGGTAGTGGTGGTATATTTGGCGGAGGGTACTCCACTGGTGGGATTTCCTTCGCTTCGCTGGCTGCCAATCAGTCCAGTGGCATTGGCGCAGCATTTGGCAAAGAAGGTATGTCACAGATTGTGTGTGTGTGTGTTTGTCTGTTTGTTTAGGTATTTGTTTGTTTATCTGTAATACCCCATCTTCTCTTGAACTGTGTGCAAGTAACGTTTTTGCTGTGACATTGTGTTTTTAGCATATCAATGGACGGAGTTAGCACATCATTGATTTTCACTCTCATTATTGCTTTATCACTCTGATCAGCTTCAAGCAAGCACTTCACATTTGCTAATGCCGGTGCACCGGTGTTTGGAGGTGCTGCCAAGTCGACTGACAATGATGATTTGGGCGTGGCGGAAGAGGAGTACGACCCCCACTACAAGCCAATCATCACGCTGCCGGACATCGGGCCAGTCGCCACGGGGGAAGAGGATGAGGAGGAGATGTTCCGCCACCGCGCGAAGCTCTTCCGCTACGACCGCAGCGCCAAAGCCTGGAAGGAACGCGGAGTCGGCGACATCAAGATTGTGAAGAACCCGAAGACCAACCATGCCCGCATCCTCATGAGGAGAGACAAGATCTTGAAGGTAATATGCAGTTTTAGTTTAAATGAGCAGATGCATAAGTACAAAGGGAATACTGTGGTTGCCATGAAGATCACAAGGGCACACTTCTAGAGTGTCTTTGATTTCACGGACTCGAAGGGTACAGTAAAGCTATATTGTAAGCACCTGTATCACTCGTGATGGAAAGCCTATGTCAAAAAAAGGAAAGAAAATCACTTTTATCTTCATTATCTAAACTGACCCCGATTCCCGTCCTCATACGATATTATCCTTTCCCAACTCAGCTGTGTGTCAACCACCGCATCACAGCAGAGATGGAGTTAAAACCCATGATGGCCTCGGAGACTGCCTGGGTGTGGACCGCCAACGACTTTGCTGAGGAAGAGTGCAGGTTGGAGCAGCTGGCTGTTAAATTCAAGTACGCCGACATGGCGCGTCAGTTCAAGGAGAAGTTCACCAAGGCGCAAGATTTGATTACTGACAAAAAGCCAAAGGCAACCCAAGATGTTGCAAAAGAGGTAAGACTTTTCCGAAACAAACTTATATGTATGTGTGTGTGTGTAACTGTGTTTGTTGTTTTGTGTATTTTGTCTTATGTGTTATTTTGCTAATTGAGGAGCTCGCAATTGACGTATGATTTTGCCCCACATTATTTGTAATTGTCATTGAAAACGCTATAAAGAAAATAAAAAGGAAATTCAGAATATCTTTACTTTTCTAGAATAATGTAAAAAGCACTTGACTTGCCTCTTCCAGAAATTAGCAGGGGAATGATAGCAACCTTAATATAATTATGTCATTAACAAGTTGGGGAGATGCGTACATTTGATAAAACATGAAATTTTGTGGAATTCTCTTTGTGTTCCATTTCTGACGTTGTACGTGAAATCACAATTCCTGTAGCAGTCTTGGTTCAATTCAATTCAATTCAATTCAATTCAATTCAATAGTTTATTTATTTCCATCAGCAAAAAGAAACGAAAAGAAAAAGTTGACATAATCCAAAGTGGTACAATTTTTTTTTTCATTTCTCTTACACTCGTCTGATAAAGGATTTTAAAAAAATGTAATATAAAGAATATACACGAATGATGTCGTAAAAAAGAAACAATGCACTTTGCCATGGCAGCAAAAATAGTTAATAATCACAATGATGGAAAACAGTGTTCCACTAAAAAAGCCAAGCTTGTAAGACGTGAAACACTGGAACAAAACAACAACAGCCCCAATTTGTTATACCAATAAAACATAGTCATTTTAAATTCTTCTATATACTATTGTACATTTTACTCATTGATATAGGATGCTGATACTATGAACAATACTTACTAAGATTTTAGAATGCAAACGTATAAACTATGTAACATATCACATTAATTTGTGGCACAGACACTATGGGGCCAGGTATGCCAGGAAAATTGAACGGAAAGGAAGATATGCAATCGGCCACAAAAAACACAACGACGACAACAACAACAATAACACAAAACACAGAAATAACAGAACTTGAGGAAATGCACTCAGACAGATACTGGACAACGAAGAACGAGGAAAAAGGAGCAGGGAAGAATAGAGAAGGAAAAGGAGAGGGAAAAGGAGAGGGATGGAAAAGGTCTGTGGACACACTACAAAATCTCAAGGAAAAGTGAAACATGACGGTTTTTTTCATTGAACAGAATTAACTGGTATATTTAGAAAACAAATATTTTTTGAGTTTATACTTAAATGTAATTAACTTCACAGATTCTTTTAGGTCATTATCTAAGCTTTCCCAAAATCTGGGTCCGGTATAAACAATGTATTTTGAGTGTGTACAGTTCTCACTAAGGGAAGATGAAATTCTTTAGATTGTCTCGTGGGATAATTATGTACGTGGCTGTTACAGTGAAATAGAGAATAAAATATTTTGAGTAGATGGTTGCAGTTGTAATTAAACATAAATTGACCAAGTTGAAACAAATACAACTCTTTTATTTTCAGAATTTTGTGTTCAAGGAACAGCTTGTCAGTATGTGCTCGGATATGAAGGTTAAAAACAATTCTGAGCGCCATCTTTTGCAGAAGAAAAAGTTTATCTAGCAATGTCGAATATGTATTCCCCCTAGTAAGAATTCCGTAATTCAAGTACGGCAATACCAAACTTGAATAAAGCGTAATCAAAGCCAAAGAAGGAAGATAATATTTCAATCTATTCATTATGCCTATGTTACGTGCAATTACATTACAAATATTGTTTATGTGACACTTCCATGATAACTTATTATCATCACAAACACCTATTAAAGAATTTAATAGACGAAACCTCTTCTAGGGGAGTAGTGTCAAATATAACATTACCTGGTAATCTATCTAAAGAATTACTGAAAAACATATACTTTGTCTTCTCAATATTCAGTCACAATTTATTTGCATATATCCATTGTGAGACATTCTTCAATTCATAATTCTGCTATCTTCGCAGCAGAATTTGTACTGTTACGAGTCTAGTACGTCCCTACCTTTTCCTCGGGCCGGCCATCTTTTCAAGCTATGCTTACAATGGCGACCCTCTGCATAATCGCTTCTTAACTACAATTGTTGTTGTAATCCCCGCTGCATAGACATGCATACAGTATATTATATCATTAATTTCCTTTTATATCTTTGTTTATGCAAGTCAGACGACCCTGTTCTGAATTTACTTTGTATATTTCCCACATGTTCATGATTATGTACCTTATGTATATTGATTTGCTGACTGATTTTATGATTTGCAGAAAATAAGGTATCTATTAAACAAAAAACAAACAAACAAACAATTGACGTGAGGTAATGGTTTCGTCAGCTCAATACTCTTTCACTGGTTGAGGCACAAAAGCACATGTCCATATACTGTGACTGATATCTATGTCAAAATAAAGCAGTATCTGGTTCTTTTTGAAAGTTGAAATGATTTATCCACTTACACTTTGTATTCTCTCCACTCAGAGCTTTGCCGCACGATTTGCAAAAAAGCCCGGTATATGGGATTGTGATGCATGCTACATCAACAACAAGGCAGATGCATTGATGTGTGTGGCATGCACAACACCCAAGCCGGGTACAGAACCGACAAAGTCGGTTGCCATAGTGGCGCCTTCTGGCGGTGGCGTGTTCAAGGTGCCATCTGGTTTTTGTCTTGGCACTGTATCTTCTCCGCAAGGATTCACCTTTGGGCAAGGGGGCGCGGCAGTCCCTTCCAGTGGTTTTAAGTTTGGTGCCAAGACGACAGAGTCTGCCAACGGCGGCGCTTCTGGTGGTGCATCGAATGCTGAATTTAAGGTATCGGCAGACTTCAATGTAATTGACATATTTCACTGTTTCAGATACACCTGTGTTTTTTTTTTTTTGTTTCCAACAAATTTTTCATATTTATGATTTTGTACCATCATGTGGAAGAGATAATGGATATAAAATTAGGCCAAAGCTTAATTTTTTTTTTCCTCACTATGATCTATTATAGAGAGAAAGAAATGGCTAATGTTTGAACATCAAAGTTCTACGTGTACTCAGAGAACACAGAGCACGGGAACAAGCCAGTACATGCACTTTTTTTTTGCAATCTGGCAATGCTCTTGGGTATTGAAAATAGTTTAGGACCTATGTTTTTGTTGTTGTTGTTGTTTTTTTTTTAATGTCCGCAGTAACACGTGTATCAGCTTGATTTCCTAAAAGCAATTTTATCTTTAATCGCTTGAACCGCATTCTCAGTTTTGTATTTAAAATCGGTGTTTTTTTTTTGATGTCCGCAGTAACACGTGTATCAGCTTGTATGATTTCCTATAAGCAATCTTACCTTTAATCGCTTTAACTGCATTCTCAGTTTTGTATTTAAAATCAGCTAATGTATGGGTAGAGAGCGGAGACAGTGCTAAGCTGACGACGGCCTGGAGTAGCATTAGATATAATCAGCCGTTTTGATGCCAGAGTCAGCCCCTGCAGCTAACCGGAGGGGGGGGGGGGGGGATGGGGGTGTTAAGAAAAAGCAATATGTCATCGAATTGAAAAATTCATTCGAGCGTATCTGACGTATCTTTCAGCGATTTTCACCCATTTCAGTATGATGTAGCTTGTAAATTTTTCTTTCTAATCTCTCTTTCTCCCGCTTATCTATTCGGAGTATCTATCTATCTATCTAGCGATCTATTTATGATGCCATAGAATTGGAATCGTTTATAATCTATTGACAGTCATTTTCATGAAGACTGTACTTATCATACAAGAAGTATGCACAGTGGATAATGAATATTGTGGGTCTATCGATTGAGATGCTCTCATCTGTGTTTGTATCCATCAAATAGACCAAGGGCAGTGGGTTGCCCCTGGCATCCAAACCTGCATCCACCTCAGCATCTTCCCAAGCTTCGTTAAAACCCGTCCTCACGTTTACCGAACTAGTCAAGACGCTGGGCTCCTCCTTCTCCTTCCGTATGGACATCAAGGAAGTGATGGCTAGGAGCCCAGTCAAGTCGCCGGACGGGGGCCGCTCCCCGCCGACATCCCTCTCCTCGCGACCATGGCTACCAGGCTTCATCGGACGTGTCAGACGAACGCGGTACCACAGCTTCAACCCTTCAATTGGTCTCTTCGGCTTTGGTGGCGGTAAGCTACTGGGAGCTTTGGATGGTGCAGCTCCCACCAGTGGTTCCACTGGCAGAGACAAGTTCAGCTTTGGCAGTGGGATGCAGGACCTGAAATTCTCCTTCGGCAATACCAAGGTAGAACCCAGGCCAGCCAGAGCATTCTCATTTGGTAGTCCTGATGTGAAATCACAGCCTGAATCCGGTTTCCAGTCCTCATATAACCTCAAGGTCAGTGAACTAAATGAAGAAATAAAGTGATATTATATTGTTGATTTTTATTGTTGAAAACGTAGGAAAGCAGCAATTGATAGTCAGAGTTCCTTTCTTTTTAATTTAGAAGGAATACCCCTTTCCGGAAACGTTTGACTATTGTAATGAAGTAATAGCTGGTATGCCTAACTCTTCTATCTATCGCCTCCAAAGGGTACAGAACAGTGCCGCCCGTGTTCTAGCTCGTGTGAGGAAGAATGTCCACATCACCCCAATACTAAGCCAATACCACTGGCTTCCAGTCAAGAAGAGCATTGAGTACAAGATTCTTACCCTTGTTTTCAAGGCATTACATGGCATGGCTCCGAAGTATCCTCAGGACCTGGTCACAGTAAATCAGTCAGTTTACAGCCGACGTTCTTCGTCTTCGACGGTGCTACATGTTCCCAAAACCCGGACAACCTACGGGGATCGCGCCTTCCTCCATATGACTTCTTCACTTTGGAATAAACTTCCGGATAATGTTCGTAACATACACAGCCTTGATACTTTTCAACGACATGTCAAGGCACATCTTTTTGCTCAATCATATTATGATTAGGTTTTTTTTCTTCTGTTAGGCGTTGTCATTGTATTGTATTGTATTGTTTTGTATGGTATTGCACTGTATTGTAATGTATTATTTATTTGTACCTTTTCTATTTTCTTATTATAGGAGAGAGCAGAAAGCGCTTTGAGTAGTTTGTAACTGGACATAGCGCTTTATAAGAAATTACTTATATTATATAAGTACAGGCTGGACATCATAAACACCATCGCAAATCTGGCATCTGGCATCAGCATCTTTGGGCCAATTTTATGGTTTCTTATGTATGTGTGTACTTTGTAAACTTTTTATAATTTATATGAGCACGTGTATCTGTGGAACATGATGAATTACTCCTGAATTTGCAGAGAGACCAGGAAGTTAATATTACAGATGTGAAATATGTCACTTTGTTATGCGATGCTGACAGGGAAAACAATGTTCTCACATTTGCTTCTCGGCAGCTCTGATCGTATCTTTTTACAACGTTTATTTTTTTTTACTTTGATTTCATATATGTATAAAAAAAAATTATTCCTAAGTTTTACAAACTATTGGTAATTTAGAAAAAAAAAATGAAATCTCTAAAGTGATCATGCTCTTTACTATCACTTGCAAAGTATTTTTGTTTGTCAATAATCCCTCCTCCTTACATTAATTTTGATTGTAACGCAAGATTGAACATCCCCTTCGATGTGACAATGTCGCAGCCAAAATAAAGCCCACCATGATGCCACAGAATCAAGAGCATTAGAGAATCTATTGACAGTCAGTTTCACGAAGACTGATGTACCTATATCAAAGAATAAGAATGCCGTATAAAAAAGATGCTACTTGTATCCATCGGTAGGCCATGGGCAGCGAGCCGCCCGCATCGTTCAAGCCTGCATCCACCTCAGCATCTTCCCAGTCTCCGTTAAAGCCAGCCCTCACGTTTGCCGACCTGGCCAAGTCTCTGGGCTACTCCTTCTCCTTCCGTATGGACATCAAGAAAGTGACGGCTAAGAGCCCCGCCAAGTCGCCGGGTGGGGGCCGCTCCCCAGAGTCATCCCTCTTCCGGGGACCGAGGTCGCAAGGCGTCGCCGGGGAAGAACAGTTTGAGGAGGTGGAGCAAGGGGATGCCATCTACTTTGAGCCGATCTTTCAGATGCCGGACGACTACGTGGCAAAGACAGGTTGGGCAGTCACCTTGTAACTTTTTCCATGATTCCTCAGCAGGAAATGGGACATTCACTTTGAAATGATATCGCACCTTCTCTTGTGAGAATACTGAGTAGGGTTTGTACCACTAATGACCAATCCTAGTCAATGAGAATTAAATGAAGATATTGGTGATAAGTGAAAGATGTACTTTGATTGAGAAATGTTGTACTTGGCTTTATTCTGGAGTCTCAGAGCCCATATTTGAATACATGAAGGAGCATGTCTCCAAAAGGCGCCTGACAAAGCTTAAACTGGCGTTGCAAACATGCCCAAACAGTTAACCCTAACTAGGCCGGGGGGGGGGGGGGGGGGGGGGGGGGGCTCCGAAAAAAGCTATCGCCGCGACGTTTCAAGACTTTTTTCTTTCGAGTCTCCCGCATCTTTTGACGCCAAATTTGCGATGCCCGGGCGCGCGGTTCCGAAGTTGAGCATAAATACGTACCTTCATGTCAAATCAAAAATTGCTCAAAAACGTGAATTCGTGTACAATTTCAATGTAAACTGTGCTTATAGGCAAATTTCATAAAAGCATAATTATTTTGTTTTTTTATAGATTAAAATGAATTTATAACATATTATCTTGTTCGGAACAATGTCCCAGACAAATTTCATCGAAAAAACAATGAAAAACATAAAGTCGAACAAACAAAGAAATAGACAAGAAATTAAAAAGAAAATAAAATACTTAAGAAATGTTTTGTGATGGCACAATTTTTTTTTCTCTTACATTTGCTAAGGACACTCACAAGAATATCTACACAAAAAGTGTGCCTGTTTTGAGCTTTATTTAGTGATTTATACCAACTTGTCTGATGTCATGCATATTTATGAATAAATTAGCATAATTTAGCATAAATGATAATTTCTTAAAAAACTAAATTCATGGTACTTTAGATTACGTCATAGGCAATGTGTGTGCCAATTTTCGTCGCGATCGCGCGGTCGACGGCCGAGATCTATCATCTACCTATTATTATAGCCCGGCCTAGTTAGGGTTAAGTTACAGCCATGTGCTGGCATGAATATGAGTGGTTGAAGTTCTGTCTTTCAGTAACAGGAAAATGCCTCTTGCTCTCGAATTAAACTGATGAAACTTATGGGAATCGTTATGATCTAATCTTGCTGAACTTGGAGAGCAGTGTTGATTTCAAATTTTTCTATTTGCACATGAATATTGATTGACTTCCTAAAAACAAAAACAAAATTGATTCTCAAGACACTCTTCAATTCATCAATCTATTCTCACTTTTATATTCTTTTATCATCTCACATCCCTCTCGCATGACAAATTCTAATGGTTTTCCAGGCTTTAATGTGAGCTCAAACATTTAGGGAGCATATTAAAAGAGCTGCCATTTTGACAAATTGGCATGTTTGTCTGTGGTTTTGCACATGCAATGTTTGTCTGTGGTTTTGCACATGCAATGTTTTTCTTTTGTCTGACTGCTTTAAACGGCTTTCCTTTCCTCTTCCAACAGGAGAGAAGGGAGAGGAGGAGAAGTTCAAACATCGCGCCAAGCTGTTCCGCTACGATCTCGAGACCAAGCAGTGGAAGGAGCGTGGTGTTGGTGACATCAAGCTGCTGTACAGTGCATCAGACCGATCCTACCGAATTGTAATGAGGAGGGACCAGGTATTGTACACATTAAGCTTACAATTTGCTTTATTTGGTGTGCTTCCTGACTATTATAAGAATTATGATTACAAGAATATGATAATGATTATGATTATGATGGTGGTGATGGTGATGATTGTGATGATGATAATGATGATGATAAATGATGATGGTGATGATAATGATAACAGTATCACTGTCATGTATAGAATAGTGCCTCCTGCTCTTTTCACATGCAGATAGGGTCGCAGAAATAGTAAAGAGCGAAAAGAAAATCGGACCTCATGTAGTCGTCAAGGAAACAGTATCTTTCTCAAGGGAACATTATAATCTGAAAACTGTCAAAATCTGGGTGCATGCAAATTAGACTACTCAAAATACACTCCTTTACTTGGTGTTCTTCTTTACAAGCATCCCTTAATGCCAACATTATGTTGGGTATATGGAACTGGTGGTGCAGATTTCTTGTGCAGTTGCTACTAGTCGTCTGGCATTTGTGAATGTTTCCACTTCATAAAGATTAGATATGCACCAATTTGTCTTCATGATTAAGGATTGTATCTTAGGTGATCACATGGTACAGTCTGTATCATAAAACGATAAATAGAGTATATCTCTTTTGTAGTGTGGAATAGTGATTTATACCACCACAAGTTTGAACAGTCTTGAGTAATTTCCAGTTTTTGTGTGAGATAATAAGTTTGATAGTCAAATCTGTCTCTTTCCATGATTCTGTTAGATGTATTTGAAATGGCCCCAAGTCTTACCTTGCCATTTGCAACAAAATTGCAAGGAGAAACCCAGATGCAAGCAGTACATTTCTATCTCACACATACCCATCCAGGTCTTCAAAGTCTGCGCCAATCACCATATCACTCCATCCCTTGAGCTCCGGCCAATGAGCGGCTCGGACCGTGCATGGGTATGGTCAGCCATGGATGCCTCAGAAGGGGAGGCTGTCAATGAGCAGCTGGCCATCCGCTTCAAGACTTCTGATGCGGCCAAAGACTTTAAACTTGCTATTGAGAAGGCCAAGGAAGACTTGGAGAAAAGCAAGAAGTCTGGAAAAGCTGAGACTACTACCAAAGGTTAGTTTACCCTCAGGAAAAAAAGCAAGAGGCAGGGAATTCATATAATGTTGCATGTACTCTTTGGATGGTTTGTAACAGAAGCATTTGTTTGTTTGTTTTTTGTTATTGTTTTTTTTTTTGCAAAGAGAAAGTTGTTTGAATGAAAGCACACTGTAGGTCTGTAGACTTTGGAGTGCAATGAAAGCAAAAAGCACTTAGAATGCTGTGAACAATTGATTATATATTATGTAATGATATTCATCACAATCCCCGCTGAGCATCTCAAAAGCAGACCCTTCCAATCTGCACAGGATGTAAAACTGCTTTAACACATTATATTTTGTATTTGATTGTGATGTTATCGGTTTTGTAGGAGATGAGCCCAGTACATCAGAGGTTCGGTCATGTGACCCAAAGTTGACAGGCGCCCTCACAGAGCTGATCAAAGCTTCCTCCTCCACGACAGATGCAGCTGCGTCTCCATCATCGTCTGCAGATGCAGGAGCAAGTAAACCAGGTAAAATGATGTTGCAAAGAAGGAAATGATGTCGCTGAGCAATCCATGAGTAAAAGAGTTATAATTAGAAAGCCAGGTTTCATTATCAGTTGTATTGTGTGGTTCTCCACACCCATTGCAAATTGGTATGGTCTATGTTAAACAGCGCAATAGAAAATCTCTTGGGTGAGCAGTTATTGGTACCAACCTATTAGAGACAGAGCACGAGACTTTTACCAATGAACCCATTTAGGCAGATATGAGTGAAATATCTTTTCTCATGTCCTGACATGGCATACCAGGGCACAGTTTCATAAAAGTTGTCAGTCCTGAAAAGTTGTTAGTCTCTGACAATTTAGTAAACTCCATTGTTTTGATTGGCTGAGAAGCTCTGGTCACCAACTGTTACTGGTTATTTTCAGAAACCGACAACTTGTCAGGGCTGACAACTTTTATGAAATGTTGCGAAGGTATATGCTTGTTTGCTAACATTTGCTGATATGTATACCTTGAGCTGCCAGTGAATGTACAAAGGGCCAGCATTTCACACTTGTTTCCAAAGTAGTACTTTTGCCTATTTGCTGGTACTTTGACAAACAAATTGTGAGCATTGCTATCGTTTCACAAGATGAAAGACATACTTCTGTCTTGCTAGTTGCAGGACCATATCCATGTTATAATATTAGTGTATAAATATGCATTGTGTAGTTTTCAGCAAGCTACACTTTTTTGGCCTTTTTGAGTGAAAGTTGACATTCCTGATGGCATGTGTACAAGAAAGAATGCAAAGTGTTCCTGAAGTATATTTTTATGCCTCCGCCACGAAGTGGTGCCGGAGGCATTATGTTTTCGGGTTGTCTGTCCGTCCGTCCGTCCTTCCGTCCGTCCGTCCTTCCGTCCGTCCGTAATGAATTTTGTGGACAGGGTAACTACCAAAACCTTTTGAGGTATCCTAATGAAACTTGGCATGTATGTGTATTAGGGGGTGAAGTTGTGCCTATCAACTTTTGGGTGCACATGCTCAAGGTCAAAGGCCAAAAGGTCAAGGTCAAATGCTTAAAATCTTACTATTTCCCCCATATCTATGCCATGCCTGAAGATATTTTCTTGAAACTTAGTGTATACATGTATTACTCAATCAAGATTCTCTAGTGAAAGTTTAGGATCATGCGGTCAATGGTCTAAGGTCAAAAGGTCAAGTAAAAAATGTGAAATTTAACTTTTTTCTCCGTATCTTGGAAATAGTTCAAGGTATCTTCATGGAACATAGTATATATGCATGTACTGACTGGCAGTGATTAGCTAGGGAATTTGGGGTTCATGGGGTGAAAGGTCAGGGGTCAAAGGTCAAGGGCAACACTTCAAAATTTTACTATTTCCCTCATATTTGTGCAATGCCAGCAGGATTTTTTTTTTAAAACTTGGTGTATGCATTTTTAACCTGATAGTGATTCTCTAGAAAGTTTTGTTTTTGTTTTTTGCCAAAAAGGTCAAAAGGTCAAAGATCAAGTGAAAGTGCTGAACTTACTTCTTCCTCCATATCTCGGAAGTGGCTCAAGTTATCATGAAACTTAGTATATATTTATGCATGTTCTGCCTGACAGTAATTCTCTTATGAGTTTTAGGGTCAATGGCCAGATGAAAATGGTAACAATTTACTATTCAATACAGAAATTGCATTTTTTCTCCATACCTTGAAACTTACTCAAGGCATAAACTTATGAAAGGATCAAAGTCAAGTTAAAGTCCTTCAATCCCCAAATGCGTGCTCTCCTATTCGTCCAATTAAACCTATGTCAAGGAAGGTGAACATTCAACACTTTTGTGACAAACATGTCATTTTGATATTTTGCCAGTTTTGTGGAAATGTAATCACACATTGTCCACATGTACTATAGACCTATTAGGAGAATCATGCATTATGGCGGAGGCATACCAGTCGCCATAGCGACATTTCTAGTTGATACATGCAGCAATGACGATTTAAGAGACTTATGCCAAGACGTTGGTTATGTCCTCCACGTTGCTGACTATTTTGTTTTGCAGGCTTTCTGCCTATAATTGAGATGTGGCATTGAATTGATGGGTTGAGTTTCATTGTGTAGGACTGGTGCCGTCTGCTGGTGTAGGGGAGGTAAACCCCGAGGAGGAGAGAGATATCCACTTCAACCCCATCGTTCAGCTTCCAGAGAAGGTTGATCTTGTTACTGGTGAGGAAGGGGAGGTTGCTGTCTTTTCGGCCCGTGGCAAACTCTACCGCTTCCACTCCGCCTCGCGTTCGTGGAAGGAGCGCGGTGTCGGGGAAATCAAGATTATGCACGCACCGGAACCCGATGCCTACCGCGTGGTGATGCGCCGCGACCAGGTGTACAAAGTCTGCGCCAACCACTACATCACCACAGCTATGACGCTGCACCCCATGTCGGGCAGCGACCGGGCGTGGGTGTGGCACGCCATGGATGCTGCTGACGGGGAGGCCGTCTCTGAGCAGCTGGCGATCCGCTTCAAGGAGAGCACCACGGCTACTTCCTTCAAGGAGGCCTTCGAGCGGGCGCAGGAAGCGTTGCGGCAGAAGGCTGGTGATGCGGGGCAGGAAACGTTGACTACCTCCAAGGCTGAAGGAGCCTCAGCGAGTAAGGCAGGAGATGGTACTGTGGCAACTGGCTCCAGCCAAGGTGATTAATGTGAGGAAATGTCTGAGAGGAAACACAATGTTGCTCTCACCTTGTACCTCCTTATCTACCCTTAGAAGAACAAACAAACAAACTAACCTGTAGCAATCTCCACATAGCACTAGACTGTCTCTTCATCTGTGTGTTTTGTTCAACTAAACGATTTACTTTAGTGCAAATGCATGCTTCAAAGTGAAGCTAAGCTTGTCAAAATGCATCATCAAACTCTACTAACAATGCCTGCAGGGAGATGCTTCACCAGTCTTTCAAATAAATTGTAAAGAAGTATTCCAGTTGCTATTTCAATTGCCGAAGAGAAGAGTATTGCCTGACTTTGCCCACTTATCATAAAGCTTACCTAAGATTCAGTTGCTTTTTACCCTACAAATCAAAGAGAGATGGAAACGTTTCAAGAAGCCGTTGTTGCTTGATTGATAGACCAGGGACTCTCAAATGTGAGGTCCTTTGTTCAAGTCTCGCTGGCACCAGTGACTGTGCCCTTTAAAGGCAAGAAAGCTTATACTCATTGCCCAGACCTTCTATGGGACTCAAAGCTGTCATTCTCAGAAGGAATTAAGTGCTTTCCTCATGGCCAAATCAAATACATCCTGAACAGATAATGAAGACAAATGGCAACACAGTATACTTGTCATTCCCCTCCTGTTTTCATTGTGAATTATCATGTTGCTGTCTTCAGAAAAACTGTTTCATCCCGTGCAAGCTACTTTTGAATCAAATATCCAAAGATAAAACCTAGGGCATCCTCCTGCCATCCATGTTTCTTGTTGGTCTTTGTTTAGATCTAACAATTATTCCTAAAGTAGGACTTTGTGCACTAACATTCCTAGACCCTGCAATCCGGGAGGTGTTTCATCAACGTTTGTCAGTGCTGACAAGTTGTCATCGCTGACAATCGCCATAGTAATAGTCATTGACCAGAGCTTCTCAGCCAATCAAAACCAAGGATTTTGCTGAAATTGTCAGCACTGACAAACGTTGATGAAACACCCCCTGTTCAAGCCAAAAGATATCTACTAATTTACAAATTTACTGCCATCTTGTGTTCGTGGTGTGGTAGGAGAAAGAGAACTAATTTCTGCCCCATTTAGACAGAATAAACAATGGTTGAAGTAGACTGCATGAGTGCTGCTCATTCTGTTTGGATTACAGAATCTTCATTAGAATCATTTGGCTGTGCTTATCCATGGATAATTTTGTTTGTTTTGTATAATCTATGTTCATTTAATGAAGTCTTATATGGACTTTCCTGAATTCAAAAATATAATTGGAATGAATATTCCAAAACATCAACATATTTTGAGGGTATTACTTTGAATATTCCTGTATATTCCTTGTCTTCCATTATTGAGGGTAGTATGATTACATCTTGGAAAGTGAGAAGAAAAAAAAAGAAATCATGGGTATAATCATTCCTTGATATTTATAGTGAGTAGAGAAAATGCGATATATTTTCTGTTCTTCATGAATTGTAAATTAAGCATGCTTTTGAAATATCTAATGCCGATAAGTTTCAAATTTTGAGAGAGCAGCAAATAATTTGAAAAAGGAAAGTGTTTTCATACCATTTGTAACTTGTTATTATTAAGAAAATATGAAAGGGTTGCAGAGATTTTGATGGCTGTAGTGATCAATAGAGAGACCCTTAAACTAAGTCATAAAAAGCTACATTGTGTGACACGTTTTTAAGTTGATGTTTTCTTTCTGTCTATGTCCAGCTAGCATTGTAGAATTCCTGTTCAATTTGGGGAACACAATTCTAGTGTCAGTAGAGACCTGGCTTGCAATCGGTGGTGATGGTTTGCGCAAATTCCCACATAAGTTACGATTATGAACTAGTAAATCAAAATAAAACTTTGACATCTCACTATGTGATCACATAAAGTTCCATTATAAATGCAAGTATGATGGACTAATGACAAACACTGTGCTGATAGTGGCATTCCAGGGAACTTGTTTAGCTTAAACACAAACATCACATGGTGAATGTGTTTAAACTATACATGTACACATGCATAGTGACAACTTGCCTTATGTAACAGTAAAGGAAACAAAATGGTTAAATCTGTCTGAAGTGGCTCTGGTTGAAATATAACCTGTCCCTGTGTAAATAAAGGCATAACTTTGTCTCATCACAGCATTGGTGTTTATTTGACATGGAACTCCATGGGCTTCTGTTTAGTGTTTTGATAACTCACCATACAATGTCTCATTGTGCTTTATGTTTTTGTAGTACACTTCACCATACAATTTCTCATCGTGCTTTGTGTTTGTGTAGTGCAACTCACCATACGAAGTCTCATTGTGCTTTATGTTTTTGTAGTACACTTCACCATACAATTTTTCATTGTGCTTTGTGTTTGTGTAGTGCACCTCACCATACAAAGTCTCATTGTGCTTTATGTTTTTGTAGTACACTTCACCATACAATTTCTCATTGTGCTCTGTGTTTGTGTAGTGTACCTCACCATACAAAGTCTCATTCTGCCTAGTGTTATTAATTTTTCTAGTTGTGCTTTGTCAAGATCTCTGTGAAGGCACATAGGACCTCTCATTGATGTCTCTAGTGTCTAACATCACAATTCGTGCTTAATACTGCCGTGATGCAGTGATTGCTCTAATTGTGGCAGACGGTTTGAGGAAGTTAGAGCACTAATGATTTGTTTCTGATAATGACACTTTAGAGCCCCATTTCATGACAAAAATGGAATGAGATAGCAACTCTTACTGTAATGTCAAGTGTCATGTTAATGACAAGAATCCTGCTTCCTGATTGGCTGTTAATATGGGAAATGGCTACATGCATTTTATCAAGAGTTGTAATCCTAACATCTTCTATGAAAATGGGACCAAGGTCAGAGACATCCATCAATATCTAGTTTGGTTCTTGCTGGATGCAGGGACTAGAGATACATCACTCTCATTTTATTGATTGATATACAAACTAATTATGGTTACTGGCTGTCAACGCGGCAAAGGATTGTGCGAATGTTGTCCTTTTCTGGAGTTGGTAGGAAATTCTTTTTTTAGATGAAAATGGTTATGGTATATGTTTATTCCTGGTGCATCTGTCAGTTAGCAAAGAAACACCTGTCCTTGGTGGGTGGTACCCTTCAATAGTGTTCTGGCCCAGAAGGAGAGGATGGGACTAACCCGACAACCCAATTAAAAAAGAGATAGTGCATATATATGTGTATTTTGTTTGGGGAGGGGGAGGGGGAGGGGGAGTGAGGGTGAGGCTCTAAGTTGGTCATTGGAGTACCAGAGGCTTGATTATAGCTAATAGATCTGTATCATTCTCTTCACCATTTCTCTGCTGCATCCTCCATTCAGTCTTGTACATCTTTTTCTTTCTGTTTGTCTTCCCTGCTTAGCTACCCTATGAAAACGTTTAAGGTATGGTGGAGGGTTGCATGCTTACTTGTGTATCTGTTATCTTTTAGATCATGCTCAACCCGATGATGAAGACTACGAAGAAGGAGAAGATGAGGAAGATGAGGCGGAAGATGTCGAGGATGATGATGACGATGAGGATTATGAGGATGAGGAGGATTGTGATGATGAGGATGATGATGAGTATGCATATGAAGATGATGAAGAGGACAACGATGATGATGATGAAGATGACGATGCTGACAACGACGAAAAGGAGAAACCCGGTCCATCCATGCTGCACCTTATCCGTGATAAAGTTGCGGATTGCGGTAGTAAGGGAGATTCGGGGTCATCAACCCCAACTTCAGGGACATCATCATCGTCAAACACCACTAGCAGCAGCTAGGAGTGTGAATATTTGATAGAACTGTGAGAAACTGCAAACTGATATATCATTTATGTGCCTACTACATACTGTATTGTTAAATTACAAGTTTGCCTAACGTAATTAGAGTAAGGGTTGTATCTTTTTCCCCACTGCCAGTGGTTGTCGTGGCAATGTTGTATAAATAACTTTCAAGAGGAGCATCTTGAAGATGGAATCTTGAAATAAGTCCAGAGGAACTACTAAGCACTGTAAGAACTGTAGGGTAAAAATGAATTTTGACAGCAAAATTGCTCTCTCTTTTATTTTCTTTAGATTTCTCATTCTCTCACACACTTCCTTGTTGATTAATCACCATTTTTTTCTAATGCCAGATGTTTTAAGTGTGAGAAATTCATGCTCCTTGAGGATTTATTATTTGGATATTTATACCAGCCCATCAGAATTTCTATGTGTGCGTCAAACCATTACAGTGCAAGAAAGCTATCCCCTTCAGTTGACTATCTACATTCTGTTGCAGCTAGATCAGCAGTGTAGTTTGATTTTGATACACATACAGTATCTAGAGACCAACGAAGTGAAATATTTGGAAATTAATGGCGGTTTGGTGTGCTCCATATGTGAATAAATGACCTGAGATAGAGGCCAGACAGAAGTTTTGTTTACTTACTGAAGGGATTAAAAACTTTAACAGAAACTGCTAAAAGATGTAAAGATTAAGGTTTCTGTGCACAGGGAAACTTGTCAATGCTTCATGTGAACTGAAATTGATCAAACCTTTTGCAAATTGAGAAGGTAATCCAACAGGATTTAGAATTGATAGTAAGATGTCACGTAGGAATTATTCATGGGGATCAACTGACTTGCCAAGAAGTGTCTAGAGTCACTAATTCTCATTTCTGTGAAAGGAAACGATTATCAACCTTCTCCTTTTGCAGGGTTCTGAATATTATGTGTAGCTTCTCACATCCTATGATTTATATCTGAGAACTTTATGCCCCCATAAATGTGTGGAAGTTTATAAACAGAAAATTCATTTGAAATTTACTTAACACCAGATGTGTGATATTTGACCTATCATCTCTCCAAATTTTAAAGTCGTCCAAATGTCTGAAGTTTGAAACTCCTCAGATTTTTAAAGGAATACAGTATTATTATTTTCTTTAAGTCGACCTATTGAGTATATATCTCTCCCCTACGTTTGAATGTGATTCAATCTTTCAAAGGTAGGGGATACCTTTTACAGACCTCCCAAAATGCAGCAAAACATTAAATATGAAGCTCAGGGGACTTGTTTAGGCCACTGCTGAGAAATTTGGAAGTCAACAGTTATCTACAATTTGAATAATGCACAAAACTCAACTACTCAGTAGTTCTGTGTGTCAGCCACACTTAAGCCTTTTTGTTGCAGTCTTCTGTATTTTTTATCTATAAACACAAATTTAAAAGTATAAGAGCTTATGTAATAACATATAGAGTGTGTGGCAAGAAATTATATTATAGAAATGTTTGTAAGTTTTGATGAACTTTCTTCACAAAATATACATGATGGACACACATGCAGTTCATGGGTCTGCAAAGGTAGCCTAGTAATGTACTGGAATTTACGGTGAGCCCCGAAAAGAATTCAATTCAAAATCTAACGGTCAATAAAAATGTACTAAATGTTACCTTCCACTTTCAATACTTTATGGGAGTTTCTAAAATGATACTCTCTTCAACATACCACTGTATTTATACAACTCTTCATTTAAGGCATCAAATGGGATTCCCTACCTTTAAGAACTGATTCAGCAGATAGGCTTTTTAGAAGTTAAATGGAAAACTGACCAGTGGAAAGTTTAAAAAATAGAAAATCGATATCTGGCAACTCTTGGCAGTGAAAAATGATCTATGGATTCCTGTATATCCTTGCACATAGCTTCATGTATTGAAACAAACTTTCTCTTGCATGTTTAAAAGACTCTTTATCATTTATACCGTATGTCATTTTACTCCCTATGTGATGAGAACGTGAACTCGACCATTTGAAGTCAAGTTCTCCAGAAGAAGAGTGTGATCAAGGAATGTGTTTCAATCTAGCAAGAAAGGTCCGAAGTGGACACAGTGATTGCCAAAGGATACTGATATGGATATGTCTATATTGTGGTGAACGTCTCATAAAGCTGTAATGAAAATCTGATTGCATTTAATTGCTCCACTGAAAAATGAAACCACAACACACAATCTACTTTAAATCAAAACCCAGACCTAGTTATATGTATATAATAGTGTGAAATATGCATATAAGTCCTTTAGACACAAAAATATATATGAAATTGATGAGAGATGAGGAAAGTAGAATTGTTGATCCATTAAAGATGGCATTGATTAGGAGTTGGAGAGTCAATATATTCATTGATGACGATGATGATTATTGTTATAATTATTATTATTATTATTATCACCATTACATTGTTATTATTATTATTATCATTATTATTATTATTATAATTTAAAAAAAAATATTTTTTAGAAGCTAACTGCTGTTTGTAGTCGCGATAATGAGTATCAATCTATTCGTGAAGAAAGTTGAGTCTGTCTGCACTCATTGCAGTGTGTATACATTGAAATCATTGTATTGTCAAGTATGTCCAGACAGAATGAATGCTAAATAAAGATTGGCATGTTTTGTTCAAAGTGATAAAGAGCTTGATTGCTATCCTCCTTTTGGACTTTGCTTGATATTTGTAAGTCAAGCTTGGTGTTAAATGTAAATCAATTTAAATGATTCATTTACTATTGACCTCAGGTACAAAGGAATACAAATGTAATACAATTGTACTTATTCTTCGTAATACTGTACAGTATTGTCATTTTTTTCCTTATAACATCTTGTTGTTTTTTTAATGATGTGATTGCTCGATTTTAAAGATTATCATTCAAAAGTAGTCTGAACTGTATAACACTTTTCAACATGGACGACAAACACCAAAGTATACAAAGGTTTTCACAATATGTTGTCACTATCGAGGACTTCTGTGAACAAATACTGTATAACCATAAAATTCCCCAATACAGTAGTACATACCGCTAACACTGCTGTCTATGGAGAAATTGAGCACATTAGGTCTTTTTACTCTCTCTCGCTCACACACACACACACACACACACACAAACAATAATGATAAATAAAAAAAAATGTAATGCAGGCCTGTAGTTGTCAACGATTTGTTTTCAACAGCTTTCATAATCACACAATGCAGCGTAAGGGACTCTCTCTTGCAAAAACACTAGAGCGAGAAACTCTCGGTATAGGAAAGTAACTTCACGGGTCCGAAGATATTTTTTTTTTTTTCATAAAGATAGTCGACTGTTGCAAGTCAATGGTAGCATGAATAACCAATCAACCAACATATTTCCAAACTGGAATCATTGTCAGTGTCATTGTAAGTGTCTTTGAAATTCAAAAAACACATCGTACAGTGAAATGCACTATAAAAAGTTTTTAACTTTTGTTCAAATGATATATCAACTTTCCAATACAAGTGTGTTGTCATTCCATCTTTTTTTTTTTTTATGAAAATTAGAAATTCTGAAATCTTTACAAAATACCTGGTACATGTACTACAATGAACTATATTGTATATGATAATAGATCAACTGAATATACAGGTTAGTGAAAAACACCCTCCTCCACATCAGAACACGTTACGCCAAGCCACTTTGATATACATGTACAGTGTGTCTCTACAAAAAAGTAAACCCAACTTCAACAGCAATTTTTCAGGAAACTATAAAATATTTTGCACATTATTTTTTCATGGTTAGATAGTCAAATAAGTCCTCTATCCAATGATACCACGTAGGTTATGTAACTCTCATGCATGACTGAGCATGATTCAACTTAGTGAATGGGTGTGAAATCATCACTGTGGCAAGTTATTTCTTGCTATTGTCATGCATTCAGGGCATATTTGAAGTTGAATTTTTGTCACATGTTAGGCCTATGACTGCATAACAACTTCAGCAAAGGTTGTTCTTGACACAGGCACACTTCACATGCTTTCCAAACATGGTACAGTTGACAATTGAGCAGAGAGTGTTCCTGGTAACTCGATACCAGGAAACAAGAAGTTTCGTGGAAGTTCAAGAGGCTTTCCGGGTGCAGTTCCCCGACAGGCAGCCTCCAACAAAAAGAGCCATCTGGTACAATGTGAGAAAGTATGCTGATCACGGAACTTGCCACAGTGATGATTTCACACCCATTCACTAGTTCAAAGTTGAATCATGCTCAGTCATGCATGAGAGTTACATATAACCTACGTGGTATCATTGGACAGAGGACTTATTGGACTATCTAACCGTGAGAAAATAATATGTAAATATTTGATAGTTTTCTGAAAATTTGCCGTTGAAGTTGGGTTTACTTTTTTTTTTAGAGACACACTGTATACGTAACTCTGAACTGGGAATAGTAGGTCACCTACATCACACTTTGACATCTCGGCAGCATTTTCTACAAAGCCTATTATAAAACGGTAATTAATTCAACCACCTCCATGTTTCAAATGCTTTGTTGATCACGGAATTCGAGATTGAGTTCATATTTTCAGTTCCATGGAAAGTGAGAAAATTTACAGTAAATTTGAACCTCTATTTCTTTATTATGCTCCCTCAGATACATATGAATACAGTGTTACTTTCGCAAATTGAGCCCAAAGGCCTTTTCGCAATACAAAACTTCGGCGAATTGTTCCAAGCGTGTGTAGAATTGCGCGCATTTTGCTTTCGCGATATTTGCGACAGTTTCGTGCACTCGAAAATTTCTGGAAAGTGAAAGTCGGCATTTTATAAAAAGAATAATAAAAAAAAAAAAAAATCCAGGGGGCTCCTACCGTAATATCAATACGTAGGTTCTGAGAGATCATCTCTCCAAAAGTGGTGCTTTTATCGGGCCTGTATCGGTAATCTCAATTTTGACGTTACAGCAACCCGACTACTCTGAGTTTGAAGATGATAAGTGTAGCAGCATGTGAGAACATGCAAAGAAATACATCATATCTAAAAACAACAATGGAATTAAAGGGGCCCTCGACTCAGCATAAGTTGCATGTTCCCTCGCCATGTCTTTTGTTAGCCACATTAATGTGACAGAAACATGCAAGTTATGCTGAGTCGAGAGGACGGTGCACTCCATTGTCTTTTGTTAAACATTTCAGTACTTTAGCAATGATTGACAAGTTCAAGTTCAAGTTCAAGTTCATATTTATTCGTTTTTTCCACAATATACAAACATAAATCTCACTTTCTTTAGTGACAAAAACAATGCATGCAATTGTACAGAAAAGGCAACAATAATAGGAAAAAAAAAACTAACAGTAGCGATACATTGCAATAGGTGCTAAGATAACGAAAGTGAAATGGTTTTCAATATATGCATTGTGTGAAAAAACGGAGGGACCCACTAAAAAGACAGATGATCTCATCTCAAGAATATTAATATTGATTTGTTTGGAAGGATTTTTTGTGGGCGTTCCCAAGTAATCTGAAGAAAAATAGAAAAAAAAATCATTAAAAATATATGGAATGTTTCTAGATATTTGTTTTACCGCAAAAGTGATGTTGAGGGTATCATAAATCAACACTAATCAACATGCATTTGGAGTTCAGGGCCCCTTTAAAAATCAGTCATCTATTTTAGATACTGAGACGCAATGTGGGTACCACTTTGTTTCTCACAAAAGTTGCCCTGAACAACCACAAAGCTTGCCCTTCCAAGAAACAGCCGAGGAATTCCTGCCTATGAAACTTATGGAGGGAGCAGGTGAATTGATTAAATGCTTCGTTAATAGGCTGTAGAAAAAGAAACATCCATAAATCATAATATATTATCGAAACGGTCTACTATATATACCCCCATTCCACAGATATTTTTTCTCATCTATTACTCGTCGAAGCAAAGTTTGTTGCTTCCGGCCACCCACGGATGTGTATCGGATCACAATCTGATGAATCTGACTTGATTGGTCGAGTATCGGGTCAGTGTCAGACATGTCGCACGTGATCGTCATCGGACGATCTTGCCTCATCGGATCACCGCCCGACGACACTGACCCGATAGTCGCCTAACCAGTCGGATTCATCGGACTGCGGTCCGATACACTTCTGTGGGTGGCTGGAAGCGATAAACTTAGCTTCTAGTGAGTGACGGATGAGAGAAAATCTTTGTGGAATGGGGGTATAAACAAGGAGCTACGAACTACTCCTTGGTATGAAGCAACATTTATTCATTATAAATGCGTATGAACTCGCATAAACATGGTAGAAATACAATGTAGTTCCGAAAAATGTATTTCCATATAATTGTTCTTTTCTCGTGATATCTTTGTGCATTGCCACTCTTTGTTGAAAATGAAATAAACGAAACGAAAAAAAGAAAAGAAAAGAAAAGAAACGAAGCTAGATGGCAAAAAACAACGGACAGGTTCCCAACTCTGTTGATCTGTCGCACATAATGATTGTCTTTAAGTTATTCGTGTTATCGCACTTCATCTTTTCCCCTTGTTCTTGTGCTGTTTCTCCCGGTCGAAAGGGCAGAGTTGTTCCAAAAGTGGACGTCCTTATCACCAGTAGCAACTTTTGATATACTCCTATACATAATCCTTTGACGAGATGATAATGCCACATACGAGTTAGAATTCCTCTTTTTAATATTCATTTGTTATGTGTGACAGGATGCAGCGCTCACCGATGCTTTCGAGAACCGTTTAAACGGGATCACTGTAAAAAATTTGATAGCCCTCCTTTATTGCTCAAATTTATCTAAAATGATAAAACAAGTCTTATAGGTGAAATGCCAGAGATTTTACATCAGTAGGACACCTAATAGAAACGTGATTTTTTTTTTTTTTTCAGTGGAGTTGCTGTAACCATAGGCTAAATGCACATCTTAGTTTAGACTAGTATGCCAATGTCATCACCTCGCAACTTTCCCATCGGTTTGCTCAAAAAATATCGTGAAGATCATGTCGTGGCTGAAAGTTATTTATCCAAGAATGTCCTTATTGTTAGTTTGTTACAAAAGAATGAAATGTTTAACTTGATAGAAATACCACATACCTCTACCCAAATTTCATTCTTTTTCAAACTGATGGTAATATAAAAACAAAGTGATCACAGAAATTCAATTTTCCTGACAGTAACGGCTATCAATCATTAACGTATCGAAGATCAAGGACTGTATAACAGTGTTCGTTACATTCTGCTTGTATGGCTTCGTGCTGATATTGTTTTGTGCTTTAGACTCACATTCAAGTTCATTTCCGCCTAACGAGGATATGAGGTGCTTCCCGAAGCACAAAGTTCAGCATAAATGTTTCTTCCTCTCGGTGCGTACGTGATGAGAAAAGGTGAGTGTATCGTCTGTGAGTGTGACTGGGTGTATTTGGGTGTCTTACTAGCTGGGAGGTTAAAAAAAAGTAGCCAGTAGCCAGAAAACGCCAGATATACGATACAAAATCACAAATTAAAAGTTTCTTATTCAAAACATCATAAATTAAGTAGAAATCTTTAATGCTATCTCATTTTTTCGTATTACTACTAAACTAATTCCCCTTAGTCTCAAAACGTCCTGATTCTACAGGGCCTATATATTTATATAACGGAGAGTTCCTAATCATTTGAAGACAAGACTCGAGACATGCATGTTTTATATACGCGGGTATATTCATTTACAACTACACAAAATGAGTTTCCCTCATTGATGAAAAAAAAATCTTTCACTTGAACTCGATTATCTACACTCGCGCCGTCAGAGACTATAACTTCTTAGCCCCCCCCCCCCAAAAAAAACAACTTTAGCCCAGCAGTCTATCAAATATTACTGATCCAACATTTTGAACGCGATACCCGATCACGTAAAACAGAATACAAAATTCCAAAAAGTATAAACCTGTACATCACCCATTGATATAAAAAATATCATCATTGTAAACTGTAGGACCTTTTGCAAGAGACTCAACTCTCACGCTTTTGGCGGGAGATATCTCGCTTTCAGACCACTTTCTTATAATGTTCCTTTTACTTCTGTTTGAGTTTGAGTTTTTCCCGTTCTAGCTGTGTGTCATCCGTTTAAGAGGTATTTCTCCCGCCCAAGTTAGTTTTGTCATAGACACCTTTATGTTAGAAAAAATAATGCCAAACACTATAGCATATCCCTTGAGCACAGAGGTCATACAGCACATCGTGTTGTAGGTCGAACCAGGCTTAGAGGTTGATTGATTGATTGATTTTATTTCTGCAAAATAAAATATGTATATTACTTCTTCTTGAACATTACAATACAAAGAAATTATCGCAAAATTACGTCTGGATGGCCCTACTCAGCTCCAACCTCATGGTGGAGCTGTTCTCCCATGTCTACCGAGGGGTTCAGAAGAAAACATACTCGGTATATAAAATCCGAAATTACGATACAAATTTGTATCAACATAAACTACCCTACACAAAATCAAAATAACATCCATTATTACACCTCAGTTAATCTAAGAACATTATAACCCCAATGAAAGTACTAGTAAGTCAAATCAATGAATCCAATGAATATACATATACTCTTCAAGAAAAAAAAGAAGAAGAAGAAAAAAAAAGTATTTATGCAAATACACTTAGATTGGAAATGATAACGTTATTATATTGTCACGCATTTTCGTTAAGATGATTGATGTAACATTATGTACATAGCATTACACGTTTTCCATTGCTTTCATGATTATTGTACTGCTCTGTGTATAGGATGTCTCGTTAACGCTATTGCAAATTACTAGTTTAGCTAGCTCAATCCCAATTGCGTTGCATACAGTGGAATTCTCTCTTGTTCATCTTCCTTTGTTTTTCTGACCTTCACAAGTATATTCTATACTCTCACCACTGCTCACTAACCTTGTTCTTCTGACCTTCACATGTCCATTCTTTGCCTCCCTCGCTTTGACCTTGCTCTCACTTCAGTACTTTCACTTTGTCCCTTCTCACCTTGACTTTGCCTTGTCTTTCAGAACTCTTGCCTTGCTCTCCTCAGTTCAACCTTGTCCTGACTTTCAGAGTCCTTGCCCTAGCTTACCCTTCGCCCTTGCCTCTCACTGCCTTTCAGCCTGCTACTCACTGATGTCCTTCAGCCTTTTCAGCTTACTCCCTTTCCCCTGACTTTCACTGTCCTTCACCTCTTTGTGCTTGCTTCTTATCTTGACTTTCTCCTGTCCTTGTATCCTCTCCTTGCCTATGACTTTCAGCTCCCCAGCAATTATTATTCTATGCGCTCAAAGACGCGTCCTTCTCCTGATACTCCGCAGTGCGATAAACGTCTTTCTCGTGACCTTCATGACTGGTCCTCTCTCGAACAAGAGGGGCTTGTTTGGAAGCGGTATATAAGACAGACTCTATGCTTATCTGAAATTCACTTGCTTGAAGTTCACTTGCTTGGGAGATGGAGTGAAGAGTGTGTCAGCTAGAGCGAAACCCGTGTTTGAACAGCGAGAGAGTAACCAACGAAAGAGATAAAGAGTCAACCAGTCCAGAAACGGTCTGCTATATTTATTGTTAGCTTTTTGTATTAGTTAGTCTAAGTCTTTCACCGCATCGCACCTCTCATGCCTGGCGAGACATCCTCAAAAATCCACCCCTGTAAATGTGTTCGAGTGATTCTCCATAATAAACCGTAATTTCTGCCTGATGACTGTAATTTCTATGTGACCCTCGGCATCCTTCGACAATGAACTTCAACACATATATAGCGGGACTTTATTTTGGGACATTTACAGAAATGGAATTATATTCTGCCCATCTTCGACAAAATATAGTCGCTGTTACAATATAAACATGATCCTCTATAACTAAAACAAAAATCTTAAAATACCATAAAATGCGAATGTCCAAAGTTCTTAATTTCCCTCTGTTATTTGGAAGTTTATAAGTTTCGCTGCATCGAAAATATATATGACACGCTAAAGTGAACTTCTTCATGGTAACGTATTTGGATACCTTTGTCATATTTGTCGATTGCCGCATAACTATCATGGCTTATAAAGCCATTTTAAGGCTTTATTGAATAGAGTTTTATTTCTTTCTTAATTCTTAGTCACAGTACATGACATTTGAAGTACTTTATGATACCTGCTGCCATTTTTAACATGATTATCATGGCTTGTTTTAAATGCTTAATTAAATAACTTTATTCTTATGTTTTCTTTTAATTTTTTTTTTTTTTTTTTTTTTTTTTTTTAATAACCATGCACCAAATGTTATCATCGGGCCTCCAAAAACGAAATGTGATGATTGGTTGACCAAAAAAAAAAAAAAAAAAAAAAAATGTTATTGTCTAGCCTTGGATATATACAAATACCTAGGCCTATATAAAGTATTCATACGTTATCGTTGTAAACTGCACTATCCTGCCTTGTTTATAGGAAAAATAAGAACCCGGAACGATCTTATTTTTTCTCTCCCCATATTGAGCAATATTACATGTACATAGACGGGATAGAACTGAAATTGCGCAATGCACCCAGGCGAACCGGTGGGAACCAGTTCATTATTTTCGCAGGATAGCAAGAAGGCAAGAATGGAAAAATTTTCGTCGAAGGAGTCAGCGACAAACTTGCCGAGTTTCATTACAGACGGTAGAGTATAGCACCAACCTTTACTTCACTGGAACTTTACATTACTTATTTTCAAACAATATCGTCAATCTCAGTTTGATGATCGCTAGCTCGAACGTTAAGTAGCAGAGGTTACTCGCAACTGCATCGGAAAGTGTTTCGATTCAACAAAAATATTCACTGTCCATAGAGCCGGGTATACTTTTGTTTATCATTGGCTTTACAATTTCACCTTGCCATTGTCTGTGACCAAAGGCAGGGATTGTAATTCAACTATAATATTTTTGGATTTGACCTATATTTGAATGACAATCGATCTGACACGGTGTGATTTGGATATTGTCTAATATTGTGCTGACTTGTGTTTGTCGCATTGTCATTATGTTTCCTGTAGTGTACCAATGTTTATGCTATTCTCATAAACTTGGATATCAACTGTATTACTTGCAATGAACGAAGGTCAAACACGTCTGTACGTTCCAGACAAATTTAAGCTCACACAAATAATTTAGAATATTGTATTAATATTCAATTTTGATTGGTTTGACATAAGACATTGAGACACATTTAAATATCCAAGATTCTATGGACCATCATTGTAGATATTACTCACCTGGTGATTTCATCCACTCAGTCTCAATCTCAAATTTATTCACTCCGCTTCTAACACATAACCATAATAACCATTTCGCATATATACACACCAAAAATCTTTGAAATTCTGCGATGCCCTGGAATTACTTACGTATCTCCGTAATTAACCATTTCCTTTCTTACTTAGCATAGAGACATAACAGCGACGTGGCTTCATTCAAATTTTCAACCAATTTTTCGTTTACCAAATTACCATAACTTCATGCACACCGATCATGTATATGGTAAAGGAGGCAGAGGAATGTACATTTATAAGATGTATAACCAACTCGGATTTTGATCTTGACGTAATATTTAAATAGAAGGAGTCGACGAACTAATTCTGTAAGTATAAACAAATTGAGAAGAATATAATAACGGTCATTGATTGTAAACTCCTACCAATGATATGGAGAGATTCTCTTTTAAGAAAATTTCGCAATCTCGCAGGAAAAGAAGAATATTTATTTGGTGGGTGACCAGGAACTTGACTTTCTGTTAAAGTGCAACTCACCACATCAGCAGATTCAGTACCATACTCCAGTCAAATGGATTTTAACATCACATCATCTTATCGACGAGAATTTCTGACACGAGTCAGACCCTATAACAGATAACAAATTCTCCAACCAAAAATATCAGCACCACATGTACTTCATTTAACAATTTTGTGATTTTTAAAGCAACGTAATGATTTGTAGGCCTATTTAACGCCCAGGAGTAACCATGAATCTCACCTCAAAGAATCTCAAGGAAATATAGACTTATTCAGTATCAACTTAGCTAGAAGTATATTCTTTATCGGGTGTGAATAAGTGTTGCATTTATTTTCATGAAAAGATTAATGTTTCACTATGACAATGACCGTGGACTACATCGGCTGATATTGCACTCTCTCCACCTGTATGAATTCTCTCTTCACAAACCTATCTTAAATAAGTACATACCTATGTTAATCTAAATGAACAGAATTATTAAAAAGGGTTTCAAAATAAGTGAACTAATCCGATTCCCATGACAAACTTCGAGAAGTTTTAGTTGCGAGCTTTCAGACTGCACAAACATCGAGAAGGGGTCCGGCAAGAGGAAAGTTTCGAGAAGTTTGCGGTCACACAGGCAACACTCTGAGATCTTACCATGCTTACAGATTGCAAACCTTAAAGGGAAGGTAAACCCAAAGAGCAATGTGGATTGAGTGAAAGCAGCAATATTAGTAGAACACATCAGTGAAAGTTTGAGAAAAATCGGACAATCGATGCAAAAGTTATGAATTTCTAAAGTTTTGGTGTTGGAACCGCTGGATGAGGAGACTACTAGAGGATATGACGTATGAGTGGACAACAATACAAAGAAAATATAAAGGATATTCAACAAAAATTCACTTTTCTAGAATTATGAAAGAGCAGTGGACCAACCGCTTTCAGAAAGCAGGGGGAATAATTGCTACCCTTAACATATGTCAAATTCAAGTTGATGGAATTTGTAATTTTCATGAAAAATTGATTTTTGTAGTATTTTCTTTATATTTTCTTGATATTGTAGTCCACTCATACGTCATAACCTCTAGTAGTCTCCTCATCCAGCAGTTCCAACATCAAAACTTTAAAAATTCATAACTTTTGCATCGATTGTCCGATTTTCTTCAAACTTTCACTGATGTGTTCTACTAATGTTGCTGCTTTCACTCAATCCACATTGTTCTTGGGGTTTATCTTCCCTTTAACTTTGCTATCTAAATTATTGAATCCGAATAACCAGCAAGATTCTAATTCCACACTTCACAAAATTAAAGACATTATAATTAACCTGCTACAGGGTATGTGGGACCTACATGAAAATTGATTACCTTTTCCGCTATTATTATCTCACAAATCTCACAAACGAAAGATATGACCCATGAAAGAAAAATGGTCTTGATGGTACGCGGAAATTATTAAATTTAAATAAATTAAATCTTAAATCACTCATAACAAAAAGTCTACACGCGAACGGTGACAAACAGATAATGAGCTATGACGTAGATCCGTCATTTGCATACCACCAATCACAGTGCGTTGAGCGTTAAAGAATAATACATATTCATGATGCAATCACGCGCCGGAAATGCTACGTTGATCTAATATGTTAATAAAATCTGAATACAGTAGTAATAAAGACGCGCGCACCTATTGTCACGTCACAAATTTGCATACGCGCTACGTCACGATCACGCGCGTTGCCGATGCGACAGTCTCGCGATCGTTAGATCGTAAGGCCAATGACATTAGGGAGCTTTAGATTTTAGACGCGCGGACGTTCAAAGGGAAAAAAACATGGTCTGAGCGTGCGCAGTAACTTCACGTGCGCTACTGCGCACGCTCAGACCATGTTTTTTCCCCCTTGAACGTCCGCGCGTCTAAAATCTAAAGCTCTCTCACCAATGCAGCGAGCGTAGCGTACACGAGTATTCAAGTGAGAAGCACGCAGGGTATTGGTGGGTTATTCACACGGGGCTAAATTCCTCCAAACTCGGTATATAAATACACGTGAGTGTTTGCTGCAACTCACTAGGCAGGTGCATTGTACAAAAACAACTAATACAGGTATGGCAGTAAAATAACCCTTCCAAAATGGCCTTCAGGCTCACAGTTGGCACACCGCGCCGTCAATGTAAAATTGCGTGTTGTCGTAGAGCTGATTGCGTTTGAGTGAGAAATGACACCTAATTTTCAACTCGAAAGGTACCGATGTAAAATTTTCACAAAACTCTACAATTGAGGTATGTAGAGCTAGCTTGAAATCTAGATTTTCATAAAAACCAGGTGCATTTAAGCAAAAAGACATATTCTGGGAGGTATGAGTTCGTAAAGTCGAGAGTCCGTGTAAATGTCCTATACCTGATTGTGCGCTCTGCGCGGTCGATCAATCAACCTTAAAATATTAGCTGCACGCATGTGTCCACCATTCCGGAACCCTGCAGCGTCAAGCAAGCCCCTTCACCTTTTCCAATATCTGTGCACCAGTGTAGAGTGGGCAGTACTGTCAAATCAGTCGACAAAGGATATTCATCAAGAGGACGTCCCCACAACGAACCAAGATGGTCTCTCTCACGGACATCGACGACATGACTGTCAGTGGCGAGGTACATGATCCAACGTTAGAGGAGGTCGAGAAGGTGGTCTTCCGCCAACGTGCCAAACTCTTCCGCTTCGACCACAACGCCAAGGTGTGGAAGGGTTGGGGAGTCGGCGACGTCAAGATTGTGAAGAACCCAAAGACCAACCATGCTCGCATCCTCATGAGGAGAGAACAGAACTTTGAGGTAATATTATGTAGGCCTATCTCTAATTTTATTTTTAAGGAGAAATAAGTGCATCTTTATAATATCTGACTTTATAGACTGTTCAAACTAGGGTCTGTCTGAGATTTCATGCGTGAGTGGTAACGGTATTCATACGTAGGCCTACGTAAGTATAGGCCTAACTTAGTTCAAGGTTGGTCTGCAGTTTCAGCTCTGGTTCTTTAACAGAGCAAGAAACTGAAGGACAAGCATGCCATTGCAGTTTAATTGGCGTGATGTCTGTAAATACACAGCATCAGCGGCGATGGACTAATGGTGATAGGGAGATATAGAGGCACAATTTGAAAAGCCAATGTGAATTTTTAAAAAATGTTGTCTAAATTCGGCTCGGAAGGTGTTGATGACTTTCATCCAACCATGATTGTATGGAAGACTCCAACAATATAGGCGCGGTCAGACTGGCAAAAGATCGCGAAGTTTAAGATCGCGGTCTATATCTCGAAGTTTTGCCAGTGTGACCGCAAACTTCCCGCGAAACTTATCGCGAGCGGCGAAACTTCTCGATCTGTTTGCGGGCGTTGTCTCCGAAGCGCGAGGCCATTGTCATGTTCAGATGTGCATTGTTACATCACAATCACTAGCCATCGGACGGCGCACTCTTTCTTGCGCGCGTACGAATGGACCAAACTTCGCGATCTTAAACTTCTCGATCTTTTGCCAGTCTGACCGCGCCTAAAGTATTTTCAAGTTTCAAGTTTCAAGTTTATTCAAAGTTTCCACAATACAAAAATTTACATAAAAACAATAGTATGTAACAAGGAATACATTGTTGAATATATGCGATTTAAAACAATTTGCAGAATATTTGAATATAAATTGACAATGCATGTAGATGCATTATAGATGTAAAGTGGAGGGGTCTTAGAAAAGCAAGCTTGTATAATAAGACCCCTGAAAGGCAAGTTAAGACATGTAATATAACAACTCACTAATATATACAAACATATTAAAGCCACAGAATAATTTTAGTGGAATCCCTCAAGAAGCGCAGCAACCACACCCCAGAGACCAAAAAAATTGACACCAAATTTATTGCCCCCCCCCCTCGAGTCAATAAAAAAATTTATTTTATCGGCTATTGATATATGACCACAAGAGGGAGCAGTAATTTTTTTTTTTTTTTTTTAAACTTTGTGGTATGGTCTCAGAACCCTCACTTCTCCACATGTAAGGACCCTTTCAAAAGGAGAGTTTCTAATTTTTACCAGAATTATACAGTGGCTTTAACATACATGGATGGATTCTAAGTGCACACACACACACACACACACACACACTACCTATGGAATTTTAAAGCAAAACATAATTGGCATTTAGACTATGTTACTCAAATGGAAAGCGATGAGATGAAGTCATGTATCTAGAATTTAAAAGGAGCAGCATCAATGAGACTGAGAATATCGATGAAGCAAATACTTCCGAGTCAACACTTTAAATCTGGAAAAAGTGGTACTATCTTTAACATCTGAGGGTAACATGTTCCATTCTTTTATGCAAGACACATAAAAAGAATTTAGGGCAATACTGGTAGCTACATAAGGTAGATGCAGAAGGTTTTTCTGACGTGTATTATGGGAATGAACAACTGAGTTTTTGACAAACAAATCCAAAAATAAGGAGGGAGAACTGGACATGTGAAGCTTGTACATGAATGCCAATGAGTTAAAGGACACTAACTCGTTTAGAGGTAAACAACGCAGCTGTAAGAACTGGGGGGCACTTGGCCTAGTAAAGTGTGAGCTTGTTATTAGCCTGATAGCTCTTTTTTTGTACAATAAACAATTTATGAAGATTTCTGTTATAAGTATTACCCCAAGCAACATTACAATACATCAAGTGAGGCATTATGATGCTATTATACAGTGTAGTCAAGACACTTTTAGGAACAATAGATTTTAGCTTATGCATCACACCAAAATTGGAACATACATTTAGAATGTGTTGCTTCCATGACAGAAATTCATTGATAGTAATACCAAGGAATAATACGTTTTCGCTTGTAGCTACCTGATGTCCACCAATAATGAGAGAAGGGGTGTTTAAAGGTATCCTTTTATTCCTTGTTCTGAAAATAACACATTGTGTCTTCTGAAGATTAAGTGACAATTTATTACAACAAAACCAACGATAAAGTTTATTAAGTTCATCATTTGCTGAAGATATTAAACTGCACACATCCTTGTGGGAGGACAGCTAGAAGACTTGTATCATCAGCAAACAGTGAGTAAGTAAACAATGATGTAGCACTGATGATATCATTGATATATATTATGATGACTGAACATTAATCCAAACATGGATACTAAACATTACCAAGATCTTGGTGTGTCCCATGTTATAAAGGATGTACGGTATGTGTCTATGTCCTGTGTGTATGTACGTCTGGAAAACGATTACGGGCCATTCTCAGATTAAGTGTTCAATTCCATGTGAGTAAAACTGAAAAATCAACCACAAAGTAATACTTTCAAATATGTGATTTCGGTAACTTCAAAACCGGTCAAATACGAAACAAAAAGTGGAACATTCTAAATGATGGCCATTCATTGAGTAAAAATGAATTGAAATAGAGCATCATATATGATTTTTGATCACCAATCAGATACGTTACCGCATATTTACATGTTGTAATGGACTCCTAACTTTGAATTAAATTTATTGTTTTGATCCAATTTCTGTTCAGGAAAAGTATCTGTCCCCCCTAAAGATATTGGGTTTTTTCAAGAGGTAAAGATGTTGTCATCCCTTGCTAATTGGTAGAAAATTATTTCTGTGTGGTAGGTTGAAATATGTTTTTTGCTGAAATGAAATATAACCTTAAGATTCACTTTGTATTTTTAACAAATTTCGCTTACAAATAAAGTTTCGAATCCCACAAATCATGCAAAGGGAACGATCCGATCTGGAATTTGCACAGGAAACAAAAATGAATTGCTTTCCTGGGGAAATAACTATTGAAAAACATCGAATCGCCTATGGTAACGTATCTGGTAAAATATAACTAATAATTTTAGTTGTGTAAGAATTAATAAATACCACCTGTTTAATTATTTACCTTATGAATTGATGTAAAAATGAATGATGTAAGCCAAAATTAACCATTTTAAACATTGTACGTAATATTTAAACTATGAAATGTAGTGGAAAAGAGCCCTAAATGTGAAAGCTGAGTTCTTCATTCACAGAATATTCTCATCTTATGTCTGAATGTATTTATCCATCTGGCTATAAATATTCATGAAGTTTTGATGGATAATGCAAACAAGGTTTAAAAAATATATTTTTGCAGGCACTTAGAAGGAAGTAGGTGCAGTCTCTATGAATTCAATATACTAAAAAGTTGTTTGAACTATGGTAACGTATTTGGCTCACCCCTTTTAATGAAAATGAATAAATAATTGTTCAACTTATCAATGAATCTTGAGTAGTTCTTCATATGTTGAAAAACACTAGAATAAATATGCAACAGAACACTAAAACTTTTCTCGGAAGCTTTTCATAAACTACTTTTTACTCTTTCAAAGTTAGGTAACGTATCTGGCGTACCGTAAATGAGTCTGTTGGTGAAGTTACAGAGCAATTTTTACTGAATATTCTTCATTTGAACATAACTTTAATTTTTTATGGAAGCGTCATTCCATGCAGAATTGTTTTATCAACACTTTGTTTTACATAACATTATTTGTCACCGTGGGTGCCCTGAATTATACGTAACGTATCTGCTAAATCTGAAAAGCAAAAAACTGATATACTGAATCATAGCTTCGTCTTGTAAAATAAACGTTAAAAGTTGTTGCATAGAATATGAAAGTGGCTGGGTTTTATAGAATAGAACTTTGGAGTTTGTGAGCACACAACGATTTGTTTGTCAAAACATTTAAAAAAAATTTTCAGCATTTTGATTATGTGGTAACGTATCTGTCGGAAAACTTGGCATTAAGTTGTGAGACACTGACGCAGAAAGAAAAATCATGTGGAAGTGTTGCTCTTTTTCCACCTCCCTGTCCTTTTGGTGTAAGAATATAATCCTGAGGTCCAACAAAACGAAGCATGTAATGTGTAGGGATGAATTTTGACCAGATTTGATCCCCTGAAAGCACAAGACCAATGAGCAAAATTCGGTCACGTATCTGTGGTAACGTATCTGTGGTAACGTATATGGTCGATCATGTTATTATGAGAGCGATATCTACCGTATATTTCTCACTTGTACTAAACTTTAATGTTGAATCGATGCGTCATTCCGAGGAGTATTGTATAATATAGAATTTGTCTGACATTGCAATATCTGTCGCAGTGGGTGGCGTGAAATGTATGTAACGTATCTGTCCAAATAAAAATGTAGAAAACCGATATTTCAAACATTGTACCGTATTGTCAATAAAAAGCTGTTGCACAAAAAATCTAAGTACTTGCAATGTATGAAGTATATAGTATCCTCATGGTTTCATATACACAGGGTCATTGCATAGTCTTGTTATTTTCGCAATGCTGTAACACTAAAGAAACTGGTAACGTATCTGGCGGTGAACTTGGCGACAGGTTTCAAAAGGCTATAAAAAAAGAAGTCAATAAAAATCTTTGAACTCGAGTATCGTGACTAGCACATATGATATGCTCATCGTCCATGCAAATGATATTTGGAAAGTGTGTTTGTGGACGGAGAGGAGCAATAAAACAATTCTAAAATAGCCGGCGACACTGCGTTTTGGGGGTCTTAACGAAGTTTAACAGCTAAATTTTATACAAAGAGGCAGGCAACCGCATTTGATCGTGTTTATTTTTAACAAATAAAGTCCTCGTGATATATTATAAACATTTAGATAGTATCTAATAGGTTTCAGGGAACCGCAAACTGTCATGGAATGTCGGCGACACCAAAATTCCGTATTTGAACACTTTTACTGAGAATGGGCCTTACGTGATTATAAATTAGAAGATAGTATAAACTTAACCTTATCTTGACATTATGACATATGGTGGCGTGTGGTTCATGCGCATCACGTTTATAATAAGAAGGTCCACAATTAAGGCTCCCTTGCTCCCTATCTCCTCAATACTTCCCGCCAGCTGTGCGTCAACCAACGCATCACAGCAGAGATGGTGTTAAAGCCTATGTTGGCCTTCGAAACCTCCTGGGTCTTGACCACCAATGACTTCGCTGATGAGGAGCCCAGGCTGGAGCAGCTGTCCTTCAAGTTCAAGCATGCCGACACGGCGCGTCAGTTCAAAGAGATGTTCACCATGGCGCAGGAGATGACTGCCGATGAGAAACCCGAAGCAAGCCAAGATGTCGCAAATGAGGTAAGACTTTTCCAAAACAAACAGGAAACCTTTTCGGACATATTGTATGCGTTTTTCTTCATTCCATTCTGTCAATCTTTCATCTTTGCATTTAAACAAGCAATTGATAGCGATATTTCTGGTCAGTAAAATTATGCAGTACAATTCTGTTATAGAGAATATTCAAAGTAATGAATTTCCTTCGCCGAGTTGTTTACGTAGATGTAGGGCAACTTGTCAGTCAGTTGCAACATAGAGAATAATCCTTCAAAAAATCACAAAGAAATACTATAATTTTGAATGCTTCTTTGCAGCCGAGTCCGGAACCAATTCCTTGTCGTTTGGCGGCTGAGATGCGGGCCTTGAACATGTCGCACACTTTTCTCTTGGAGCAGAACCAGCGTCTTTTGCAGAGGGAGGAGAAACTTCTGGAGTCCAACCAGGAGATCATGAAACAAATTCAGGAGCTCATAAAAGAAGTCCTGCAGCTCAAGGCATGCATCATTTCCATGGCAACGGACTAACGGTTTGTCTGTATGGATGCAAATTCTTGGTGGTGGTGGTGGTGATGATGACTAACTGTGCATTAAGAGTTGTTGCTTGACCCAAATCTTCAAAGGCATTATAAACCATTTGCAGATTAAAAAAACCCCCTAGCTTTAGTGCTTCAAAATAGTTGTAAAATGTGAGTTAGGAATAGAAACAACCAATGTACAAATTTTAATCAGTATAATCATTTTTTTTTTGTTGTTAAATAAAAGTATTGTTAAATATACGAAATATGAACAATAGTTATAATAAGATTGTTTCTAGACTAAACCGTCTACAGTTATGGTTTAGTGAGAGAAATATTGATATCTCCTTATATTTTGGGCTGTATTTTAATTAATCTAATTTGATGTCCATGCAACATGTGTATTGCAAACGGCAAAATAATGTCACAAAGAAACACATCTTATTTCATACAAGATTCGCATTGAAAATTGAGGGGCTGATAAAAAGCGAACTTGTATGATGTGTTACAACGATGCATTTTACAACACTTGCAAAATTAGTAAACATAAAGCAAATTAACCGGTGCAAATTTACCAGTGCAAAGTAATCAGTGCAAATTATGCACTTACCGTTATATTTATCGTAACATGACGCACGGAGGCGCAATAGACCCAGCAAAGAATGGTAAAGAGTGCGAGGAAGCTGATAGACAGAGGGAGAGAGAGAAGGAGAGAGGGAGAGAGAGAGAGAAAGGAGGAGGGGGGGGGGATAGAATGAGTGAGAGGTGCAGGTCAGTACATCATCGATAAACTGCGAAACACGAAGAATTCCGAATCAGGGAAACTAATTATGGATTACATATCAATTGATAAGAATTTCTGTAAATTCATACGAAATGGTAACTGGGAGGACCTTTAATATTTTTCATTCATATACCTGCTATGCCATATTGTTTTAACGGTGTTACCCTCTTCTGAATCATAAAGGATTAACCCTAAAAAGACTGGGGGGGGGGGGCCTAAAAGGCCCCCCTCGACATTTCGCGCGATTACTCTGCAACACGCAATGCTCTCGCCGCGATGCTCTATGACTTTTTTCTTTCGAGTTTCCTGCACATTTTGACACCAAATTTGTGATGCCCGGGGGTACGGTTCTGAAGTTACATAACTTTTTGTACATGCACGTGAGGCTGAAAATGGCTCAAAAATGTGATTTTGTGTACAAAGTCAATGCAAATTGAGTTTTTTCACATGGTTCATATAAATATGCTTATTTTTACTCTCAATGGCTAAAATTAATTTGTTTTAGGAGTATTATGCTTCAAAAAGTGTCTGCCACAAATTTTGTTAAAGATAACAACAAAAACAAAAGGTCGAAAAAACAAAGAAATACATAAGAAATTCATAAAACAATAAAATAAATAAGAAATTAATTTTTGATACCAATTTTTTTTTTCAAGTACATTTGCTAAGAATGCCACAAAGAATAATTAGACCAAAAACGAGCACTTTTGGAGCTTTATTTACTGATTTAGATCAAAGAGTCTGATTTGTCGCATAAATTAGCATAATTAATCAAAATAAAATAAAAGAAGACTATTTTGTGAAATTTAAATATACGATCTTGTAGATTACATCGCACACTACCATCGTGCAAATTTCCGCGGCGATCGCGCAATCCACGGCCGAGATCTTAAGGGGGGGGGGGGGGGAGGGGGGGGCTAAAGGCCCCCCCCCCCCCCCCCAGTCTTCCGAGCTACCAAAATAGCCCAGTCTTTTTAGGGTTATGTCTTGATCTTGAAAAAGACCAAAATTAATGATTGGTTTTGCAAACTTGACATTTTTAACATCTATTTACTTGTTCACCTATTTTTTTTAATCAATGAATATGGCCAAATTAATGCAGCACTCACTATTTACACTATTTACTTTTATTACCAGAGAGACATTCGGGAAATAAAGCTCCAGCAAGAAGTGATCGGCAAGCGACTTGCAACCTCGCCCATCGTCCCGCCCAAAAGCAAGGGTACCTCCCTATCTGCTATCAACACCAGCCTCCCAGGCCATGACTGCAGTTGCTCAGACGGCCCCTGTTTTATTTCACCATGAACACTACCTTCCACAGAAGCTTCTGTTTAGTGAAAGTTTAACAGAAGAAGAACCAAATGACAGAAATAGGACCAAATGACAGATATTTATTTCTAAGTTGTAGTTTACACATCTTTTTGTTTGTGCTTGTTTCCCCATCAACATCTATTTTGTTCAAAATGTCTTGTTTAAAATTAATGAGAGTAAATCTAAGGGCTTTTTACACTTGTAAATTTTTGCTTAGCCCCGGACTATCGGTGGGGCTAAGGGGGGGGCCTTAGCCCCACCGATAGTACGGGACTATCCTTAGCCCACTTTCTGTTTACACTCGTTTTTGCCAAAGTGGGCTAGCCCCACCGATAGTACGGTACTATCTGGCCCTGCAAAATAGCAGGGGTTAGCACCGCAATTGCGGTGCTAGCACCGCAATTGCGGTGCCAAGCAAGTGAGTGTAAACAGAACGAAAAAATAATCCTGGGCTAAGCGACGGAGACGAAGTGCGACCCTCACTGACCAATCAGAAACGAGGTAATCAAGTGCTGCCGGTGCGTGCGTGTACGTGTACAGTACACAGCGTAATTATGAATATTCATGTGGTTTGGAAAGTCCGGGGCTAAGAAAGACGAGTGTAAAAAGGTCAGTTTTCTCCTTAGCCCCGGACAAGAGATAGTACGGGACTAATTGGCGAGTGTAAAAAGCTGAAAAAATTGGTACGGGACTAACGATAGTCCTGGGTCAGAGAAAGTCCGGGGTTAAGAAACACAAGTGTAAAAAGCCCTCAAGACTTAGTTTCACTTGCATTGACATTTTCAAAGGAATCAAAAACTAAACAAGTTGAAATCAACAGGAAACCGCATGTTTTCCAGATAGCAAGAAGTGTGAGCTGTTTCTGACAGAAGTCAATTGATTGTTTCCTGATTTTAATACTTATCATGATATTCTAAGACTACTTGAAGTTGCACGGAATCGTTGAATACGCTGACTAAGTGATTATTCTCTGGCAGCTATATAATCATGTCGACATCACAATTTCAGATATACAACACATGGATAAAACTAACATTTTGGTATAATATTTTCTTTATCATAAGGCTGCAATCCCTGAACTTTCCCCAGCTTGGGAAATAAGATGATAAAAACTGGACCAGACGAATAAAAACTAGACCAGACGAATAACAAAGGGAAAATATATTAAATTATCTTATTTTCTAGCATTAAGTGCAGTAATTATGATGACAATCCCGGAAAAAAAGAAATCATTTTGGATTATTTCTTTTGTTAAATACTTGTCTTTGCTTCTGCCACAGCAGATGATGATGTGATCGTTGTGTCCATGACTGGCCCTACCAAGGAGCAGAAGGCCAGAGCTGAAAAGCTCCTCCTTCCACCAGGGTTCTACCTCTATGAAAATTCTCCGCCCTGCAAGGGGTGTATCGGCTGCCTGGAGGATCTAGACATCCAGTCTCTCTACAAGAGGGATCAACGTGGAGCTGAGGTTGCTCCTGTGGTGAGACCCAAAGGTGATGATCTTTTTTGTTGTTGTTGCTTTCGGGGGGGGGGGGGGAGGGGATGGGGGAGGGGATTATGATGATGTCATAAAGTGAACAGCCAGAGCATGTCCATGTTGACATTGAAAAACATGACAACAGAGACTTCATGAAAATTGGTTTCAAATTGGAGTTTCAATTGGAGTTACAAAGAAAACAGATGATTATGAAGAGAAGCGTGTCTTTGTAAAGCAGTGACAGTTGCATTAACGTGGTGCTAAGGCGATAAGTTACCAAGTAAAGTCACACATTAATTGGGAATTGAAGTAAGTACATTGAAAAAAAAGATACCTTAAAAAACTTAATGGGTCGTCAAGGCCATTAAAGACTTAAGTTTATCGGTTCCTGCCATGAAAAGACATGCCAGTGAAATGTCTGTAGCTTGGCTATGATTTCTGTGAAGAGAAAAAGCAAGGAATTATGAGTGATGGAGCTGTACAGAACATCAACACAGCAGAAGATTGCACAAATATTGCCCTTATGTGGGGTCAGTTGAAATTTGAGATTGAAATACTTGCGATACATTATTTATTAGTAGTGTGTTTGTCATACAGTAAAAACAAAGTCCTTGCATATTTTGATTCATGCTCAGTTGCTGATAACGTCAATGCATGGAAAATTTTGAAAGTGCCGTCTTGAATCATTGCGTAATTTCTGGTGGCTATTTTTGTAATTTGTGTGAATAGCTGTCCTGTATTCATGGTATTTATCTAGATGGGAGAGAATAGAAAATGGAAGAGAGGAAAAAGAATTACATCACATTGTCTTTGTTTCTGTCTTTGGTTTCTGTGTTTCGTAAATGTCTGTTGTATTATTCCCTCGTGACACCTCTGGTGTGCTTTATATGTAATGTTGAAAAGGAATGAATGTTGATGATGAGTATTGAAATCCTATCAGTCATTCACCTACAAATGTCTCCAAAATTGTGCTCCAACTAACGTCCAGACCCTAATCTCATGCTATCAGTCTGAAAGACACGGAATACGGTCTAGCCAAGACCCAACCCGGCTAATATATATATCTTTCCCAGGAGTCTTACTCGGACAGAAGAAAAATCCTTCTCTTTTGCTGCCCCACACTTGGAAATCAACTCCCCCAGAAGAATCCAAGAATCACCATCTCTACTGTGGTCCAAAATTCCTTGTCAATAATTGATTGGTCAGATATGTACATTTTGTATTTTTCATTTGTTATTTTCTGTATCCGCTCAATGTAAGTTTGATACTATCATTTGGTGAAGCACTTTGATGCATGTTTACACGTAAGAGCGCTATATAAGTACAATGTACCTATAAATATTGTATTGTATTGTAGCACTTATTGGCACTAAACTCTTTTATATTTTTTTTTTCCAATTGAAGCAGGCTCAATCACCAGTGGGACTCCGCCAAAGTCTCAAGGCTCCACCCCAACCATGTTCTCCCTGGGCCCTGCTTCCCAACCCAATTGCCTCTCCACTTCTGAAAGAGGTGCAGAGATTCTGACTCCATCCTCCAGGACCCCGTCCGGGAGCAATGAGAATACTACACAGCCTCAGCAGGGACTGTTCAGGCCAAACGTTGCTCAGGGCCAGAGTCAGGGTCTGAATATGGCCAAGCCGCCCTCCCAACTGCAGGTAATTGGCGCAGCAAATTGACGAGCAAATTGTGTTGTGATGTAAAAGCTGCATGTTCACGTACAGATACTTTCGGAAAGGGGGCTGTGGCAGACATTTTCGGGAGATGTTGCTTTTGCAGTTTGACATCGTTGCCTGTCCAGTCACTCTGCGAGTGCATCAGGGGAGTGATATTTTCGTATGTTGTTGATTTTTTTTCCCCCAGAAGTGATACGTGATATTCGCAAACTTAAACCCATGTGAAATAACATCTTTTACAATATTAAGGTTCACGATTGCTGATGTAAAAGGCTTGAGGGGAGCATTGATCATTTTAGTGTCAAATGGTCAAATGATAATATGCTTCATCTTTGGACCAATTCATGTTTGTATCAGGGGTGTGATATTTTCGTGTGTTGTTGATTTTTTTTTGGCCCAAAAGTGATACGTGAAATTCGCAAACTTAAACCCATGTGAAAATAACAGCTTTTAAGATATAAAGATTCACGATCAATTGCTGATATAAAAGGCTTGAAGGTAGCATTAACCATTTTAGTGTCCAATGGTCAAATGGTCTTTAGACCAATTTCATGTTGGAATTATACCCAAACAGTTCTCAAGCTTTTCTGGCACTTCCACCACTGCTGCCACAAAGCCCAGCCAAACCTTCAACATCTTCTCGCCGTGCACCATCAAACCGGCGCCCTCTCTGGCCAAGCCAGTGACCTCTTTTGCAGCGGCGTCTCCCTTTTCTTGGTTCTCCTTCGGCGTTACCTCGACGACCGCATCCGCTTCCTCCATCATCCCCACTGCCAGTGTCTTCAAACCTGCCGCGAGTGTCAAAGCGGCGCCAGCATCCACCTTGCATCAGGGCGCTTCTCCTGCCATGGTACCAGCCAAGCCTGGTCTGAGTCGGGGTCAGGGTCTGAATGTTGCCAAGCCGCCCTCCTCCCAACTGCAGGTGATTGACGCAGTGAAAGACTAACAAATTGTGTTTTAATGTAAAAGCTGTTCACCTACAGATACTTTCGGAAAGAAGGAGGTGGCAAACATTTTCAGGAGATGTTGCTTTTGCAGTTTGACATCGTTGCCTGTCCAGTCACTCTGCGAGTGCATCAGGGGTGTGATATTTTCGTGTGTTGTTGATTTTTTTTTTTGTCCAAAAGTGATACGTGAAATTTGCAAACTTAAACGCATGTGAAAATAACAGCTTTTACAATATAAACATTCACGATCAATTGCTGATGTAAAAGGCTTGAAGGTAGCATTAACCATTTTAGTGTCCAATGGTCAAATGGTGATGTGCTTCATCTTTAGACCAATTTCATGTTGGAATTGTACCCAAACAGTTCTCAAGCTTTTCTGCTGGGTCTTCCACTGCGGCTGCCACAAAGCCCAGCCAAACCTTCAACTTCTTCTCTCCGAGCACCATCAAACCGGCGCCGTCTCTGGCCAAGCCAGTGACCACTTCTGCAGCGGCGTCTCCCTTTGGTATGTTCTTTTTCGGCGTTACTTCGACGACCGCATCCGCTTCCTCCACCATTCCCACTGTCAGTGTCTTCAAACCTGCCGGGAGTGCCAAAGCGGCGCCAGCATCCACCTCACATCAGGACGCTTCTCCTGCCGTGTTTCCAGCCAAGCCTTGTCTGGTACAGGACTCCCGGACTTTGTCCCCATACCCGGGTTTCTACTCATTGCCCAAGACATACCCAGAGAGCCCCCTGGCAGAACAGAGCTCTCATTCACAGAGGAAGCCGGGTCAGATCCCACTCGCGAGAGACTCGGCCCAGCCCAAGACAACTGACTCTCCAAAAACTGTCACCTTCAAGCCTGAAATTGATGGTAAGACTTTTCCTTTCACTCAGCAACCATGGGTCATGTGTTTAGATGTATCAGAGTTGTTTTTTTTTTAAATATTTTTCAATAGAAATTGAAAGCAAAATGAGTTGAGATCAAGTTATAGTTTATGTTGTCCAGATTACATGATTGACTAAAATTTCTTCGACAGAAATCCAATGATTTGTCTTTAAATTTAGTTGTGAGATTCTAGAAGTGCTTGCATTGCATCTCATTTTTAATTTTCTGAGAGAATATTATCTTTCTTTCACAGGTGCAGATTTTTATGAAACATATGAATGTAAAATAAATTTGCTGTGATATAGTTCTTCATAGTTATGCTTAAATCCCCAAAATTTGTTTTGATTGGGAATTGAGGTAACAGTTCCCAAACACAAGGTGCGATTGTTATCATGGTAAGCCCTGTAGAAGTTTGAGTAGTTCTGTTCAGAATAGGGGGTTGTATATGGGTGAGAATTTTGTACGATGTACAATTGCCAGTTTTCACACCTTGTGGCACTCATTCCCTTAGAACACACCAGGATGATCTAAGAAACCAGTTTCTTTAATGGCATCTCAAAGCCTGGTAAATTTCTTTTCAGGAAATGTATGGGTTGGTATACTTTTGACTGATATTTTGCATTTGACGAGGACATAGTGTATATATAATATACGGTAAAAATGCTATTTTCACAATAATCTTTGTTTTTCAAACCAATAATGTGACTTTTTTAAGGTACGTGACATCTATCATCTGACCATGTTCTGGATCTGACATATCTTGAGTATGTACCACAAAATTATAAGAAGTCTATGAAGACGTATAAAATTACAGAGAACAATATTGAAATATCAAAGTCCTAGACAGACGAACGTCCGTGATGCTTCTATCTCTATCGCTGAGACTGCAAATTCTACTTTGTTGTCCCAACTGTAATGTATACGAAAACTTGGTGTTCCACCTGATGTACATATCCTGCAAGAATTGTAGGTCTGCTGGCTGTTCTTTCTACGTAACATTCTTTTATGCAAGATTGTACTCAGTTTACTTCACGGAAGTTCGTCCGCTATTTCCTAATAAAGATCGTAGTCCATTAAACATTATTGGCGATACTGTTCACAGTCCTAATCAACGAAGATCTAGCCACATGGTAATATGTTTTGAGTTTCTGTCCATCACTTATCAAATGCCAACCGAAATTGAATTTTTGGACGAACCTCCGAGAAAAAAAGAATTATCGAGTGGGGCACCATCTTGCTTTGATGGCGCAGGTGCATCTTATCTTTGGCTCTCTAGCCGAGGAGCTGCGTGCCATGTTTAGAGCGAACTGGGGCTTGTCTGCAGTTTTTGTACCGTACTATGCATACAATTCACCGAAAACCAAGCAAGTAGTGAATATTTTCTCTGAAAATCCACCTCCTACTCCCTCTCTGAGGAATATAATATATGCTTAAAGGGTGTCAAATTTCTAAAAAAAAAAAATGCATTGAAAATACCTTTTCACGCACAATTTTGAACGAGTTCGGAAGGCTACGTACTCTCTATCGATTTTGAATGGAATTGAATTGATTAGTTATCCGTCCTGGAGCATGACCCCATTTATAGAACGAACGTCCATGATGTCCGTGACAATTTCAGCAAACGTTCGTGACGTAAACAATCAGACCGAAAGGGATAATTTGTCTCAAAAGTGCCCTTTATTTTTTCAAACTTTCAGCTCAAATATCGCAAAAGTAAAGTTTTACAAAGGAAACAATGAGCTTAGAGCAGTAGTTTCAGAATTTCTAAGACGGTATGTGATCATGATGAACAAACAGCTCAAAATTTATATGCTATTTTACGCTTGTATTTCCTCAAATTATATAAATACAGCCAAATACTGAACACCAAGTTTTAGGAAACTGGAAGTTTGCGTAATCTGTAATTTCTGTGCATTTACATTTCTTTCTAATGAAGTTTTGGAGTCAATCTGCACTGTTAAAAGTTCTGAAAGTTTCGCTCATGGACGTTCGGTCCGAAAAAAAGAAATATCTGATAACTACAATTATATCATTTTACGATAAGTTAATGTTACTTGAAAATATTAGTACATTACTGAGTCTCTCATACCCAAAAGTGAATAAGATTCAGCGTTCAATTTACCTGTAATAACAAAAGCAAAACGTTTTACTCACGGATGTTCGTTGTTAGAAGAAGTCCATGGATTACTTGTACATAGTCAAGATAGGAGGAGATAGAGGAACAGTGCCACTTTTTAGTGACTGATGCTCCCCATGTACATCTTTTGTGTATGGTAGCTGCCATCTCAAACAGAACACATCCATATTGGGTCTCCATCACGGACTTTCGTTCTAATTGCCATATGTTCTATTCTTTTATGCACTCTCATTTTTACCTTCACAACGACTTTTCTCTCATTCCCTATGTAGCCTGAACATTTTGCGACCAAAAAGAACGAAAAAAAAAAATCCAAAAAGTGTTAGCAGTCACATTCGGAATATATTGAAAAGGAAAGGATGAAATGACGGAAGAAGTCTGTAATGGGCATGTGGCAAGAAGAAACGTAAAAGTTCAAAAAGAACGTGGAAGTAGTTGAATGAAAATGAGAAGAAACTGAGAAGGGATCGAGCTCCAACACGTATACAAAAGGACTGCCAGTGCACTCACGTTATGCCGAATTCCTCTGGAGGGGCTGTTTTTGTTTGTTTGTTTAAATCTATTCATTAAAATTTCGTAACAAGAGAACAAAAATAATGCAGTACACAATTATTGTATTATGAAAACACGCAAACCTGCGTTTATCATAACATGGTGTTTTTTTTTTTAATACTCATCAATGAAGAGCAATGTTAATTTGTAATTCTATCTCATACATCTTTTTTCAGTCTTAAGTTTGAGAGACAGAGATGTCGTCAAGTTATTTGAGTTTTTGTGCTTACCTTGAAAACACATGTTTAAAAAGTGATGATTTAGTAATATGTCTAAGGTCCGTAATTTGATACGTTCGCTATCCCAAAGATTCGTTACTCCGAATGTTCGTTATTCCCTGGATTCATTATTCCAAAGGTTCGTTATTCCGACACCCCTTGAAAAAGAAAATGGTTCGTAATAGATTCAGGAGGTTCCTTGTTCCAAAGGTTCTTATTCCGAAAGTTTGTTTATCCGAAAATTAAATACTAAGGTTCACTATTCTGAAGGTCCATTCTTCTAAAAGTGGAATCGGCCCGATATTCGTTTAGGTGAAAACAATATGAGGTTTTTAAATCTGGAGGCTTTGGTTGTTAATTTGTTTCTCCACATTCAGATTAACGAACCTTATTTTTGTTCCAATTAACAAACCTTTCGGTTAACCTTCGGAGATTCCTATCATTTACCTAAAAAGCTTCACGATAACAAACCTGTATTAATTTTCGGATTGAGAAAACCGTATGAATAACTGGCCTTCGAAATAATGCGCTACAAAATGTTCTTTATAAGGAATCATATTGTATGATATGGGGGGTTACAAAGTTTCACAAGTCACAAACATCAAACTAAGTTAAATGGACTTAGTGTGTTTTGTTGTGACGAAACTTCGGAGTAACGAACCTTATATCATTTCTGACTAATATGATAACACAAATTCTCCTCGGTGACAGTGTGTAAGGAGCAAACGCAAAGGGATTTCTGCTTAAACACACTGAAACGTGAAGCGTTTGCCCTCTGCAGCTAAACTTCGTATTTCGATAACGCAGCACATTTTTTGTTTTTTGTTTTTCTTTGTCAATTCTTTGACTGTGACTGTGTTCGTTATAAGCAAATTTTGCATTGTAGACTTTAGATAACAAATTTAGGACCTCAATCTGTACTTCGTGATTTCGAAGTTTTGGTAACTATATTTGATGTCAAGGACGTGCACTGTATCGCGATTACATGCATGGGAACGTTAAATTTTTGAAATCAGTCAGATAATTTTGAAATCAGTCAACTCTCAATGCGATCTTGTTTTATTTTTTTTTTTCATACGGACTTGGGTTAATAATCGATCTTCAGTTAAGACGTTATGAAAAACATCATCCAATTTATTTGTGTGATGGTATACTGAAAGCAATGTGTGGGGAAAATACCTTTTTTATTTTCAGAGGTTTCCAATGGCCTGCTTACAAGTAACAAAACATGACATTCCATTTGACTTTTCTTAACCTGAAGTGTAAATTTACAAATGGAAAAAATGTAAATTTACAAATGGAAGTCAGTATAATTGCCGAGTTAACTGATTTGCTTGATAGAACATACTAGCGACAAGGAGTAATGTTTTATCAGATAGACTACGTCACTGAGCTTACACGTCATACACGTACGATCGTACGTCCATCTATACGAGAGATGGAAAGTGTTTTCTTTGATACATCAGCATGAAAAGAGAAACAAGCATTAACAATTCAGAATTGGTAATAATTATTTAGGATTTTGCAGAGGAATTTGTTCTCGACATGAAATCGCTGTTTACTGTGAATAGAATGCGTTTCCAACTCCAAAGAACTGCATTGTTCAATATCTTGTTTGTTCGGAATGTCCGTGAGCTATATGCGAAACGCCGTGATGAAAACGGTTACAGCTCGTTATTCCGAAGGTTCGTTATTCTGAAGGCTCTTCAGTCCGGAGATTCGTTTTTTCGAAGGTTCGTTATTCCGAATTTCATTTTCGGATTAACAAATCTTCGGAATAACGAACCTTCGGAATAGCGCCACAAATGTTCGGATTAACGAACCCTTTTTCATTTTCGGATTAACGAACCTCGAGGTATAGGGACTTTGTGTGTTTCGGATTAACGAACATTCGGATTAAAGAACTTTTGGAATAGCGAACCTTCGGAATAACGAACAGCACCCATGAAAACTATGCTGTGTTTGCTTGGTTATAGAGACTACCTAGATCAGGGGCACGTTAAAAGAGCATCTTATTATTTAGGAGTAAGGATTAAAGTGTGGGATAGTGAAATAAGAGGTCGAAATATTGAACTTCTCTGGAATGCGCGTAAATTGGAGAAAGTGTTTAGCGAGAGAGTTATATTTTAACAGAAACAACAAATTTGGTTAAATCTTCAGTCGTCTACCATTACGTGAAAAGCCAGGGTATGTTCATGTTGACATTGAAAAACATGACAGCTGATATGTCATGAAAATTTGACTCACATTTAAGTTTCAATTGGAGTTACAAAGAAATCGGATGATTCTAACGAGAAGCATGTTTTTGTAAATAAGTGACAGTTGCATTAACATGGTACCAAGGTGATAAGTTTACCAAGAAAAGTCACACATCAATTGGGATTTGAAGTAGATAAATTGAAAAAAAAAAACACCTTAAAAAACTTCATGGGTCGTCAATGCCATTAAAGACTTTAGTTTATCTGTTTTTGCCATGAAAATACATGCCAGTGAAATATCTGTAGCATGGCTATGATTTCTGTGAAGAGAAAAACCAAGGAATTATGAGTGATGGAGCTGTACAGAGCATCAACACAGCAGAAGATTGCACAAGAATATTGTCCTTACGTGGAGTCAGTTGAAATTTGAGATTGAAATACTTGCGATACATTATTTATGAGTGGTGTGTTTGTCATACAGTAAAAACAGTCCCTGCATGGTGATATCTTTTAAGAGAAATTATCAAGTGCTGAAAGAAGTACCCATGCATCTTAGGTGTTATATGTCACAGGTAATACCTATTCAGTGCTGTGGACAAGAAGTAGAACATCAAATCTCAGAAACTTTGAAACCACCTGTTAGATCCCAGGTATTCAGCACGCCAGCACTTCTTTGCTGTTCTTTTGGCTTGGTAAAGGGGTTCCCCATGTCTTGCAATGAAAGTCAGCCATATTCATGAGCAAATTGTCTTGAATAATATGTGTCCAATTCATTGGTTCCTGCTAGACTCTAAACCAGCCGCTTTTGGTGCATCTGGAGGAACTCTTTCCTTTGAGAATGTGACAGCTGCAGCCAAACCGTTAAGTAAGCTCCAACCGTGGTCATCATTAAAAATGTACAGAAACATGACAATTTTGTCCCTCTCACTGGTGTAGACTCTTTAACAATTCAATGGAGATGGACATCCAGGTTTATTTTCTATATCAAAATGTCATTTTAGCTCTTCAATATACATCCATAAAAACCTATATAGAGCACATTCATTTCTCAAATATTGCCCTGTATAAGGCATGGTTTTAGAACTATTATTTTTGCGTACATCTCAGAACCATTTTGTTGTCAGTCAGAATAAGAATCAAATATTGCAATGGTTCATTTACTGTAAACGAAATTGAGAACAGTTCCATATACATATTTCCTTTCACATGCATGTGCTGTAGCTATACCAAATAGAAAGCAAAGATGCCAAGTTCAAAAAACTTTTATGAGTTGAGATTTTTATGACTCGGCATCTCGGCGCTCAAGGGGATGTCCCCGTCCCATGGTAGGGAGCTTTTTAAAATTATTAGCTCTTAATGATTCGATCTGGTGCATACTTAAGTGACTATTTTTTACTAATTTTGAAAGGCAAAAGGGAAATATACCTTCAATTGCAACTATCACTTAAATCCTTTGAGCTATATGCTCCTTATTTTTGGCCCAAATTGCAGACTTCACCAGATGCGTGAGAAAAATGGGTGCCATGCGTGAGATCGTGAGACAGACCCTAAATGCTTGAGTCTCACGCAGAATGCGTGAGACTTGGTAGCTCTGAGAAAGTTCACTACTCTGGTCAACCTGTATACATGTATACAATATGTACACATATTAAAGCAACCATGCATACAGTACACCATACATGTACATCTACTAGAAGGTACATTCATGACAGACTCATGTGTATTTGATGTTCGTAGCAGTTAGCTTTTTGTTTGTTTTTGCTCTCAGGTGCCAGTCCCAGTGTCCAGCAGGCTGCAGGGAGGGGTGTGTACCAGACACACCCTGCTTATCACCCATTGGCGTCTGGGGCATACTACGACCCCCACATGGTACCAATCTCCCCCATGCCCGGTGGCCAAGCCTGGTACCCGTCACCATCGGCATACAGGGTGCCATCGCCGGTGCCCAACCCTGCCTACTATGCCGCCCAGCAATACCAACGCCAATTTCATGTTGGAATTGTACCCAAACAGTTCTCAAGCTTTTCTGCTGGGTCTTCCACTGCGGCTGCCACAAAGCCCAGCCAAACCTTCAACTTCTTCTCTCCGAGCACCATCAAACCGGCGCCGTCTCTGGCCAAGCCAGTGACCACTTCTGCAGCGGCGTCTCCCTTTGGTGGGTTCTCCTTCGGCGTTACCTCGACGACCGCATCCGCTTCCTCCACCATTCCCACTGCCAGTGTCTTCAAACCTGCCGGGAGTGCCAAAGCGGCGCCAGCATCCACCTCACATCAGGACGCTTCTCCTGCCGTGTTTCCAGCCAAGCCTTGTCTGGTACAAGACTCCCGGACTTTGTCCCCATACCCGGGTTTCTACTCATCGCCCAAGACATACCCAGAGAGCCCCCTGGCAGAACAGAGCTCTCATTCACAGAGGAAGCCGGGTCAGATCCCACTCGCGAGAGACTCGGCCCAGCCCAAGACAACTGACTCTCCAAAAACTGTCACCTTCAAGCCTGAAATTGATGGTAAGACTTTTCCTTTCACTCAGCAACCACGGGTCATGTGTTTAGATGTATCAGAGTTGTTTTTTTTTTAAATATTTTTCAATAGAAATTGAAAGCAAAATGAGTTGAGATCAAGTTATAGTTTATGTTGTCCAGATTACATGATTGACTAAAATTTCTTCGACAGAAATCCAATGATTTGTCTTTAAATTTAGTTGTGAGATTCTAGAAGTGCGTGCATTGCATCTCATTTTTAATTTTCTGGGGAGAATATTATCTTTCTTTCACAGGTGCAGATTTTTATGAAACATATGAATGTAAAATAAATTTGCTGTGATATAGTTCTTCATAGTTATGCTTAAATCCCCAAAATTTGTTTTGATTGGGAATTGAGGTAACAGTTCCCAAACACAAGGTGCGATTGTTATCATGGTAAGCCCTGTAGAAGTTTCAGTAGTTCTGTTCAGAATAGGGGGTTGTATATGGGTGAGAATTTTGTACGATGTACAATTGCCAGTTTTCACACCTTGTGGCACTCATTCCCCTAGAACACACCAGGATGATCTAAGAAACCAGTTTCTTTAATGGCATCTCAAAGCCTGGTAAATTTCTTTTCAGGAAATGTATGGGTTGGTATACTTTTGACTGATATTTTGCATTTGACGAGGACATAGTGTATATATTTATATACGGTAAAAATGCTATTTTCACAATAATCTTTGTTTTTCAAACCAATAATGTGACTTTTTTAAGGTACGTGACATCTATCATCTGACCATGTTCTGGATCTGACATATCTTGAGTATGTACCACAAAATTATAAGAAGTCTATGAAGACGTATAAAATTACAGAGAACAATATTGAAATATCAAAGTCCTAGACAGACGAACGTCCGTGATGCTTCTATCTCTATCGCTGAGACTGCAAATTCTACTTTGTTGTCCCAACTGTAATGTATACGAAAACTTGGTGTTCCACCTGATGTACATATCCTGCAAGAATTGTAGGTCTGCTGGCTGTTCTTTCTACGTAACATTCTTTTATGCAAGATTGTACTCAGTTTACTTCACGGAAGTTCGTCCGCTACATATTTCCTAATAAAGATCGTAGTCCATTAAACATTATTGGCGATACTGTTCACAGTCCTAATCCAGGGCTGCAGACTGGCGCCGGTCCGACGGTCAAAGACCGGTAAAAGTCACTGTCGGACCGGTAACTTTTCAGGAAATCCACAAGTTACCGGTCCGACATGACCAGTAAAAATAAAGCGTTGGTGGGGTCAGTAGAAAGAAAAGAGCAGCCCCGATCAGGGAGAAACAGAATGCAAGATATCGCACTGTTCAACAAGTTTTACGCAAGTTTTCGTTTATGTCTACCGGTGCACTTTGTACAGTAAACATACATTACAGTTTTGTAGTTTTGAGCACTAGCAGTCGACCAGTTATTCGCCCTCGCTTGCGCATTTGGCGCTGCTCACGCACTGCCATGCAATGCAATACATGCAGAGCATGTACAGTGTAACTGCTTTTCGTTTGCTTGCGATCGGCGGTCATGCCAGAAAAGAAGCATTGATAGAAGCGCACGTATTTCTGGGTCATTTTACTCATGATTTTTTAACGCAAGATCGATCCGATCCCGGCTTCGCAGCAGCGTGGCAGTTTGTTAGAACTAATTTACTTGTGTCGATTTTTAGAAAAAGTAAAAACACATGCGATATTCAGCGATACAGTAAATGGATCTGATTGCGTTCATTTTCATTTTACACAGTCATTTAACAAATGGCTAATATTTTCATTCGATCAGAATGGTCTCATAATGAAGATAGGCGCAAAAAGGATCACGAAATCGGCTCTTCCGTGTACTTTTTAAGAACGCATGTACAAAATGTGAAGAGATAATACTAGGGAGGAAAAAAAAATCATGAAATCATGGCAGTCCCGCTTACTGAGGTACAAATCGTCCCAAAAAGGATCATGAATTCGACTGGCCGCGTCGTATCTTTCAAAAGCTCATGTACGAAATGCGAAGAGATTACAGAGGAGAGAAAAAAAAAATAAAAAATAAAGGACACATTTTGGTGAGTGCATCATAAAAGATTACAGCCGAATAACAATTCATGAAATCAACGCAATCCCGTTGAAATTTGAGGAAATAATAGGCGCAAAAAGGATCTTGAATTCAGTCCTGCATGCCGTGTTGGTTATCAAAAACGCATGCACAAATGCGACGAGATTATCGGGAGAAAAATATAAAAAAAAAACACATTTTACCCTTCTGGTGCGTGGATCATAAAAGATTACATCTGAAGTAATTCATGAAATCGCCACAATCCCGCTGATATTTGAGGTAGAAATAGGCGCAAAAAGGATCGTGAATTCGGCCGTGTCGTATACCTTTTAAGAACGCATGTACGAAATGGGAAAAGATTAGCGGGAGAAAAATAAAGGACACATTTTCACCCCTTTTGGCGCTTGCATCATATAGATTACAGCCGAAAAGTAATTCATGAAAATTTCGCAATCCCGTTGGAATTTGAGTAAACAATAATAGGCGCAAAAAGAATATCGAATTCGGCCCTGCATGCAATGTATAATTTTGAAAACGCATGCACAAATGCGAAGAAATTATCGGGAGAAAAATAAAGAACGCATTTTCAACCCTTCTGGTGAATGTATCACTAAAGATTTCAGCCGAAATAGTTAATGACATATCGCAATCCCGCTGATATTTGATGTAGAAATAGGCGCTAAAAGGATCGTGAATTCGGCCGTGACGTATAGGCATGTACGCAATGCGAAGTGATTATTGGGTGAAAAATACAGGACACATTTTCAAACCCTTTTGGCCCGTGCATCATAAAGATTAGAGCCGAATAATAATTCATAAAATCATTGCAATCCCGTTGAAGTTTGAGGAAACGATATAGGCGCAAAAGAATCATGATTTTTGGCTGTGTCGTGTATCTTTTAAGAACGCATTTTCGAAATGCGAAGAGTTTATCGGGGAAAAATAAAGGACACATTTTCAACCTCTTTTGGCGCGTGTATCATAAAAGATTGCATCCGAAGTCATACATGAAATCATCGCAATCCCGCTGATATTTGAGGTAGAAATAGACGCAAAAAGGATCATGAATTCGGCCGTGTCGTATACCTTTCAAGAACGCATGTACGGAATGCGAAGAGATTATGGGGAGAAAAATAAAGAACGCATTTTCAACCATTCTCGCTGGTGGGTGCATCACAAAGGATTACATCTGATGAAGTAATTCATAAAATTGCCACAATTCGGCTGATATTTAATGTAGAAATAGGCGATAAAAGGATCGTGAATTCAGCCGTGTCGTATACACATGTACGAAATGCGAAGAGATTATTGGGAGAAAAATATACAGGACACATTTTCAACCCCTTTTGGCCCGTGCATCATAAAGATTACAGCCGCATAATAATTCATGAAATCATCGCAATCCCGTTGAAGTTTGAGGAAACAATAGGCGCAAAAAGAATCATGATTTTTGGCCGTGTCGTATATCTTTTAAGCACGCATTTACGAAATGCGAAGAGTTTATCCGGGAAAAATAAAGGACACATTTTCAACCCACTTTGGTGCGTTATCATAAAAGATTACAACCGAAGTTATTTATAAAATCATCGCAATCCCGCTGATATTTTGGGTAGAAATAGGCGCAAATAAAGATCGTGAATTCGGCCGTGTCGTATACCTTTCAAGAACGCATGTACGGAATGCGAAGAGATTATGGGGAGAAAAATAAAGAACGCATTTTCAACCATTCTCGCCGGTGCGTGCATCACAAAAAGTTACATCCGAAGTAATTCATGAAATCGCCACAATTCCGCTGATATTTGAGGTAGAAATAGGCGCAAAAAGTATCATGAATTCGGCCATGTGGTGCATCTTTTTAAGAACGCACTTACGAAATTCGAAGAGTTTATCGGGAAAAATAAAGGACACATTTTCAACCTCTTTTGGCGCTTGCATCTGAAAATATTACAGCCGAAGTAATTTATGAAATCGTCACAATCCCGCTAATATTTGAGGTGGAAATGGGCGCAAAAAGGATTGCGAATTCGGTCCTGCATGACGTGTACCTTTCAAGAACGCATGCACAATGCGAATAGATTATCGGGAGAAAAATAAAGAACCCCTTGTACTGATAGCGCGTGCATCAGAAAATATCACAGCTAAAATAATTCATTAAATCGTCGCAATCCAACTGACCACCAAGAGCAGGTTACGCCGCAAGTTCGTGCGCCGATGTTTAGAAAAAGTCACAAACGCATTTGATACAATCGTGCGCCGATGTTTAGAAAAAGTCACAAACGCATTTGATACAATCTGATTTTGTTCATTATCATTTTACACTGTAATTCACAAACAAACATTCTATTTTTTTCCTATCTTTTTTTTTTATTTCTTGTGCAATAAATAATGCAAGTTTAAAAAAAGAATATTAATCTGTAAAATGTACATGGGTAAGGTGGTACGTCCATAAAAAACAAGAAAATAAGTTTGCAAGTCATTTAATGTTTTTTTAGGTTGTCGTTGTTGACCGGTAAATTTTCTGTTCGGACCGGTAAAAAATAGTAAAATGGGGCATTTACCGGTCCGACAGAGACAGGTTGGACCGGCAGAAAAAATGGGTTAGTGTGCAGCCCTGCCTAATCAACGAAGATCTAGCCACATGGTAATATGTTTTGAGTTTCTGTCCATCACTTATCAAATGCCAACCGAAATTGAATTTTTGGACGAACCTCCGAGAAAAAAAGAATTATCGAGTGGGGCACCATCTTGCTTTGATGGCGCAGGTGCATCCTATCTTTGGCTCTCTAGCCGAGGAGCTGCGTGCCATGTTTAGAGCGAACTGGGGCTTGTCTGCAGTTTTTGTACCGTACTATGCATACAATTCACCGAAAACCAAGCAAGTAGTGAATATTTTCTCTGAAAATCCACCTCCTACTCCCTCTCTGAGGAATATAATATATGCTTAAAGGGTGTCAAATTTCTAAAAAAAAAAAATGCATTGAAAATACCTTTTCACGCACAATTTTGAACGAGTTCGGAAGGCTACGTACTCTCTATCGATTTTGAATGGAATTGAATTGATTAGTTATCCGTCCTGGAGCATGACCCCATTTATAGAACGAACGTCCATGATGTCCGTGACAATTTCAGCAAACGTTCGTGACGTAAACAATCAGACCGAAAGGGATAATTTGTCTCAAAAGTGCCCTTTATTTTTTCAAACTTTCAGCTCAAATATCGCAAAAGTAAAGTTTTACAAAGGAAACAATGAGCTTAGAGCAGTAGTTTCAGAATTTCTAAGACGGTATGTGATCATGATGAACAAACAGCTCAAAATTTATATGCTATTTTACGCTTGTATTTCCTCAAATTATATAAATACAGCCAAATACTGAACACCAAGTTTTAGGAAACTGGAAGTTTGCGTAATCTGTAATTTCTGTGCATTTACATTTCTTTCTAATGAAGTTTTGGAGACAATCTGCACTGTTATAAGTTCTGAAAGTTTCGCTCATGGACGTTCGGTCCGAAAAAAAGAAATATCTGATAACTACAATTATATCATTTTACGATAAGTTAATGTTACTTGAAAATATTAGTACATTACTGAGTCTCTCATACCCAAAAGTGAATAAGATTCAGCGTTCAATTTACCTGTAATAACAAAAGCAAAACGTTTTACTCACGGATGTTCGTTGTTAGAAGAAGTCCATGGATTACTTGTACATAGTCAAGATAGGAGGAGATAGAGGAACAGTGCCACATTTTAGTGACTGATACTCCCCATGTACATCTTTTGTGTATGGTAGCTGCCATCTCAAACAGAACACATCCATATTGGGTCTCCATCACGGACGTTCGTTCTAATTGCCATATGTTCTATTCTTTTATGCACTCTCATTTTTACCTTCACAACGACTTTTCTCTCATTCCCTATGTAGCCTGAACATTTTGCGACCAAAAAGAACGAAAAAAAAATCCAAAAAGTGTTAGCAGTCACATTCGGAATATATTGAAAAGGAAAGGATGAAATGACGGAAGAAGTCTGTAATGGGCATGTGGCAAGAAGAAACGTAAAAGTTCAAAAAGAACGTGGAAGTAGTTGAATGAAAATGAGAAGAAACTGAGAAGGGATCGAGCTCCAATACGTATACAAAAGGACTGCCAGTGCACTCACGTTATGCCGAATTCCTCTGGAGGGGCTGTTTTTGTTTGTTTGTTTATCTATTCATTAAAATTTCGTAACAAGAGAACAAAAATAATGCAGTACACAATTATTGTATTATGAAAACACGCAAACCTGCGTTTATCATAACATGGTGTTTTTTTTTTTAATACTCATCAATGAAGAGCAATGTTAATTTGTAATTCTATCTCATACATCTTTTTTCAGTCTTAAGTTTGAGAGACAGAGATGTCGTCAAGTTATTTGGGTTTTTGTGCTTACCTTGAAAACACATGTTTAAAAAGTGATGATTTAGTAATATGTCTAAGGTCCGTAATTTGATACGTTCGCTATCCCAAAGATTCGTTACTCCGAATGTCCGTTATTCCCTGGATTCATTATTCCAAAGGTTCGTTATTCCGACAATGAAAAAGAAAATGGTTCGTAATAGATTCAGGAGGTTCCTTGTTCCAAAGGTTCTTATTCCGAAAGTTTGTTTATCCGAAAATTAAATATTAAGGTTCACTATTCTGAAGGTCCGTTCGTCTAAAAGTGGAATCGGCCCGATATTCGTTTAGGTGAAAACAATATGAGGTTTTTAAATCTGGAGGCTTTGGTTGTTAATTTGTTTCTCCACATTCAGATTAACGAACCTTATTTTTGTTCCAATTAACAAACCTTTCGGTTAACCTTCGGAGATTCCTATCATTTACCTAAAAAGCTTCACGATAACAAACCTGTATTAATTTTCGGATTGAGAAAACCGTATGAATAACTGGCCTTCGAAATAATGCGCTACAAAATGTTCTTTATAAGGAATCATATTGTATGATATGGGGGGTTACAAAGTTTCACAAGTCACAAACATCAAACTAAGTTAAATGGACTTAGTGTGTTTTGTTGTGACGAAACTTCGGAGTAACGAACCTTATATCATTTCTGACTAATATGATAACACAAATTCTCCTCGGTGACAGTGTGTAAGGAGCAAACGCAAAGGGATTTCTGCTTAAACACACTGAAACGTGAAGCGTTTGCCCTCTGCAGCTAAACTTCGTATTTCGATAACGCAGCACATTTTTTGTTTTTTGTTTTTCTTTGTCAATTCTTTGACTGTGACTGTGTTCGTTATAAGCAAATTTTGCATTGTAGACTTTAGATAACAAATTTAGGACCTCAATCTGTACTTCGTGATTTCGAAGTTTTGGTAACTATATTTGATGTCAAGGACGTGCACTGTATCGCGATTACATGCATGGGAACGTTAAATTTTTGAAATCAGTCAGATAATTTTGAAATCAGTCAACTCTCAATGCGATCTTGTTTTATTTTTTTTTTTTTTTCATACGGACTTGGGTTAATAATCGATCTTCAGTTAAGACGTTATCAAAAACATCATCCAATTTATTTGTGTGATGGTATACTGAAAGCAATGTGTGGGGAAAATACCTTTTTTATTTTCAGAGGTTTCCAATGGCCTGCTTACAAGTAACAAAACATGACATTCCATTTGATTTTTCTTAACCTGAAGTGTAAATTTACAAATGGAAGAAATGTAAATTTACAAATGGAAGTCAGTATAATTGCCGAGTTAACTGATTTGCTTGATAGAACATACTAGCGACAAGGAGTAATGTTTTATCAGATAGACTACGTCACTGAGCTTACACGTCATACACGTACGATCGTACGTCCATCTATACGAGAGATGGAAAGTGTTTTCTTTGATACATCAGCATGAAAAGAGAAACAAGCATTAACAATTCAGAATTGGTAATAATTATTTAGGATTTTGCAGAGGAATTTGTTCTCGACATGAAATCGCTGTTTACTGTGAATAGAATGCGTTTCCAACTCCAAAGAACTGCATTGTTCAATATCTTGTTTGTTCGGAATGTCCGTGAGCTATATGCGAAACGCCGTGATGAAAACGGTTACAGCTCGTTATTCCGAAGGTTCGTTATTCTGAAGGCTCTTCAGTCCGGAGATTCGTTTTTCCGAAGGTTCGTTATTCCGAATTTCATTTTCGGATTAACAAATCTTCGGAATAACGAACCTTCGGAATAGCGCCACAAATGTTCGGATTAACGAACCCTTTTTCATTTTCGGATTAACGAAACTCGAGGTATAGGGACTTTGTGTGTTTCGGATTAACGAACATTCGGATTAAAGAACTTTTGGAATAGCGAACCTTCGGAATAACGAACAGCACCCATGAAAACTATGCTGTGTTTGCTTGGTTATAGAGACTACCTAGATCAGGGGCACGTTAAAAAAGCATCTTATTATTTAGGAGTAAGGATTAAAGTGTGGGATAGTGAAATAAGAGGTCGAAATATTGAATTTCTGTGGAATGCGCGTAAATTGGAGAAAGTGTTTAGCGAAAGAGTTATATTTTAACAGAAACAACAAATTTGGTTAAATCTTCAGTCGTCTACCATTACGTGAAAAGCCAGGGTATGTTCATGTTGACATTGAAAAACATGACAGCTGATATGTCATGAAAATTTGACTCACATTTAAGTTTCAATTGGAGTTACAAAGAAATCGGATGATTCTAACGAGAAGCATGTTTTTGTAAATAAGTGACAGTTGCATTAACATGGTACCAAGGTGATAAGTTTACCAAGAAAAGTCACACATCAATTGGGATTTGAAGTAGATAAATTGAAAAAAAAAAACACCTTAAAAAACTTCATGGGTCGTCAATGCCATTAAAGACTTTAGTTTATCTGTTTTTGCCATGAAAATACATGCCAGTGAAATATCTGTAGCATGGCTATGATTTCTGTGAAGAGAAAAACCAAGGAATTATGAGTGATGGAGCTGTACAGAGCATCAACACAGCAGAAGATTGCACAAGAATATTGTCCTTACGTGGAGTCAGTTGAAATTTGAGATTGAAATACTTGCGATACATTATTTATGAGTGGTGTGTTTGTCATACAGTAAAAACAGTCCCTGCATGGTGATATCTTTTAAGAGAAATTATCAAGTGCTGAAAGAAGTACCCATGCATCTTAGGTGTTATATGTCACAGGTAATACCTATTCAGTGCTGTGGACAAGAAGTAGAACATCAAATCTCAGAAACTTTGAAACCACCTGTTAGATCCCAGGTATTCAGCACGCCAGCACTTCTTTGCTGTTCTTTTGGCTTGGTAAAGGGGTTCCCCATGTCTTGCAATGAAAGTCAGCCATATTCATGAGCAAATTGTCTTGAATAATATGTGTCCAATTCATTGGTTCCTGCTAGACTCCAAACCAGCCGCTTTTGGTGCATCTGGAGGAACTCTTTCCTTTGAGAATGTGACAGCTGCAGCCAAACCGTTAAGTAAGCTCCAACCGTGGTCATCATTAAAAATGTACAGAAACATGACAATTTTGTCCCTCTCACTGGTGTAGACTCTTTATCAATTCAATGGAGATGGACATCCGGGTTTATTTTTTATATCATAAATGTCATTTTAGCTCTTCAATATGCATCCATAAAAACCTATATAGAGCACATTCATTTCTCAAATATTGCCCTGTATAAGGCATGGTTTTAGAACTATTATTTTTGCGTACATCTCAGAACCATTTTGTTGTCAGTCAGAATAAGAATCAAATATTGCAATGGTTCATTTACTGTAAACGAAATTGAGAACAGTTCCATATACATATTTCCTTTCACATGCATGTGCTGTAGCTATACCAAATAGAAAGCAAAGATGCCAAGTTCAAAAAACTTTTATGAGTTGAGATTTTTATGACTCGGCATCTCGGCGCTCGCGCGCATGCGCGCGCGAACAAGGGGATGTCCCCGTCCCATGGTAGGGAGCTTTTTTAAATTATTAGCTCTTAATGATTCGATCTAATGCATACTTAAGTGACTATTTTTTACTAATTTTGAAAGGCAAAAGGGAAATATACCTTCAATTGCAACTATCACTTAAATCCTTTGAGCTATATGCTCCTTATTTTTGGCCCAAATTGCAGACTTCACCAGATGCGTGAGAAAAATGGGTGCCATGCGTGAGATCGTGAGACAGATCCTAAATGCTTGAGTCTCACGCAGAATGCGTGAGACTTGGTAGCTCTGAGAAAGTTCACTACTCTGGTCAACCTGTATACATACAATATGTACACATATTAAAGCAACCATGCATACAGTACATCATACATGTACATCTACTAGAAGGTACATTCATGACAGACTCATGTGTATTTGATGTTCGTAGCAGTTAGCTTTTTGTTTGTTTTTGCTCTCAGGTGCCAGTCCCAGTGTCCAGCAGGCTGCAGGGAGGGGTGTGTACCAGACACACCCTGCTTATCACCCATTGGCGTCTGGGGCATACTACGACCCCCACATGGTACCAATCTCCCCCATGCCCGGTGGCCAAGCCTGGTACCCGTCACCATCGGCATACAGGGTGCCATCGCCGGTGCCCAATCCTGCCTACTATGCCGCCCAGCAATACGACAGGGGAATGTACGCCCCGGGCAAGGGGTCATCAACGCCCTGTTCCACCGGCCGGGCTCCGCTGGACAGTCTCTATGGGATGTATAACTTCATCGGTTCTCCTGAAGATCAGAGCGTGGATCAGATGGCCGGCATGCAGGGCTTAAAGGTAGGTGCACCCTGTAGAATGACTGTTTCCTACAAAGCTAGCTTTCCTCTCTGAAAGACTGGTGACATCATGGTGACATCGCGATGTAATATAATATACTGATATGTTACTATCCATAATAACTAACTCATGGTTTTTATACTTCATAGGGTTTCATTCCTCTTGATGGTGGGAATAGCTGTTTCAATGTTTTTTCTTGCAGCAACCGGCTTCAGCGTACTCTCAGCGGCAGCTGCTGGTCTCAGGCAGTGCCAGTGCAGCCACCATGCAAGGTGCACCATCACCCAAGGTGCTGAGCGCCGGAAGTCCGGCAGGTGTGGGGTCAAACTTCCAGGCTGGTGGAAGAAACGTTGGTCAGGAGTATGCCTCACTAAGACCCGGTGGTGAGGGGGAGGCCAGGGGTATGCCATCAGGCATGCCGAGTGATGGCAAATCCACCCTCATGTTCAAAGGTACCGTAACACGAGGAATGTTTTTTTTTTTTTTTATTTGTGTGAAGAACATTTCTGTATAGTATTATGTAGATGGGAGAGAATAGAAAATGAGAGAGAGGAAAAAGAATTGTTCTGTTTGTTTTGTGATTTCTGTGTGTCTGTGTATGGTATTATTCACTCACAACACCTCTGGTGTGCTTTATATGTAATGTTGAAAAGGAATGCATGTTGATGACGACAAGAGTATTAGCACTCATTGGCACTAAACTCATTTTTATTTCCAATTGAAGAAGGCTCAATCACCAGTGGGACTCCGCCAAAGTCCCAAGGGTCCAGCCCAGCCATGTTCTCCCCGAGCCCTGCTGCCCAGCCCAAGGGCCTCTCCACTTCTGAAAGAGGTGCAGAGAATCTGACTCCATCCTCCAAGACCCCATCCGGGAGCAATGAGAACATTGCACAGCCTCAGCAGGGACTGTTTAGGCCAAACGTTGCACAGGGCCAGAGTCAGGGACTGAATATGGCCAAGCCGCCCTCCACCCAGCTGCAGGTAATTGGCTCAATGAAAGACAAGCAACTGGTATTGTGCTATGTATAAACAAAACTGTTCATGTCCAGATATTTTTTCCAAAGGTGTAGGATGTAGACATTTTCAGGAAATGCTGTTTTCAAGGCTTGACAAAATGAGGCTTTCGTATATGCGTGTGTGCCTTACTGTTCACTCCCCTCGCACATCAAGTGGGGATATTTTCGTGTGTTGATAAATTTTCAGCCCAACAATGATTTGTGAAATGTGCAAATATTAAACCCTTGCAAAAATAACAACTTTTACAATATTCTTATTCACAATGGCTGATGTTAAGGCATGAGAGCAGCATTAATCATTTTAGTATCCAAAAGTCAAATGGTGATATGTTTTCATCTTTGGACCAATTTCATATTTGTCCCCGAACAGTTTTCAAGCTTTTCTGCTGGGTCTTCCACTACTGCTGCCACAAAGCCCAGCCAAACCTTCAACTTCTTCTCTCCGAGCACCATCAAACCGGCGCCCTCTCTGGCCAAGCCAGTGACCACTTCCGCAGCGACGTCTCCCTTTGCTGGGTTCTCCTTTGGCGTTACCTCGACGACCGCATCCGCTTCCGCCACCATTCCCACTGCCAGTGTCTTCAAACCTGCCGGAAGTGTCAAAGCATCACCAGCATCCACCTCGCATCAGGGCGCTTCTCCTGCCGTGGTCCCAGCCAAACCCGGTCTGGTGCAGGACTCCCGGTCTCTGTCCCCATACCCGGGATTCTACTCATCGCCCAAAACACACCCAGAGAGCCCCCTGGCAGAGCAGAGCTCTCAGTCACAGAGGAAGCCGGGTCAGAGCCCGCTTGCGAGAGACTCCGCCCAGCCCAAGACAACTGACTCTCCGAAGACAGTCACCTTCAAGCCTGAAATTGATGGTAAGACTTTTTCCTCAGCAACTATGAGTCATGTGTTAAGATGTATCAAAGTTTTTATATATTTCTGTAAGAATTAACAGGAAACTGGGTAGAGATTAAGTTATAGTTCATGTTGTCCAAATTACATGATTGAGTAAAATGTCTTCAACAGAAATCAAATGATTTGTCTTGCAATTTACTGATGAGATTCTAGAAATGCTTGCATTGCGTGACATTTCCAATTTTCTGAGAGAATAGTACCTTTTCACTGTTGCAGATTTTTATAAAACATATGAATGTAAAATACTGAAATATCCAAAATTTGTTTAGCTTCAGAACTGAGGTAACAGAAACTGAACCAAAAGATCACATTTTGTTGCGCAAGGTGTGATTGTTATCATGGTAAGTCCTGAAGAGGTTCGAGTAGTTTTATTCTGAATAGGGGATGTATATTAAATATACACTGGACAGCAAAAGAAAGTACCCACTTCTGTCAAAGGCCGCACACAAAAATTCACCCTCTAGAAATAAACAATTTTTGTACACAGGTATGCTGCAATATCCATTAGTAATCACTTACCTAATAGCAAGTGATTATCTTTATTACAAAGAAAAAAAATGACATGCACAGCATCTTTGTCACTGAATCAAAAATACACAAGTCACAAAATGTAACAGAATGAGAGGGGAGGCGAAAATTTACCGGTCAACAACGACAACCTAAAAAAATATTACATGACTTTTTTATGGATGTACCCCCATGTACATTTTACAGGTTAATCTTTTTTTTTTTTTAACTTGCATTATTCATTGCACAAGAAGTTCAAAAAAGAAATAAGAAAAAAAAATAGAATGTTTGTTTGTGAATTACAGTGTAAAATGATAGTGAACAAAATCAGATTGTATCAAATGCGTTTGTGACTTTTTCAGAACATCGGCGCACGAACTTGCTGCGTAACCTGCTCTTGGTGCTCAGTTGGATTGCGATGATTTAATGAACTATTTTAGCTGTGATATTTTCTGATGCACGCGCTACAAGGGGTTCTTTATTTTCCCCCGATAATCTCTTCGCATTTGTGCATGCGTTCTTGAAAGGTACACGACATGCAGGGCCAAATTCGCAATCCATTTTGCCCCCATTTCTACCTCAAATATTAGCGGTATTGTGACGATTTCATGAATTACTACGGCTGTAATATTTTATGATGCACGCGCCAAAAGGGGTTGAAAATGTGTCCTTTATTTTTTTCCGATAAACTCTTCGAATTTTGTAAGTGCGTTCTTAAAGGATGTACCACACGGCCGAATTTATGATAATTTTTGCGCCTGTTTCTACCTCGAATATCAGCGGAATTGTGGCGATTTCATGAATTACTTCGGATGTAATCTGTTGTGATGCACGCACCAGCTAGAATGGTTGAAAATGCGTTCTTTATTTTTCTCCCCATAATCTCTTTGCATTCCGTACATGCATTCTTAAAAGGTATACGACACGGCCGAATTCACGATCCTTTTTGCGCCTATTTCTACCTCAAATATCAGCGGGATTGCGATGATTTCATGAATTACTTCGGCTGTAATCTTTTATGATACACGCGCCCAAAGGGGTTGAAAATGTGTCCTTTATTTTTTCCCCGATGAACTCTTCGCATTTCGTAAATGCGTTCTTAAAAGATATACGACACGGCCAAAAATCATGATTCTTTTTGCGCCTATTATTTCCTCAAACTTCAACAGGATTGCGATGATTTTATGAATTATTATTCGGCTGTAATCTTTATGATGCACGCGCCAAAAGGGGTTGAAAATGTGTCCTGTATTTTTCTCCCAATAATCTCTTCCCATTTTCGTACATGCGTTCTTAAAAGGTAGGCCTATACGACACGGCCGAATTCACAATCCTTTTAGCGCCTGTTTCTACATCAAATATCAGCAGGATTGCGATATTTCATTAATTATTTCATCTGTAATCTTTTGTGATACACGCACCAGAAAGGTTGAAAATGCGTTCTTTATTTTTCTCCCGATAATCTCTTCATATTTGTGCATGCGTTTTCAAAATTATACACTGCATGCAGGGCCGAATTCGAGATTCTTTTTGCGCCTATTATTGTTTCCTCAAATTTCAACGGGATTGCGATAATTTCATGAATTACTATTCGGCTGTAATCTTTATGATGCAAGCGCCAAAAGGGGTTGAAAATGTGTCCATTTTTTTTCTTCCCCTAATCTCTTCCCATTTCGTACATGCGTTCTTCAAGGTATACTACACGGCCGAATTCACGATCCTTTTAGCGCCTATTCCTACGTCAAATATCAGCGGGATTGTGGCGATTTCATGAATTACTTCGGATGTAATCTTTTGTAATGCATGCACCAGAAGGGTAAAAATGTGTTTTTTATTTTTCTCCCGATAATCTCGTCGCATTTGTGCATGTGTTTTTGATAACCAACACGGCATGCAGGACTGAATTCAAGATCCTTTTTGCGCCTATTATTTCCTCAAATTTCAACGGGATTGCGTTGATTTCTTGAATTGTTATTCAGCTGTAATCTTTTATGATGCACGCAACAAAATGTGTCCTTTATTTTGTTTTTCTCCTCTATAATCTCTTCGCATTTCGTACATGAGCTTTTGAAAGGTGTACGACGCGGCCGAATTCATGATCCTTTTTGGGACGATTTCTACCTGAAATATGTAAGCCGGACTGCGATGATGTCATGATTTTTTTTTTTCTTCTCCCTAGTATAATCTCTTCACATTTTATTCATGCGTTCTTATAGAAGTACACGGATGGGCCGATTTTGTGATCCTTTTTGCGCCTATCTTCATTATGAGACCATTCTGAACGAATGAAAATATTCATTTGTGAAATGACTGTGTAAAATGAAAATGAACGCAATCAGATCCATTTACTGTATCTACTGTTACTATATCGAATATGTTTTACTTTTTCTAAAAATCGGCATAAGTAAATTAGTTCTAACATGTCAACTACCGCGTTGCTGCGAAGCCGGGATCGGATCGATCTTGCGTTAAAAAATCATGAGTAAAATGACCCAGAAATGCGTGCGCTTCTATCAATGCTTCTTGTCTGGCATGACTGCCGATCGCAAGCAAACGAACAAACAAAACGGGGATCAGGGAATTACATGCATTTCAACAGTTACATTATACATGTTTTGCATGTATTGCATGGCATGGCAGTGCGTGAGCAGCGCCAATGCGCAAGCGAGCGCGAATCCGGTCGACTGCTATAGTAAGGTCGCTTAATGTCAAATTTGGGGCTTACCGTTACAGAGCGGATAAAAGCACCAAATTTGGAGAGGTGATCCCCTAGGACCTACTCATTGATATTAGAGTAGGAGCCCTCTGGAATTTTTCGATTTTTAGGGTGAAAATGCTGAATTTTGATATTTCTTTATAATATGATATATTTACTGTATTGCGTAAGTAATAGTCAGGTCGCTTAGCGAAATTACCATTACACGCAGGTAAAAGCATCATTTTTATTTTTTTTCACACGGATTCCTTGAGGACTATTAAACAATATTAGAGTAGGAGCCCTCTGAGATTTTTGCAGAAAAACACTAAAAAGATCAAGTTTCAAAATGGCCGACACTTACTTGGGAAAACCTTAAGTTTTCATGTCATATGGGTGATACGATGACAATATATTACATTTTTTTTTTTTTTTTTTGGTTTGCTTTAGAACCTTGGCTTGAACATTGCGTTAGGAGCATTTTATTCTTGTATAATGTAAAGTCTCTGTGCATGAACTGCTGGGGGAAGGGTAGGGCAAAAGGGGCGGGACCCCCCCCCCCCCTTAAAAAACATGGTTGTCCGCTTGTTCTTTTGCCTGCTTTTTTTTTTTTTTCGTTTTGCTCTATACGCTGGGGATAAAAACATAAAATGTGGCGCACGGATTCCTTGAGGACTAGGAAACAATATTAGACTAACCACACACACACACACACACACACACACACACACACACAAGATCAAATTTCAAAATGGCCGACACTTATGGCAAACCCTTCACTTTTCATGTGACATTACTTATGGATAGGTGATACGATGAAAATATTAGTATATATCTTTATTTTTGGTTTGGCTTAAAACCTGAATTTGGACAATGCGGTAGGAGCATTGTTTATATTCTTGCGTAATGTAAAGTCTTTGACCGGCTGGGAGAGGGGTAGGGCAAAGGGGGCGACCCTCAACTTAAAAAGTGGTGATTCGCTTGTTCTGTTGCCTACTTTTTTTTATCGTCTTGCTTTACATACACGGCGGATAAAAGCATCAAATTTGGCGCACGGATTCCTCATTAGGAGTCCTCCTGCAATTTTTAAGGAAAAGACACACACACACACACACACACACACACACACAAACGAAATCCAATTCCAAAATAAATCAATTCATAACAGATCTGAACTTACATGTTATCACATTTCCTTAGTCAGGTCGCTTAATGTCAACATTTGGGCTTACCGTTAGTTAAAGAGCTGATGAAAGCACCAAATTTGGAAAGTGATCCTCTAGGACCTATTATACTCACTGATATTAGAATAGGAGCCCTCTGGAATTTTTCGATTTTTAGGGTGAAAATGCTTTCTTTATAATGTGATATATATGTATTATATATATATATATATATATATATATATATATATATATATATTGTATTGTATTGCGTGAGTAAGGAAAAGTGATAACATACAATGTATAAGTTCAGATCTGTTGTGAACTCTCATCTTTTGCCCTTATACCTCTCCCCCATTAGTTCAGAGACTTTATATTACGCAGGAATATAATGCTCCTAACGCAATGTTCAAGCCAAAGTTCTAAAGAAAACCCAAAATACAAAAACAAATGTAATATATTGTCATCGTACTACCCATATTACATGAAAAGTTAAGGTTTTCCCAATTAAGTGTCGGCCATTTTGAAATTTGATCTTTTTAGTGTTTTTCTACAAAAGTCCCGGAGGGCTCCTACTCTAATATTGTTTAATAGTCCTCAAAGAACCCGTGTGAAAAAAAAAAAAAAAAAACTGATACTTTTATCCGCCGTGTAATGGTAATTTCACTAAGCGACCTGACTATAACTTACGCAACAGTACATATATCATGTCATATAAAGAAATATCAAAATTCAGCATTTTCACCCTAAAAATCGAAAAATTAAAGAGGGCTCTTACTCTAATATTGTTTAGTAGTCCTATAACCGTGTGAAAAAAAATGATGCTTTTATCCGTCGTGTAATGGTAATTTCACTAGGCGACCTATCACTTACGCAATACAATATATATATGATATCACAAAGAAATATAAAAATTCAGCTTTTTCACCCTAAAAATCTCAACATTCCAGTGGGCTCCTACTCTAATATTGTTTAATAGTCCTAAAGGAATCCGTGTGAAAAGAAAAAAAAAATGCTTTTATCCGCCGTGTAATGGTAATTTCACTAAGCGATCTGCCCTACTTACGCAATGCAGTATATAATTATATATCATATTATAAAGAAATATAAAAATTCAGCATTTTCACCCTAAAAATCGAAAAATTAAAGAGGGCTCCTACTCTAATATTGTTTAACAGTCCTAAAGGAAACCGTGTGAAAAAAAATGATGCTTTTATCCGCCGTGTAATGGTAATTTCACTAAGCGACCTGACTATTACTTACGCAATACAATATATATATGATATCATAAAGAAATATAAAAATTCAGCTTTTTCACCCTAAAAATCTCAACATTCCAGTGGGCTCCTACTCTAATATTGTTTAATAATCGTAAAGGAATCCGTGTGAAAAGAAAAAAAAAAATATGCTTTTATCCGCCGTGTACTGGTAATTTCACTAAGCGACCTGCCCTACTTACGCAATACAGTATATATATATCATGTTATAAAGAAATATCAAAATTCAGCATTTTCACCCTAAAGATCAAAAAATTCCAGAGGGCTCCTACTCTAATATTGTTTAATAGTCCTAAAGGAATCCATATGCCAAATTTGATGCTTTTATCCACCGTGTAACGGTAATTTCACTAAGCGACCTGACTATAGTGCTCAAAACTAATATATGTTTACTGTACAAATTGCACCGGTAGACATAAACGAAAACTTGCGTAAAACTTGTTGAACAGTGCGATATCTTGCATTCTGTTTCTCCCTGATCGGGACTGGTCTTTTTCTTTCTGCTGACCCCGCCAATGCTTTTTTTTTTTTTTTTTTTTTTTTTTTTACTGGTCATGTCGGACCAGTAACTTGTGGATTTCCTGAAAAGTTACCGGTCCGACAGTGACTTTTACCGGTCTTTGACCGTCGGACCGGCGCCAGTGTGCAGCCCTGGTGAAAGTTTGAGGAAAATCGGACAGTCGATGCAAAAGTTATGAATTTTTGAAATTTTGGTGTTGGAACCACTGGATAAGGAGACTACTTTAGTTTATGACATCATATGTGGACAACAATGTAAAGAAAATATAAATAAAATTCAACATGCTTTCACTTTTCTAGCGTAACGAAAGAGCACTTGACTAACCACTTTCAGAAAGCGGGAGGAATAATTACTACCATTAACATACACTGTATGTCAGTGTCAAGTTGGCGTTGAGCGTTATTTTCACAAATGGCTCATAACATTTGATCCCTTTGTCCGTTTGTGACCAAACTTGGATTGGAAATGTCCCTTGGGAAGTTGAAGGTCACCACAAGGTCAAAGGTCATAGGCGTGTCAATGAACTTCCAATAGTTAGAAAAACATTAATTTCTTCTACGCAAATGGGCGAGACACAATTTGGCACTTGCCTTATCATAAAAAAAGAATTTTTGTGGAATTCTGTGATTTCTGTGAAGATCAAAACCAAGGAATTATGAGTGATGGAGCCGTACAGAGCATCAACCCTGCAGAAGATTGCACAAATATTGTCCCTATGGGTGTCAGTTGACATATGAGATTAAAATACTTGCGATACATATTTATGAGTGGTGTGTTTGTCATACAGTAAAAACAAAGTTCTTGCATGGTGATACCTTTTAAAAGAGAAATTTTCAAGTGTTGAACGAAGTACCCATGCATCTTCAGTGTTATGTGACACAGGTGATTTCTGTTCCGTGTTGTGGACAAGAAGTAGAACATAAAACCTCAGAAACTTTGAAACCACCCGTTCGATCCCAGGTATTCAGCACACCAGCACATCTTTGCTGTTCTTTCAGCTTGTAAAGTGGCTCCCAATGTCTTGCATGAAAGACATGCTTATTCATGAGCAAATTGTATTGAATAGTTCATCTGTGTCCATCCATTTGTTCCTGCTAGACTCCAAACCAGCCGTTTTTGGTGCATCTGGAGGTTCCCTTTCCTTTGGGAATGTGGCAGCTGCAGCCAAGCCATCAAGTAAGCTCCAACCTTGATCATCATTTAAAAAAAAAAAAACAAAAGAAAAAAAAACACAAAAAACCAACAACAACAACAAACAAACAAACAAACAAACTTAGAGAAACATGACAATTTTGTTTCTCTCAGTTCTCTCAATTTTGTTTTGTTTTATTCGATAGAGGGAGATATCCAGTTTTGTTCTTAAAATGCCATTTTAGCTCTTCAGTATGTATCCATAGAAACCTAAATAGAGCTTATACATTTCACAAACGTGGTTTTATATCAGGCATGACTTTAAGAATATATTTCTGTGTACATCTCGGATCCATATTGTTACTCAGAATGAGAAACAAATATTGCAATGGTTTATTTGCTGTACTCAAAATTGAGAACCACTTCACATACAGAGTTATAAACTAGTATACCAGTTTTATTATTATTATTATTTTTTTTTTACATCAGAAATGGAAAGTACATTTCTGAATCCTAAATGCTAACAATTTTGTGTGGTTAAATTCATGATCGTGGAGTTTAGTAATGAAGGGAGAAATGTACATGTGCAAATGCCATTCATTTTGGGATCTGAGTTTATATTTTTGTGTGTGGTCAAATTTGCGATTAGCACCCAACTCCCCAAATTAGCGAAATGAAATTCCTGGGAAATATATGCCGTATACAGTATTTGATGTGCTGATGTTGACAGCCTTGCAAGTGACTTCAGCTTGTAATAGAGAACTTTTGTTGTTTGCTTACAGGTAGTGGTGGTATATTTGGTGGAGGGGACTCCGCTGGTGGGATTTCCTTTGCTTCGCTGGCTGCCAATCAGTCCAGTGGCTTTGGCTCCGCATTTGGCAAAGAAGGTATGTTCCAGAGTGTGTGTGTGTGTGTGAGTGTGAAGGGTGTTTGTCTGGTTGTGTAGGTATTTGTTTGTCTACCCTATACTTGTCTTTTCTTGAACTGTGTGTAGATAACTTTTTGCTGTGACATTGTGTTTTTAACATCTCAATGGACGGAGTTAGCACATCATTGATTTTCACTCTCATTATCGCTTTATTCACTCTCATCAGCTTCAAGCAAGCCCTTCACATTTGCCAATGCCGGTGCACCGGTATTTGGAGGTGCTGCCAGGTCAACTGACAAGGATGATTTGGGCGTGGCTGAAGAGGAGTACAATCCCCACTACGAGCCAATCATCACGCTGCCAGACATCGGCATGATCGCCACAGGGGAAGAGGATGAGGAGGAGATGTTCCGCCACCGTGCGAAACTCTTCCGCTACGACCGCAGCGCCAAAGCCTGGAAAGAACGCGGAGTCGGCGACATCAAGATTGTGAAGAACCCAAAGACCAATAATGCTCGCATCCTCATGAGGAGAGACCAGATCTTCAAGGTAATATGTGATGCATCCTCATGAAAGCCACCCAATATCGGGAAAATAATTTTTGGTTTTTGGCAGATCTGAATTCTTTAGATGCCAAGCTTTAAATTGATGTATTATGTTGCCCTACTTCATTTCAAGGAAAATATCTTTAAAAAGAAGATAGAAAACTGTAAAGGTTATATTGCCACAGTCGGCTGTATGATCATTATGCCTCCGCCATGAAGTGTCGCCGGAGGCATTATGTTTTCGGGTTGTCCGTCCTTCCGTCCGTAATCAATTTTGTGGACAGCGTATCTAAAAAACTGTTAGAGGTATCCTAATGAAACTTGGCATGTATATGTATGAGTGGGCGAAGTTGTGCCTATCAACTTTTGGGTGCACATGCTCAAGGTCAAAGGTCAAAAGGTCAAGGTAAATGCTCAAAATTTCACTATTTCCGCTATATCTATGCAATGCCTGAAGGTATTTTGTTGAACCTTGGTGCATGCATGAACTACCAAATAAAGATTCCCCAGAGAGACCTTTGGGTCATGAGGTCAAAGATCAAGGGTCAAAGGTCAAGTGAAAATGTTAAAATTTCACTTTTTTCTCCATATCTCAAATATTTGAAGGTATCGTCATGGAACTTAGTATATATGCATGTACTGACTGGCAGTGATCATGTAGGGAATTTAGGGGTCATGGGTCAAAGGTCAGGGGTCAAAGGTCGAGGTCAACTCATCAAAATGTCATTATTTCTCTCTTATCTATACAATGCCTGCAGGATTTTTTCTTGAAACTTAGTGTATGCTTGTATTATCCAATACATATTCTCTTGGAATTTTTTTGCCAAAAGGTCAAAGGTCAAGAAAAAGTGCTAAATTTCACTTCTTCTTTAAACTTATAAAAGGGTCAAAAGTTGGGTACAAATCCCCAAATCCCCAAATAACTGCACTCTTAGACAGTATAGCCATTCATCCAAATAAACCTAATTCAAGGAAAGTGAACACTCAATGCATTTGTGACAAACCTGTCATTTTGATATTTTGCCAGTTATGTGAAACTGTCATCACACATTGTCAAGACATTGTGCTATAGATCTATTCGGAGAACCATGCGTTATGGCGGAGGCATACCAGTCGCCATAGCGACATTTCAAGTTTTTCATCCTGTTATGATTTCTGACTTACACAGATAGCATGATGACACAAAACTTATGTAGCTCGATTTTAAAAAGAGTAGATTCATCAGTACAAGGAGATGCTGTAGTTGCTATGGAGTAAACAAGAGCACACTTTTAGCTAGACCAGTAAATGAGCCTCTTGCTTGGTGGCCTCTTGTAAACTGTACAATTTCCCCACCATATTACCGACCTTATAGTAAACAAGAGGCCACTGAACAAGAGGCAGATTTATCGGTCTAACTTTTAGTGTGCCTTTTATTTCACTGATGAGGGTACAGTAAAGATATCTTGTTAAAGCAGTGATAAGTACACATAATGGAAAGGCTGTGTTTAAAAAAATAAAAGAAACAGCAAGCCCCCCCCCCCAAAGATTACACTTATCTTTATTATCTATGCTAACTGCAATTCCCATCCTTATATCATGTTACCCTTTCCCAACTCAGCTGTGTGCCAACCACCGTATCACGGCAGAGATGGAGTTAAAGCCCATGATGGCCTCGGAGACCGCCTGGGTGTGGACCGCCAACGACTTCGCCGAGGAGGAACCCAAGTTGGAGCAACTGGCCGTCAAATTCAAGCATGCTGACACGGCGCGTCAGTTCAAGGAGATGTTCACTAAGGCGCAGGAGATGATCGCCGATAAGGAGCCTGAGGCAAGCCAAGATGCTGCAAACGAGGTAAGACTTTTCCAAAACAAACAAACTTTTTGTGTAAATTTATATTTTGTGATTTATATGTTGTTATGCAAATCGAGGAACATGCAAATTATATTTGACTTTGCCCCACATTGCTTGTCATTGTCATTGAAAGCACTATAAAGAAAGCAGGGCAATATCAACCGTAGTATTGCCAGTAAAAAGTCTGGGAAATGTGTACTTTTCATAAATAAGATGACATTTTGTGGACCTCACTTTATAGTTTATTGCTGTCGTTGTACATGCGTGACATCACAAACTGTAGTAGTCTTCTCCTGCAGTGATGGCTGCACTTCAACTCTAAATATTAAACACTTTGTCAACGCATCACTCGTTTTTCCCTTAACGTTTATGATGTTTTCTACTAATGTTGCTGCATTCACTTAATCTGCATATTGTTATTTTTTTCAATAGTTTCATTCCCTTCAAGTGCATACACAGTGGAATTAAGGTTGTAGGGCTTATATTGATGTATAAATGTATTCGTACCGCATGTGATATTGACAAAAATCCACATGTACTTAAGTCTTTCCAAATGGCATGAGTTTATCTGTATTGTCTCAAATTCATGTCACAAAAGAAAGAAGAGGAAATAAAGATTCACTTGAAGGCAGAAAGCAGATTAATAAGGCTATATCATCACTGCATCTGATATGCCTATGTTCTTGGGTTAAATAGTCAAATTCAGCAAATGATGTTTGTCACGCCCCTAGCCTACAGGCAAGGAGGAGACGGATAAACCCTCTGTCGTATCATCCAATCCTCAACTCATGAGTCTCCTCATGGCAGACGGCTCACAGAAGGAGGAGGAGGAGGAGAAAAAGGTATAAGCTCTTTCATTTGAAGACAAGAACAGAACAAGTAACCATGATTGTTTTTGTTGCTTTCCATTTTGGCAATATTTCTCTTGATAACAGTTTGTATTAAAAAAAATGACCTACAGTGTTGACATCAACAATAAGCTGTCTTGAGTTAAATGAAAATCATATAAAAATGAGTTGAACCTCTTTTGATACTATGCTTGCTTGAAGTGTAACTCAATACCGCAGTCATGCTGGCTTTAAAGTGTAAACTTAAACAGTCAACATGGTGACTGATTCCATCAAACTTTTGACATTAAATGAGAAATAAATGGAATGTTAATGTTCCACATGTTTTGCTATCAAAGGATAGAATCAAACAAACAATGACGGAAGTTCAGTGAAACTTGGATGTTAAATTAAAAATTCATGGAATTTCAAACTTTCATACATTCTCAACGAAAAGTGGTAATGGTTGCAATTTACCAGAGGTGATGATGTCATCAACTCAATACTCCTCCATTGGTTGAGGCTCAGAAGTGTCATACAAATATTCTAAGCTTTACTGCAATACACTTCAATTTGAAGTATTTGACAGAAAAATATAGTTGTTGTGTCAGTATTCAAAGACTGAAAAGAAAATGTTCCATTGTGACGAGGTAAGAGTCTGTGATATCAGGATTTTCATTATTTCTATATTTCAAGCTTCACTTACCCTGGTATGTCCATATACCGTGACTGATATTTACATCAATATTATTGAAACAGTATCTGATTCCTTTTGTTTGTTTACCACCACTTTACCACTTGAAATTAATTCATTCACAAACATTGTTTATTCTCTCCATTCAGAGCTTTGCCGAGCGATTTGCAAAGAAGCCGGGTACATGGGATTGTGATGCATGCTACATCAACAACAAGGCAGACACACTGGTATGCGTGGCATGCACGGCACCCAAGCCGGGTACAGAACCGACAAAGTCGGGTGCCACAGCGGTGCCTTCTGGCGGTGGCGTGTTCAAGGTGCCATCTGGTTTTGGTCTTGGCACTGTACCTCCTTCGCAAGGATTCACCTTTGGCCAAGGAGGCTCGGCAGCCCCTTCAAGCGGTTTTTGTTTTGGTGCCAAGACAGAGTCTGCCAAGGGCAGCGCTTCTGGTGGTGCATCAAATGTTGAATTCAAGCTACCAGCAGAATTCAGTCTCTCAAAGTCAAAAGACAGTTCACAGCCATCTAGTGGGAGCAGTAAGGCAGGAGCTTCTAGTGACAACTCATTCAAGCTTCCTTCAGGTTCCAGCTTGTTCTCTCAGTCTTCTGCTGCATCAAGTGGAACCACAGATTCAAAGGAAGGTGGTGCCGCAGCTGCAGCCCCATCAATGGGTCCCTTCGTGTTTGGCGGTGGTAATAAGCCACCGGGGGCCTCGGATGGTGCGGCTGCCGCCAGTGGTTCCACCACAACAGACAAGTTTAGCTTTGGCAGTGGGATGCAACAGTTCTCCTTCGGCAATGCTGGAGCTGAAACCAAACCAGGAGCAGGATTCTCATTTGCGAGTCCTGATGTCAAATCGCAGCCAAAATCTGATGCTAAATCTGGTTTCCAGTTCTCAGATGTCGTCAAGGTTAGTGAATACAAGTGATGAAGCAAGTTGTGGAGGGGGTAGGAAGAAAGCAAACAACTGATTTCCCTCCATTTCTGGAACAGAAGAATCCCCCCGAATTTAAAGTTTTATCTTGTACATGGTAGATGCCTTTGATTATCTGGCAACAGCACTTTGAGGGCCAGTTTTGTGTTTTTCCCTCGTGCATTTACTTTGTGAATTTGCCTGATCATCAGAGTCCATCATGATGCAACTGAATTCAATAGGAAAATTATATAATCCTGTTTGCAAACAGTAGCAAGTTTCAGAAAATCTGTACGGACAATAAATGAAGAAAGCATACCAGTGATGTGCCCATCAGTGAATGATGAATTTTGCGTGGCCACTAATGGGGATGTTCCTATCTGTGTTTGTATCCATCAAATAGGCCATGGGCAGCGAGTCGCCTGGAACGTCCAAGCCTGCATCCACCTCGGCTTCTTCCCAGCCTCCGTTGAAGCCCGCCCTCACGTTTGCCGACCTGGCCAAGTCGCAGGGCGCCTCCTTCTCCTTCCGTATGGACATCAAGGAAGTGACGGCTAAGAGCCCCGCCAAGTCGCCGGGCGGGGGCCGCTCCCCCAAGACCTCCCTCTCCCGCGGACCGAGATCGCCGGGCGTCGCCGGGGAAGAACAGTTTGAGGAGGTGGAGCAAGGGGATGACATCTACTTCGAGCCGATCTTTCAGATGCCGGATGACTATGTGGCAAAGACAGGTTTGGCAGTCACCTTAAAAATTTTTCCACAATTCCCCAGCAGGAAATGGGACATTTATTTTGAAATGATATCGCACCTTCTCTTGTGAGAATACTGAGTAGGATTTATACCACTAATGACCAATCCTTGTTGATCAGAACAAAATGAAGATTTTGATAAGTGAGAGATTTGCTTTGATTGAGAAATTTTGTACCTGGCTGTATTCTAGAGTCTTAAAGTCCTTATTTGAATTCATGAAGAAGCATGTCTCCTAAAGGAGACCGTCAAAACTTCAACTGGCTTGGCAAACATGCCCCAGCAGTTAAGTTACAGCCATGTGCTGGCATAAATATTGAGTGGTTGAAGTTCTGTCTCTTTGCAACAGGAAAATGCCTCTTGCTCTCGAAGGAAACTGATGAAACTTATGTGAATCGTTATCATCTAATCTTGCTGAACTTTGAGAGCAGTGTTGATTTCAAATTTTTCTATTTGCACATGAATATTAATTTGACTTCCTAAAAACAAAAGCAAAATTGTTTCCCAAGACACTCTTCAATTTATCAATTTATTCTCACTTTTATAATTATTCTTTTTATAATTTTACATCCCTCTCGCATGTCAAGTTCTCATGGCTTTCCAGGCTTTAATGTGAGCTCAAACATTTAGGGAGCATGTTAAAAAGCTACCATTTTGACAAATTGGCTTGTTTTTCTGTGTTTTTGCACATGCAATTTGTTGACTGCTTTAAATGGCTTCCATTTCCTCTTCCAACAGGAGAGGAGGGAGAGGAGGAGAAGTTCAAACATCGCGCCAAGCTGTTCCGCTACGACCTCGAGACCAAGCAGTGGAAGGAGCGTGGCGTTGGTGACATCAAGCTTCTCTACAGTGCATCAGACCGATCCTACAGAATTTTAATGAGGAGGGACCAGGTATTGTTCACATTAAACTTATAATTTGCTTTATTTGGTGTGCTTCCTGACTATTATAAGAATTATGATTACAAGAATATGATAATGATTATGATGGTGATGGTGGTGATGGTGATGATTGTGATGATGATGATTATGATGATGATGATGATGATGATGATGATGATGATAAATGATAATGATGATAACAGTATCATTGTCATGTATAGAATAGTGCCTTCTGCTCTTTTCACATGCAGATAGGGTCGCAGAAATAGTAAAGAGCGAAAAGAAAATTGGACCTCATGTAGTCGTCAAGGAAACAGTATCTTTCTCAAGGGAACATTATAATCTGAAAACTGTCAAAATCTGGGTGCATGCAAATTAGACTACTCAAAATACACTCCTTTACTTGGTGTTCTTCTTTACAAGCATCCCTTAACCCTAATCAGGCTGGGCTTTTTTGGCTATGCTATATCGGGGGGGGGGCGGATTCCGCCCCCCCTTCAGATCTCGCCTATGGAACGCACGATCGCGCCGAAAATCGGCACACGCGACGCCCGCAACGTATTCTATCAAAATGTATGGTTGCTTTCTCCGAAAAATTTTTCTTATATTTTATATTAATTAATTATTGTAATTTATGCATAAAATCAGTTTTGGGCTCTAAATCACTTATTTATGCTCCAATTAAGCTAATTTCTTTTTAAAAATGTTTCTTGTATCATTCTTCTGAGACATAGGATAAAAAAAAATCTGTATCGAAATCAATTTCTTATGTATTTTATTGTTTTTTGAATTTCTTATGTATTTCTTTGTTTTTTGACCTTTTGTTTTTGTTTGTTTTTTGGCCAAAATTTGTCACAGACATTTTTCAAAGCATTATTATGCTAAAATAAATTAATTTCGGCCATTCTAAGTGAAGATATGAATTTTTATGTGAATTAATTGAAAAAACACAATTTGCATTGGATTTGTACACAAAATCACGTTTTGGAGCAATTTTGGGGTTGACAAATTTTTTTCGAACGGGCGTCACGTCAAAACGGTACGCGCGGGCGCAACAATTTGGGTCTCAAAAGTTGCGCGATACTTGAAAGAAAAAAGTCATGAAACATCGCGGCGGGAGCTTATCGCGTTGCGAAGATATTGCGCGAAACGTCGAGGGGGGGGGGCGGATTCCGCCCCCCCCCCCAGCCTGATTAGGGTTAACCCTAACTAGGCCGGGGGGGGGGGGGGCCTGCGAGGCCCCCCCCCTCGACGTTCCGCGCGATGTATCGCTAACGTGAAAAGCTATCGCCGCGACGTTTCATGACTTTTTTCTGTCGAGTCTCCCGCATCTTTTGACACCAAATTTGCGATGCCCGGGCGCACGGTTCCGAAGTTTCGCGTAAATATGTACATGCATGTCAGACCAAAAATTGCTCAAAAACGTGAATTCGTGTACAATTTCAATGGAAATTGTGCTTACAGTCAAATTTCATAAAAGCATGATTATTTTGGGGTTTTATTGATTAAAATCAATTAATAACATATTTTCTTGTTCGGAACAATGTCGCGGACAAGTTTCATCGAAAAAACAATGAAAAACATAAAGTCGAAAAAACAAAGAAATACATAAGAAATTCAAAAAAACAATAAAATACGTAAGAAATTTTTTCGGATAGCTCAATTTTTTTCTCTTATATTTGCTTAGGACACTAAAAAGAATATTTACACAAAAAAATGTCCCCATTTCGAGCTTTATTTAGTGATTTATACCAAATTGTCCGATTTCATGCATCATTATGCATAAATTAGCATAATTTAGCATAAATGACAATTTTTTAAAAATCTAACTTCGTAGTACTTTAGATTACATCATAGGCAATGTGTGTGCCAATTTTCGTCGCGATCGCGCGGTCAACGGCCGAGATCTGGAGGGGGGGCCTGGGAGGCCCCCCCCCCCCCCCCCCCCCCCCCCGGCTCTATGATCTACCTAAATAGCCCGGCCTAGTTAGGGTTAATGCCAACATTATGTTGGGTATATGGAACTGGTGGTGCAGATTTCTTGTGCAGTTGCTACTAGTCGTCTGGCATTTGTGAATGTTTCCACTTCATAAAGATTAGATATGCACCAATTTGTCTTCATGATTAAGGATTGTATCCTATGTGATCACATGGTACAGTCTGTATCATAAAAAGATAAATAGAGTATATCTCTTTTGTAGTGTGGAATAGTGATTTATACCACCACAAGTTTGAACAGTCTTCAGTAATTTCCAGTTTTTGTGTGAGATAATAAGTTTGATAGTCAAATCTGTCTCTTTCCATGATTCTGTTAGATGTATTTGAAATGGCCCCAAGTCTTACCTTGCCATTTGCAACAAAATTGCAAGGAGAAACCCAGATGCAAGCAGTACATTTCTATCTCACACATACCCATCCAGGTCTTCAAAGTCTGCGCCAATCACCATGTCACTCCATCCCTCGAGCTCCGGCCAATGAGCGGCTCGGACCGTGCATGGGTATGGTCAGCCATGGATGCCTCAGAAGGGGAGGCTGTCAATGAGCAGCTGGCCATCCGCTTCAAGACTTCTGATGCGGCCAAAGACTTTAAACTTGCTATTGAGAAGGCCAAGGAAGACTTGGAGAAAAGCAAGAAGTCTGGAAAAGCTGAGACTTCTACCAAAGGTTAGTTTACCCTCAGGAAAAAAGCAAGAGGCAGGGAATTCATATAATGTTGCATGTACTCTTTGGATGGCTTGTAACAGAAGCATTTGTTTGTTTGTTTTTTGTTATTGTTTTTTTTTTTTTTTTGCAAAGAGAAAGTTGTTTGAATGAAAGCACACTGTAGGTCTGTAGACTTTGGAGTGCAATGAAAGCAAAAAGCACTTAGAATGCTGTGAACAATTGATTATATATTATGTAATGATATTCATCCCAATCCCCGCTGAGCATCTCAAAAGCAGACCCTTCCAATCTGCACAGGATGTAAAACTGCTTTAACACATTATATTTTGTATTTGATTGTGATGTTATCGGTTTTGTAGGAGATGAGCCCAGTACATCAGAGGTTCGGTCATGTGACCCAAAGTTGACAGGCGCCCTCACAGAGCTGATCAAAGCTTCCTCCTCCACGACAGATGCAGCTGCGTCTCCATCATCGTCTGCAGATGCAGGAGCAAGTAAACCAGGTAAAATGATATTGCAAAGAAGGAAATGATGTCGCTGAGCAATCCATGAGTAAAAGAGTTATAATTAGAAAGCCAGGTTTCATTATCAGTTGTATTGTGTGGTTCTCCACACCCATTGCAAATTGGTATGGTCTATGTTAAACAGCGCAATAGAAAATCTCTTGGGTGAGCAGTTATTGGTACCAACCTATTAGAGACAGAGCACGAGTCTTTTACCAATGAACCCATTTAGGCAGATATGAGTGAAATATCTTTTCTCATGTCCTGACATGGCATACCAGGGCACAGTTTCATAAAAGTTGTCAGTCCTGAAAAGTTGTTAGTCTCTGACAATTTAGTAAAATCCATTGTTTTGATTGGCTGAGAAGCTCTGGTCACCAACTGTTACTGGTTATTTTCAGAAACCGACAACTTGTCAGGGCTGACAACTTTTATGAAATGTTGCGAAGGTATATGCTCGTTTGCTAACATTTGCTGATATGTATACCTTGAGCTGCCAGTGAATGTACAAAGGGCCAGCATTTCACACTTGTTTCCAAAGTAGTACTTTTGCCTATTTGCTGGTACTTTGACAAACAAATTGTGAGCATTACTATCGTTTCACAAGATGAAAGACATACTTCTGTCTTGCTAGTTGCACGACCATATCCATGTTATTAGTGTATAAATATGCATTGTGTAGTTTTCAGCAAGCTACACTTTTTTGGCCTTTTTGAGTGAAAGTTGACATATTCCTAATGGCATGTGTACAAGAAAGAATGCAAAGTGTTCCTGAAGTATATTTTTATGCCTCCGCCACGAAGTGGTGCCGGAGGCATTATGTTTTTGGGTTGTCCGTCCGTCTGTCCGTCCGTCCGTAATGAATTTTGTGGACAGGGTAACTACCAAAACCTTTTGAGGTATCCTAATGAAACTTGGCATGTATGTGTATTAGGGGGTGAAGTTGTGCCTATCAACTTTTGGGTGCACATGCTCAAGGTCAAAGGTCAAAAGGTCAAGGTCAAATGCTTAAAATCTTACTATTTCCCCCATATCTATGCCATGCCTGAAGATATTTTCTTGAAACTTAGTGTATACATGTATTACTCAATCAAGATTCTCTAGTGAAAGTTTGGGATCATGCGGTCAATGGTCTAAGGTCAAAAGGTCAAGTAAAAAATGTGAAATTTAACTTTTTTCTGCGTGTCTTGGAAATAGTTCAAGGTATCTTCATGGAACATAGTATATATGCATGTACTGACTGGCAGTGATTAGCTAGGGAATTTGGGGTTCATGGGGTCAAAGGTCAGGGGTCAAAGGTCAAGGGCAACACTTCAAAATTTTACTATTTCCCTCATATTTGTGCAATGCCAGCAGGATTTTTTTTTTAAAACTTGGTGTATGCATTTTTAACCTGATAGTGATTCTCTAGAAAGTTTTGTTTTTGTTTTTTGCCAAAAAGGTCAAAAGGTCAAAGATCAAGTGAAAGTGCTGAACTTACTTCTTCCTCCATATCTCGGAAGTGGCTCAAGTTATCATGAAACTTAGTACATATTTATGCATGTTCTGCCTGACAGTAATTCTCTTATGAGTTTTAGGGTCAATGGCCAGATGAAAATGGTAACAATTTACTATTCAATACAGAAATTGCATTTTTTCTCCATACCTTGAAACTTACTCAAGGCATAAACTTATGAAAGGATCAAAGTCAAGTTAAAGTCCTTCAATCCCCAAATGCGTGCTCTCCTATTCGTCCAATTAAACCTATGTCAAGGAAGGTGAACATTCAACACTTTTGTGACAAACATGTCATTTTGATATTTTGCCAGTTTTGTGAAAATGTAATCACACATTGTCCACATGTACTATAGACCTATTAGGAGAATCATGCATTATGGCGGAGGCATACCAGTCGCCATAGTGACATTTCTAGTTGATACATGCAGCAATGACGATTTAAGAGACTTATGCCAAGTCGTTGGTTATGTCCTCCACGTTGCTGACTATTTTGTTTTGCAGGCTTTCTGCCTATAATTGACATGTGGCATTGAATTGATGGGTTGAGTTTCATTGTGTAGGACTGGTGCCGTCTGCTGGTGTAGGGGAGGTAAACCCCGAGGAGGAGAGAGATATCCACTTCAACCCCATCGTTCAGCTTCCAGAGAAGGTTGATCTTGTTACTGGTGAGGAAGGGGAGGTTGCTGTCTTTTCGGCCCGTGGCAAACTCTACCGCTTCCACTCCGCCTCGCGTTCGTGGAAGGAGCGCGGTGTCGGGGAAATCAAGATTATGCACGCACCGGAACCCGATGCCTACCGCGTGGTGATGCGCCGCGACCAGGTGTACAAAGTCTGCGCCAACCACTACATCACCACAGCTATGACGCTGCACCCCATGTCGGGCAGCGACCGGGCGTGGGTGTGGCACGCCATGGATGCTGCTGACGGGGAGGCCGTCTCTGAGCAGCTGGCGATCCGCTTCAAGGAGAGCACCACGGCTACTTCCTTCAAGGAGGCCTTCGAGCGGGCGCAGGAAGCGTTGCGGCAGAAGGCTGGTGATGCGGGGCAGGAAACGTTGACTACCTCCAAGGCTGAAGGAGCCTCAGCGAGTAAGGCAGGAGATGGTACTGTGGCAACTGGCTCCAGCCAAGGTGATTAATGTGAGGAAATGTCTGAGAGGAAACACAATGTTGCTCTCACCTTGTACCTCCTTATCTACCCATAGAAGAACAAACAAACAAACTAACCTGTAGCAATCTCCACATAGCACTAGACTGTCTCTTCATCTGTGTGTTTTGTTCAACTAAACGATTTAGTTCAGTGCAAATGCATGCTTCAGAGTGAAGCTAAGCTTGTCAAAATGCATCATCAAACTCTACTAACAATGCCTGCAGGGAGATGCTTCACCAGTCTTTCAAACAAATTGTAAAGAGGTATTCCAGTTGCTATTTCAATCGCCGAAGAGAAGAGTATTGCCTGACTTTGCCCACTTATCATAAAGCTTACCTAAGATTCAGTTGCTTTTTACCCTACAAATCAAAGAGAGATGGAAACGTTTCAAGAAGCCGTTGTTGCTTGATTGATAGACCAGGGACTCTCAAATGTGAGGTCCTTGGTTCAAGTCTCGCTGGCACCAGTGACTGTGCCCTTTAAAGGTAGGGAATCCCATTTGCATGCCTTAAATGAAGAGTTGTATAAATACAGTGGTATGTTGAAGAGAGTATCATTTTAGAAACTCCCATAAAGTATTGAAAGTGGAAGGTAACATTTAGTACATTTTTATTGACCGTTAGATTTTGAATTGAATTCTTTTTGGGGCTCACCGTAAATTCCAGTACATTACTAGGCTACCTTTGCAGACCCATGAACTGCATGTGTGTCCATCATGTATATTTTGTGAAGAAAGTTCATCAAAACTTACAAACATTTCTATAATATAATTTCTTGCCACACACTCTATATGTTATTACATAAGCTCTTATACTTTTAAATTTGTGTTTATAGATAAAAAATACAGAAGACTGCAACAAAAAGGCTTAAGTGTGGCTGACACACAGAACTACTGAGTAGTTGAGTTTTGTGCATTATTCAAATTGTAGATAACTGTTGACTTCCAAATTTCTCAGCAGTGGCCTAAACAAGTCCCCTGAGCTTCATATTTAATGTTTTGCTGCATTTTGGGAGGTCTGTAAAAGGTATCCCCTACCTTTAAAGGGAAGAAACCTTATACTCATTGCCCAGACCTTCTATGGGACTCAAAGCTGTCATTCTCAGAAGGAATTAAGTGCTTTCCTCATGGCCAAATCAAATACATCCTGAACAGATAATGAAGACAAATGGCAACACAGTATACTTGTCATTCCCCTCCTGTTTTCATTGTGAATTATCATGTTGCTGTCTTCAGAAAAACTGTTTCATCCCGTGCAAGCTACTTTTGAATCAAATATCCAAAGATAAAACCTAGGGCATCCTCCTGCCATCCATGTTTCTTGTTGGTCTTTGTTTAGATCTGACAATTATTCCTGAAGTAGGACTTTGTGCACTAACATTCCTAGACCCTGCAATCCGGGAGGTGTTTCATCAACGTTTGTCAGTGCTGACAAGTTGTCATCGCTGACAATCGCCATAGTAATAGTCATTGACCAGAGCTTCTCAGCCAATCAAAACCAAGGATTTTGCTGAAATTGTCAGCACTGACAAACGTTGATGAAACACCCCCTGTTCAAGCCAAAAGATATCTACTAATTTACAAATTTACTGCCATCTTGTGTTCGTGGTGTGGTAGGAGAAAGAGAACTAATTTCTGCCCCATTTAGACAGAATAAACAATGGTTGAAGTAGACTGCATGAGTGCTGCTGATTCTGTTTGGATTACAGAATCTTCAGTAGAATCATTTGGCTGTGCTTATCCATGGATAATTTTTTTTGTTTTGTATAATCTATGCTCATATAAGGAAGTCTTATGGACTTTCCTGAATTTAAAAATATAATTGGAATGAATATTCCAAAACAACATATTTTGAGGGTATCACTTTGAATATTCCTGTATATTCCTCGTCTTCCATTATTGAGGGTAGTATGATTACATCTTGGAAAGTGAGAAAAAAAAAGAAATCATGGGTATAATCATTCCTTGATATTTGTAGTAAGTGAGTAGAGAAAATGCGATATATTTTCTGTTCTTCATGAATTGTAAATTAAGCATGCTTTTGAAATATCTAATGCCGATAAGCTTCAAATTTTGAGAGAGCAGCAAATAATTTGAAAAAGGAAAGTGTTTTCATACCATTTGTAACTTGTTATTGTTAAGAAAATATGAAAGGGTTGCAGAGATTTTGATGGCTGTAGTGATCAATAGAGAGGCCCTTAACTAAGTCATAAAAAGCTACATTGTGTGGCACGTTTTTAAGTTGATGTTTTCTTTCTGTCTATGTCCAGCTAGCATTGTAGAATTCCTGTTCAATTTGGGGAACACAATTCTAATGTCAGTAGAGACCTGGCTTGCAATCGGTGGTGATGGTTTGTTACATAAGTTACGATTATGAACTAGCAAATGAAAATAAAACTTTGATATCTCACTATGTGATCACATAAAGTTCCATTATAAATGCAAGTATGATGGACTAATGACAAACACTGTGCTGATAGTGGCATTCCAGGGAACTTGTTTAGCTTAAACACAAACATCACATGGTGAATGTGTTTAAACTATACATGTACACATGCATAGTGACAACTTGCCTTATGTAACAGTAAAGGAAACAAAAATAGTTAAATCTGTCTGAAGTGGTTCTGGTTGAAATATAACCTGTCCCTGTGTAAATAAAGGCATAAATTTGTCTCATCACAGCATTGGTGTTTATTTGACATGGAACTCCATGGGCTTCTGTTTAGTGTTTTGATAACTCACCATACAATGTCTCATTGTGCTTTATGTTTTTGTAGTTCACTTCACCATACAATTTCTCATCGTTGCTTTGTGTTTGTGTAGTGTAACTCACCATACAATGTCTCATTGTGCTTTATGTTTTTGTAGGACACTTCACCATACAATTTTTCATTGTGCTTTGTGTTTGTGTAGTGCACCTCACCATACAAAGTCTCATTGTACTTTATGTTTTTGTAGTACACTTCACCATACAATTTCTCATTGTGCTCTGTGTTTGTGTAGTGTACCTCACCATACAAAGTCTCATTCTGCCTGGTGTTATTAATTTTTCTAGTTGTGCTTTGTCAAGATCTCTGTGAAGGCACATGGGACCTCTCATTGATGTCTCTAGTGTCTAACATCATAATTCGTGCTTAGTACTGCCGTGATGCAGTGATTACTCTAATTGTGGCAGACGGTTTGAGGAAGTTAGAGCACTAATGATTTGTTTCTGATAATGACACTTTAGAGCCCCATTTCATGACAAAAATGGAATGAGATAGCAACTCTTACTGTAATGTCAAGTGTCATGTTAATGACAAGACTCCTGCTTCCTGATTGGCTGTTAATATGGGAAATGGCTACATGCATTTTATCAAGAGTTGTAATCCTAACATCTTCTATGAAAATGGGACCCAGGTCAGAGACTTCCATCAATATCTAGTTTGGTTCTTGCTGGATGCAGGGACTAGAGATATATCACTCTCATTTTATTGAATGATATACAAACTAATTATGGTTACTGGCTGTCAACGCAGCAAAGGATTGTGCGAATGTTGTCCTTTTCTGGAGTTGGTAGGAAATTCTTTTTTTAGATGAAAATGGTTATGGTATATGTTTATTCCTGGTGCATCTGTCAGTTAGCAAAGAAACACCTGTCCTTGGTGGGTGGTACCCTTCAGTAGTGTTCTGGCCCAGAAGGAGAGGATGGGACTAACCCGACAACCCAATTAAAAAAGAGATAGTGCACATATATGTGTATTTTGTTTGGGGAGGGGGAGTGAGGGTGAGGCTCTAAGTTGGTCATTGGAGTACCAGAGGCTTGATTATAGCTAATAGATCTGTATCATTCTCTTCACCATTTCTCTGCTGCATCCTCCATTCAGTCTAGCTTGTACATCTTTTTCTTTCTGCTTGTCTTCCCTGCTGAGCTACCCTATGAAAACGTTTAAGGTATGGTGGAGGGTTGCATGCTTACTTGTGTATCTGTCATTTTTTAGATCGTGCTCAACCCGATGATGAAGACTACGAAGAAGGAGAAGATGAGGAAGATGAGGCGGAAGATGTCGAGGATGATGATGACGATGAGTATTATGAGGATGAGGAGGATTGTGATGATGAGGATGATGATGAGTATGCATATGAAGATGACGAAGAGGACAACGATGATGATGATGAAGATGACGATGCTGACAACGACGAAAAGGAGAAACCCGGTCCATCCATGCTGCACCTTATCCGTGATAAAGTTGCGGATTGCGGTAGTAAGGGAGATTCGGGGTCATCAACCCCAACTTCAGGGACATCATCATCGTCAAACACCACTAGCAGCAGCTAGGAGTGTGAATATTTGATAGAACTGTGAGAAACTGCAAACTGATATATCATTTATGTGCCTACTACATACTGTATTGTTAAATTACAAGTTTGCCTAACGTAATTAGAGTAAGGGTTGTATCTTTTTCCCCACTGCCAGTGGTTGTGATGGCAATGTTGTATAAATAACTTTCAAGAGGAGCATCTTGAAGATGGAATCTTGAAATAAGTCCAGAGGAACTACTAAGCACTGTAAGAACTGTAGGGTAAAAATGAATTTTGACAGCAAAATTGCTCTCTCTCTCTTTTATTTTCTTTAGATTTCTCATTCTCTTACACACTTCCTTGTTGATTAATCACCATTTTTTCTTTGCCAGATGTTTATAGTGTGAGAAATTCATGCTCCTTGAGGATTTATTATTTGGATATTTATACCAGCCCATCAGAATTTCTATGTGTGCGTCAAACCATTACAGTGCAAGAAAGCTATCCCCTTCAGTTGACTATCTACATTCTGTTGCAGCTAGATCAGCAGTGTAGTTTGATTTTGATACACATACAGTATCTAGAGACCAACGAAGTGAAATATTTGGAAATTAATGGCGGTTTGGTGTGCTTCATATGTGAATAAATGACCTGAGATAGAGGCCTGACAGAATTTTCGTTTAATTACTGAAGGGATTAAAAACTTTAACAGAAACTGCTAAAAGATGTGAAGATTAAGGTTTCTGTGCACAGGGAAACTTGTCAGTGCTTCATGTGAACTGAAATTGATCAAACCTTTTGCAAATTGAGAAGGTAGTCCAACAGGATTTAGAATTGATAGTAAGATGTCACGTAGGAATTATTCATGGGGATCAACTGACCTGCCAAGAAGTGTCTAGAGTCACTAATTCTCATTTCTGTGAAAGGAAACGATTATCAACCTTCTCCTTTTGCAGGGTTCTGAATATTATGTGTAGCTTCTCACATCCTATGATTTATATCTGAAAACTTTATGCCCCCATAAATGTGTGGAAGTTTATAAACAGAAAATTCATTTGAAATTTACTTAACACCAGATGTGTGATATTTGAACTATCATCTCTCCAAATTTTAAAGTCGTCCAAATGTCTGAAGTTTGAAACTCCTCAGATTTTATAAGGAATACAGTATTACATTATTTTCTTGAAGTCGACCTATTGAGTATATATCTCTCCCCTACGTTTGAATGTGATTCAATCTTTTAAAGGTAGGGGATACCTTTTACAGACCTCCCAAAATGCAGCAAAACATTAAATATGAAGCTCAGGGGACTTGTTTAGGCCACTGCTGAGAAATTTGGAAGTCAACAGTTATCTACAATTTGAATAATGCACAAAACTCAACTACTCAGTAGTTCTGTGTGTCAGCCACACTTAAAGGTAGGGAATCCCATTTGCACGCCTTAAATGAAGAGTTGTATAAATACAGTGGTATGTTGAAGAGAGTATCATTTTAGAAACTCCCATAAAGTATTGAAAGTGGAAGGTAACATTTAGTACATTTTTTTGACCGTTAGATTTTGAATTGAATTGTTTTCGGGGCTCACCGTAAATTCCAGTACATTACTAGGCTACCTTTGCAGACCCATATACTGCATGTGTGTCCATCATGTATATTTTGTGAAGAAAGGTCATCAACACTTACAAACATTTCTATATACATTCTTGCCACACACTCTATATGTTATTACATCAGCTCTTGTACTTTTAGATTTGTGTTTATAGATCACAAATACAGAAGAATGCAACAAAAAGGCTTAAGTGTGGCTGACACACAGAACTACTGAGTAGTTGAGTTTTGTGCATTATTCAAATTTTAGATAACTGTTGACTTCCAAATTTCTAAGCAGTGGCCTAAGCAAGTCCCCTGAGGTTCATATTTAATGTTTTGCTGCATTTTGGGAGGTCTGTAAAAGGTATCCCCTACCTTTAAGCCTTTTTGTTGCAGTCTTCTGTATTTTTTATCTATAAACACAAATTTAAAAGCATAAGAGCTTATGTAATAACATATAGAGTGTGTGGCAAGAAATTATATTATAGAAATGTTTGTAAGTTTTGATGAACTTTCTTCACAAAATATACATGATGGACACACATGCAGTTCATGGGTCTGCAAAGGTAGCCTAGTAATGTACTGGAATTTACGGTGAGCCCCGAAAAGAATTCAATTCAAAATCTAACGGTCAATAAAAATGTACTAAATGTTACCTTCCACTTTCAATACTTTATGGGAGTTTCTAAAATGATACTCTCTTCAACATACCACTGTATTTATACAACTCTTCATTTAAGGCATGCAAATGGGATTCCCTACCTTTAAGAACTGATTCAGGAGATCAGCTTTTTAGAAGTTAAATGGAAAACTGACCAGTGGAAAGCGTAGAATCTGAAGAAGTTTAAAAAATAGAAAATCGATATCTGGCAACTCTTGGCAGTGAAAAATGATCTATGGATTCCTGTATATCCTTGCACATAGCTTCATGTATTGAAACAAACTTTCTCTTGCATGTTTAAAAGACTCTTTATCATTTATACCGTATGTCATTTTACTCCCTATGTGATGAGAACGTGAACTCGACCATTTGAAGTCAAGTTCTCCAGAAGAAGAGTGTGATCAAGGAATGTGTTTCAATCTAGCAAGAAAGGTCCGAAGTGGACACAGTGATTGGCAAAGGATACTGATATGGATATGTCTATATTGTGGTGAACGTCTCATAAAGCTGTAATGAAAATCTGATTGCATTTAATTGCTCCACTGAAAAATGAAACCACAACACACAATCTACTTTAAATCAAAACCCAGACCTAGTTATATGTATATAATAGTGTGAAATATGCATATAAGTCCTTTAGACACAAAAATATATATGAAATTGATGAGAGATGAGGAAAAGAATTGTTGATCCATTAAAGGTGGCATTGATTCGGAGTTGGAGAGTCAATATATTCATTGATGACGATGATGATTATTGTTATAATTATTATTATTATTATTATCACCATTACATTATTATTATTATTATTATCATTATTATTATTATTATTATTATTTTTAAAAATATTTTTTAGAAGCTAACTGCTGTTTGTAGTCGCGATAATGAGTATCAATCTATTCGTGAAGAAAGTTGAGTCTGTCTGCACTCATTGCAGTATGTATACATTGAAATCATTGTATTGTCAAGTATGTCCAGACAGAATGAATGCTAAATAAAGATTGGCATGTTTTGTTCAAAGTGATAAAAGCTTGATTGCTATCCTCCTTTTGGACTTTGCTTGATATTTGTAAGTCAAGCTTGGTGTTAAATGTAAATCAATTTAAATGATTCATTTACTATTGACCTCAGGTACAAAGGAATACAAATGTAATACAATTGTACATTCTTCGTAATACTGTACAGTCATACTGTATTGTCATTTTTTCCCTTATAACATCTTGTTTTTTTTAATGGTGTGATTGCTCGATTTTAAAGATTATCATTCAAAAGCAGTCTGAACTGTATAACACTTTTCAACATGGACGACAAACACCAAAGTATGCAAAGGTTTTCACAATATGTTGTCACTATCGAGGACTTCTGTGAACAAATACTGTATAACCATAAAATTCCCCAATACAGTAGTACATACCACTAACACTGCTGTCTATGGAGAAATTGAGCACATTAGGTCTTTTTACTCTCCCTCTCTCTCTCTCTCTCTCTCACACACACACACACACACACACACACACAAACAATAATGATAAATAAAAAAATGTAATGCAGGCCTGTAGTTGTCAACGATTTGTTTTCAACAGCTTTCATAATCACACAATGCAGCGTAAGGGACTCTCTCTTGCAAAAACACTAGAGCGAGAAACTCTCGGTATAGGAAAGTAACTTCACGGGTCCGAAGATAATTTATTTATTTTTTTTCATAAAGATAGTCGACTGTTGCAAGTCAATGGTAGCATGAATAACCAATCAACCAACATACACATGTGTATTTCCAAACTGGAATCATTGTATAACAGTGTCTTTGAAATTTAAAAAACACATCGTACAGTGAAATGCACTATAAAAAGTTTGTAACTTTTGTTCAAATGATATACAGTATCAACTTTCCGATACAAGTGTATTGTCATTCTATCTTTTTAAAAAAAAAATGAAAATTAGAAATTCTGAAATCTTTACAAAATACCTGGTACATGTACTACAATGAACTATATTATAAGAGATCCAACTGAATATACAAGTCAGTGAAAAACACCCTCCTCCACATGATCAGAACACGTTCCGCCAAGCCACTTTGATATACATGTACATGTATACGTAACTCTGAACTGGGAATACAGTACGTAGTAGGTCACCTACATCACACTTTGACATCTCGGCAGCATTTTCTACAAAGCGTATTTATAAAACGGTAATTAATTCAACCACCTCCATGTTTCAAATGCTTTGTTGATCACGGAATTCAAGATTGAGTTCATATTTTCAGTTCCATGGAAAATGAGAAAATTTACAGTAAATTTGAACCTCCATTTCTATATTATGCTCCCTCAGATACATATGAATACAGTGTTACTTTCGCAAATTGAGCCCAAAGGACTTTTCGCAATACAAAACTTCGGAGAATTGTTCCAAGCGTTGTGTAGAGTTGCGCGCATTTTGCTTTCGCGATATTTGCGACAGTTTCATGCACGCGAAAATTTCTGGAAAGTGAAAGTCAGTATTTTATAAAAAGAATGATAATAATTTAAAAAAAAAGAAAAAACAATCCAGGGGGCTCCTACCGTAATATCAATACGTAGGTTCTGAGAAATCATCTCTCCAAAAATGGTGCTTTTATCCGGCCTGTATCGGTAATCTCAATTTTGACGTTACAGCAACCCGACTACTCTGAGTTTGAAGATGATAAGTGTAGCAGCATGTGAGTACATGCAAAGAAATACATTATATCTAAAAACAACAATGGAATTAAAGATCAGTCATCTATTTTAGATGCTGAGACGCAATGTGGGTACCACTTTGTTTCTCACAGAAGTTGCCCTGAACAACCACAGAGCTTGCCCTACCAAGAAACAGCCGAGGAATTCTTGCCTATGAAACTTGATGGAAGGAGCACGTGAATTTAATGCTTCGTTAATAGGCTGTAGAAAAAGAAACATCCATAAATCATAATATATTATCGAAACGGTCTATTATACATACCCCCATTCCACAGATATTTTTTCTCATCTGTTACTCGTCGAAGCAAAGTTTGTTGCTTCCGGCCACCCACGGAACTGTATCGGATCGCAATCTGATGAATCTGACTTGATTGGTCGAGTATCGGGTCAGTGTCAGACATGTCGCACGTGATCCTCATCGGACGATCTTGCCTCATCGGATCACCGCCCGACGACACTGACCTGATAGTCGCCTAACCAGTCTGATTCATCGGACTGCGGTCCGATACACTTCTGTGGGTGGCTGGAAGCGATAAACTTAGCTTTCCAGTGAGTGACGGATGAGAGAAAATCTTTGAGGAATGGGGGTATAAACAAGGAGCTACGAACTACTCCTTGGTATGAGGCAACATTTATTCATTATAAATGCGTATGAACTCGCATAAACATGGTAGAAATACAATGTAGTTCCGAATAATGTATTTCCATATAATTGTTCTTTTCTCTTGATATCTTTGTGCATTGCCACTCTTTGTTGAAAATGAAATAAACGAAACGAAAAAAAAAAAAAAAAAAAACCCGAAACGAAGCTAGATGGCAAAAACAACGGACAGGTTCCCAACTCTGTTGATCTGTCGCACATAATGATTGTCTTTTAAGTGATTCGTGTTATCGCACTTCATCTTTTCCCCTCGTTCTTGTGCTGTTTCTCCCGGTCGAAAGGGCAGAGTTGCTCCAAACGTGGCCGTCCTTATCACCAGTAGCAACTTTTGATATATTCCTATATACATAATCTTTTGACGAGATGATAATGCCACATACGAGTTGGAATTCCTCTTTTTAATATTCATTTCTTATGTGTGACAGGATGCAGCGCTCACCGATGATTTCGAGAACCGTTTAAACGGGATCACTGTAAAGAATTTGATAGCCCTCCTTTATTGCTCAAATTTATCTAAATGATCAAACAAGTCTTATAGGTAAAATGCCAGAGATTTTACATCAGTAGGACACCTAATAGAAACATGAATTTTTTTTTTTTCAATGGAGCTGCTGCAACCATAGGCTTAATGCACATCTTAATTTAGACTAGTGTGCTAATGTCATCACCTCGCAACTTTCCCATCGGTTTGTTCAAAAAATATCGTGAAGATCATGTAGTAACTGAAAGTTATTTATCCAAGAATGTCCTTATTGTTAGTTTGTTACAAAAGAATGAAATGTTTAAACTTGACAGAAATACTACCTCTTCCCAGTTTCAAAATTCTTTCAAACTGACGGGTAATCCAAGCAAATAATCACAGAAATTCAATTTTCCTGACCGTAACAGCTATCAATCATTAACGTATCAAAGATCAATGACTACATAACAGTGTTCGTGACATTTTGCTTGTATGGCTTCGTGCTGATATTGTTATTGTGCTTCAAACTCAAATTCAAGTTTATTTCCGGCTGACGAGGACACAGCTAATGTGCTTCCCGAAGTACAAAGTTCAACATAAATGTTTCTTCCTCTCGGTGCGTACGTGATGAGAAAAGGTGAGTGTACGGTCTGTGTGCGACTGGGTGTATTTGGGTGTCTTACTAGCTGGAATGGGGAAAAAAGTAGCCAGTAGCCAGAAAACGCCAGAATACGATACAAGATCGCACAGTTTCTCATTCAAAGTTTTCTTATTCAAAACATCATAAATTAGATAGAAATCTTTAATGCTATCTCATTTTTTTCGTATTGCTACTAAACTAATTCCCCTTAGTCTCAAAACGCCTTGATTCTATACATATTTATATAACGAAGAGTTCCTAATTATTCGTTTGAACACGCGACTCAAGACATGCATGTTTTATATATATACGCGGGTATATTCATTTACAACTACACAAAATGAGTTTCCCTCATTGATGAAAAAAAAAAAAAATCTTTCGCTTGAACTCGATTATCTACACTCGCCGCCAGAGACTACAACTTCATAGCCCCCCCCCCCCAAAAAAAAAAAAAAAAACAGAAAAACGTTAGCCCAGCAGTCTATCCCATATTACTGATCCAACATTTTGAACGCGATACCCGATCACGTAAAACAGAATAAGAAATGCCAAAAGTATAAACCTGTACATCACCCATTGATATCAAAAGATCATTTTAAACTGTAAGACCTTTTGCCAGAGACTCAACTCTCACGCTTTTGGCGGGAGATCTCTCGCTTTCAGACCACTTTCTTATAATATTCCTTACTTCTGTTTGAGTTTGATTTTTCCCGCTCTAGCTGTGGGTCTCCCGTTTGAAATGTATTTCTCTCGTCCAAGTTTAGTTTTGCCATACACAGCTTACAGATTGATTGATTGATTGATTGATTTTATTTCCGCAAAATAAAATATATATAGTACTTCTTCTTGAACATTACAATGCAAAGAAATTATCGCAAAAATACGTGAAATTGCCACTCAATGGCCCTACTGAGCTCCGCCCTCATGGTGGAGCTGTTCTACCGAGGGTCCCAAAAGAAAAACACACTCGGTATATCCCAAATTAACATACAAATTTGTATCAACATAAACTACTCTACAAAAAAAAAAAAAAAACATACATTATTACACCTCAGTTATTCTATGAGCACTGTAACCCCAATGGAAATACTAGTAAGTCAAATAAATGAATTCAACAAAATAATATACATCTACGCTTCAAAGAAAAAAGAAGAAGAAGTGGAAGGGAAAAAAGTATTTATACAAATACATTTAAATTTAATGCTATTATATAAACACGATCCTCTATAACTAAAAAATAATCTTAAAATGCCCTAAAATACGATATTGATGCAGCATTTTTCCAAAGTCCTTAATTTCCCTCTGTTATTGGGAGGTTTAAAAGTTTCGCTGCATCGAAAATATATCTATGTTACACTAAAGTGACGTATTTGGATCCCTTTATCATATCTGTCGATTACCGCATAACTATCATGGCTAATAAAACTATTTAAGGCTTTACTGAATTAGAGTTTTATTTCTTTCTTAATTCTTAGTCACACTACGTGACATTTGACGTACTTTATGATATCTGCTGCCATTTTTTAACATGATCTTCATGGCTTATTTTAAGTGCTTGATTAAATAACTTTATTCTTTCGTTTTCTTTCAATTTTTTTTTTCCACCATGCACCAAATGTTATCATCGTCCACCAAAAATGAAATATGATGATTGGTTTACAAAAAAATGAAAAAAAAAAATAAATGCTAGTGTCGAGCCTTGGATATACAAATACCTAGACCTATATAAAGTATTCATACATTATCGTTGTAAACTGCATTTTCCTGCCTAGGGGGAACCCCCGCCCCGAAACTATGTTATTTTTTCTCTCCCCATATTGAGCAATATTGCATGTACATAGACTGGCGAGAACTGAAATTGCGCAACACCCGAGCGAACCGGTGGGAACCAGTTCATTATTTTCACAGGATAGCAAGAAGGCAGGAATGGAAATATTTTCGTCGAAGGAGTCAGTGACAAACTTGCCGAGTTTCATTGCAGACGGTAGAGTATAGCACCAACATTTACTTCACTGAAACTTTACTTTACTTACACTTGTATTTTCAAACAACATCGTGAATCTCAGTTTGATAATCTCTAGCTTGAACGTTAAGTAGCAGAGGTTACTCGCAACTGCATTGGAAAGTGTTTCGATTCATAGTTGTTTATCATTGGCTTTACAATATCGCCTTTCCATGGTCTACGACCAAAGGCAGGGATCAGCGTTAAAGTTCTCTAAAAATATATACAATTCAGCTGACCCATATTATTACATCAACTACTATCTATATATATATATATATATATATATATATATATATTTATTTCATTTTATTTATTTATTTTTTTTTTTTTTGGGGGGGGGAGGGTTTGACTTATGGTAATCGACCTGCCACGTTGTGATTTGGATATTGTCTAATATTATGCCGACTTGTGATTGTTACATTGTCATTATTATGTTTCCTGTAGTATATACCAATGTTTATGTTATTCTCATAAACTTGGATATTAACCATGTTAACTGTATTACTTGGATTGAACGAAGGTAGAACACAACTATACGTTCCAGCAAATTTAAGCTCGCCCAGATAATTTAGAATATTGTATTAATATTCAATTCTGATTGATTTGACATAAGACATTGAGACCCATTTAAATATCCAAGATTCTATTGACCATCATTGTAGATATTACTCACCTGGTGATTTCATCCACTCAGTCTCAATCTCAAATTTATTCACCCCGCTTCTGACACATAACCATTATAACCATTTCGCATATGTACACACCAAAATCTTTGAAATTCTGCGGTGCCCTGGAATTACTTACGTGTCTCCGTAATGAACCATTTCCTTTTTTTTTTACTTAGCATAGAGATATAACAGCGACGTGGCTTCATTCAAATTTTCAACCAATTTTTCGTTTACCGAATTACCATAACTTCATGCACACCGATCTCGTATGTGGTAAAGGAGGCAGAGGAATGTATATTTATAAATTGTATAACCAACTCGGATTTAAATCTTGACGTAATATTTAAATTGAAGGAGTCGACGAACTAATTCTTTAAGTATAAACAAATTGAGAAGAATATAATAACGGTCATTGCTCATAAACTCCTACCAATGATATGGAAAGATTTTCTTGTAAGAAAATTTCGCAATCTCGCAGGAAAAGAAGAATATTTATTTTGTGGGTGACCAGGAACTTGACTTTCTGTTAAAGTGCAACTCAGCACGTCATCAGCAGATTCAGTACCAAACTCCAGTCAAATAGATTTTAACATCACATCATCTTATCGACGAGAATTTCTGACAAGAGTCAGACCCTTTAACAGACAACAAATTCTCCAACCAAGAATATCAGTACCAAAATCCATCAATGGTATTTAATTTACTCAAATACTTCATTTAACAATTTTGTGATTTCTTTAAACAACGTAATGATTTGTAGGCCTATTTAACGCCCAGGAGTAACCATGAATCTCACCTCAAAGAATCTCAAGGAAATATAGACTTATTCAGTATCAACTTAGCTAGAAGTATATTCTTTATCGGGTGCGAATAAGTGTTGCATTTTTTTCATGAAAAGATTAATGAATTTGAATAACAAAACAGTACCCGCTGCATGCTATAAGGATTAGAACCAACACTTGTTTTCGGGCGAAAGCTCGGTGGTCTAGTGGAGATGACGCCTGTCCGGTGATCAGGAGGTCGTAGGTTCGAATCCTGCTCGAGTATGTACGCCCATGATTTTTTATCATGGCTACTACTAAACACTGATCAATTCAGTGCTTATTTACGTCGATGTAGGGCAATTTGTCAATCAGTTGCAATGAAAACATATCGACGGAAGAAATTCATGAATTTGAATAACAAAGCAGTACCCGCTGCATGCTATATAAGGATTAGAACCAACACTTGTTTTCGGGCGAAAGCTCGGTGGTCTAGTGGAGATGACGCCTGTCCGGTGATCAGGAGGTCGTAGGTTCGAATCCTGCTCGAGTATGTACGCCCATGATTTTTTATCATGGCTACTACTGAACACTGATCAATTCAGTGCTTATTTACGTCGGTGTAGGGCAATTTGTCAATCAGTTGCAAAAAAAGATTAATGTTTCACTATGACAATGACCGTGGATTACATCGGCTGATATTGCACTCTTTCCACCTGTATGAATTTTCTCTTCACAAACCTATCTTAAATGAGTAAATACCTATGTTAGTCGAAATGAACTCAATTATTAAAAGGGGTTTCAAAATAAGTGAACTAATCCGACTGAGTTGAGTTGATGAGTTGATTTTATTTCACTTCCAACAAACAAATAAGAAATACAAAGAAACACTCATATACACAGACGTCATGAAATCTGTACCACAATGCGATGAACAGAATAACATTGTAAGAAAAATATAGGTAAATTATCAACAGAGATACAAATATCTGTTACGTCACTGTGGTAAGTGCATAAACGATATTGCTGGAAATGGAGGGGACTGCTAAAAAGCAGAGCTTGTATTATGCAGTTCCCTCATAAAGAAAAAAAAATGCAAAAACAACAACAACAACAACAAATTTCCCTTAGCGGTAGCAAAAAACAAAAACAAAAACAAAACAGTCACGATTCCCGTGACAAACTTCGAGAAGTTTTAGTGGCCAGCTTTCAGACTGCGCAAACATCGAGAAGGGGTCCGGTAAGAGGAAAGTTTCGGGAAGTTTGCGGTCACACAGGCAACACTCTGAGATCTTACAGATATTGCAAACCTTAACTTCGCTACCTAAATTACTGAATCCGAATGACCAGCAAGATTCTGATTTCCACACTACACAAAATTAAAGACATTATAATTAACCTGCTATACAGGGCATGTGGGACCTACATGAAAATTGGTTACCTTTTCCGCTATTATCTCACAAATCTCACAAACGAAAGATATGACCCATGAAAGAAAAATGGTTTTGATGGTACGCGGAAATTATTAAATTTAAATAAATTAAATTTTAAATTACTGTTCCCAATGATAAACAATACCTTCAAATCATCTTGTGTCGGTATTGCCATTTAAGTTGAACGTCGATCAATCAACCTAAAATATCAGCGGCATGCATGTCTCCACCATCTGCTTAACCGTAACCCTGTACAGCGTCAAGCAAGCCCCTTCACCTTTTCCAATATCGGTGCACCAGTGTAGAGTCACTGATCTCCAGGGGAGATCAGTGTGTAGAGTGGGCAGTACTGTCAAATCAGTCGACAAACGATATTCATCAAGAGGACGACCCCGCAACGAACAAAGATGGTCTCTCTCCCGGACATCGACGATATGACTGTCAGCAGCGAGGTACATGATCTAGAGGAGGTCGAGAAGGTGGTCTTCCGCCAACGTGCCAAACTCTTCCGCTTCGACCACAACGCCAAGGTTTGGAAGGGATGGGAAGTCGGCGACGTCAAGATTGTGAATAACCCAAAGACCAACCATGCTCGCATCCTCATGAGGAGAGAACAGAACTTTGAGGTAATACTTATGTATCTCTAATTTTGTTTTTAAGGAGAAATAATTTCATCTGAATATCTGACTTCATAGACTGCATGTTCAAACTAGAGTCTGTCTGAGATTTCATGCGTGAGTGGTAACGGTAGGCATACATGGTATGTCTGGAGTTTCAGCTCTGGTTCTTATAAAAGAGCAATAAACTGAAGGACAAATATGCCATTGCAGTTTAATTGGCGTGATATCTAAATACACAGCATCAGCAGTGATGGACGAATGGTGATAAGGAGTAATACAGGCACAATTTGAAAAGCCAAGGCAAGGTGTGGTTTTGAAAATGTTGTCTAAATTTGGCTTGGAAGGTGTTGATGACTTTCATCCAACCATGAATGTATGGAAGACTCCAATCAAAATGATGACTGAACATTCATCCAACTTCGAATACTAAACATTACCAAGATCTTGGTGTGTCCCATGTTATAGAGGATGTACGGTATGTGTCTGTGTCCTGCGTGTATATGTACGTTTGGAAAATAATTACGTAATTATAAATAAGAAGATAGTCTACACTAAACCTTAATCTTGACATTATGACATGTGGTGGCGTTACGGTCCATGCTCATTGCGTTTATAAGAAGAAGGTCCACAATTAAGGCTCCCTTGCTCCCTATCTCCTCAATACTTCCCGCCTATAGCTGTGCGTGAACCAATGCATCACAGCAGAGATGGTGTTGGAGCCCATGTTGGCCTTGGACACCTCCTGGGTCTTGACCACGCATGACCTGGCTGATGAGGAGCCCAGGTTAGAGCAGCTGGCCTTCAAGTTCAAGCACGCCGACACGGCACGTCAGTTCAAGGAGATGTTCACCAAGGCGCAGGAGATGATCGCCGATAAGGAAGCTGAGGCAAGCCAAGATATCGCAAATGAGGTAATACCTTTCCAAAAACAAACAAAAATCCTTTACGGACATATTTTATGCGTTTTTCTGCATTACGTTCTGTCAATCTTTCATCTTTGTATTTAGACAAGCAATTGATAGCGATATTTCTGGTCAGTAAGATTATGCAGTACAATTCTGTTATAAAGAATATTCAAAGTAATGAATTTCCTGCGTCGAGTTGTTTACGTCGATGTAGGGCAAGTTGTCAGTCAGTTGCAACAAAGAGAATAATCCTTCAAAAAATCATAAAGAGAGACTAAAATTTTGAATGATTTTAACCTTTGCAGCTGAGCCCGGAGCTAAGTCCTTGTCGTTTGGCGGCCGAGATGCGGGCCTTGAACATGTCGCACACTTTCCTCTTGGAGCAGAACCAGCGACTTTTGCAGAGTGAGGAGAAACTTCTGGAGTCCAACCAGGAGCTCCTGAAACAAAATCAGGAGCTCATAAAAGAAGTCCTGCAGCTCAAGGCAGGCATCATTTCCATGGCAACGGACTAACGGTTTGTCTGTATGGATGCAAATTCTTGGTGGTGGTGGTGGTGATGATGATGACTAACAGTACTGTTTGTTGCTTGACCCAAATCTTCAAAAGGCATTATTTACCAATTGCAGATGAAACCAAGTCCTATAGGTTTAGTCACGTATAGTGCTTCAAAATATTTCTAAAATGTGATCGAGTTAGGGATAGAAACAACCAATGGAAATATCAATGTTTTGTTAATTAAAAATACTGTTAAATATGCAAAAATGTAAACAATAGTTATAATAAAATTGTTTCTAGACTAAATCGTCTACAGTTATTGTTAAGCGAGAAAAATATTGATATATCCTCACATTTTAAGGCTCTTTTCTTAAATCGATTTAATTGATAAATAATGTAATCCATACAACACGTGTATTGCAATCGGCAAAATAATGTCACAAAGAAGCACATCTTATTTCATACAAGATTCGAAATGAAAATTGAGGGGATGATAAAAAGCGAACTTGTATGATGCGTTTATACAACGATGCATTTTGTAACACTTGCAAAATAAGTAAACATAAAGCAAATTCACGGGTTCAAATTTACCGGTGCAAAGTAATCAGTGCAAATTAGTTTACCGTTATATCTCTGGTAACATGACGCACGGAGGCGCAACAGACCCAGCAAATATGGTAAAGAGTGCGAGGGGAAGGAAGCGGATAGACAGAGGGAGAGGGAGAGAAAGAGAATGGATATTTTTCTTTCGTATACCTCCTATGCCATATTGTTTTACCCGTGTTACCCTCTTCTGAATCATAAAGAATTAAGTTTTGATCTTGAAAAACACTAATATTAATGATTGGTTTTGCAAACATGATATTTCTAACATCTACATTTATTTGATCATCTCCTTTTTCATCAATGAATATGGCAAAATTATCGCAGCCCTTACTTTTCATATTATTTACTTTTGTGACCAGAGAGACATTCGGGAAATAAAGGTCCAGCAAGAAGTGATCGGCAAGCGACTTGCAACCTCGCCCATCGTCCCGCCCAAAAGCCAGGGTACTTCCCTATCTGCTATCTATAACCAGCCTAAAACATCAGCCTCCCAGGCCATGACGGCAGTTGCTCAGACGGCCTCTGTTTTATTCACCATCCATCAACCCTACCTTCCACAGAAGCTGCTTCTGTTTAGTGAAAGTATAGCAGAATTTTAGAATTAGAACCAACTAAATGACAAAAAGGGACCAAATGACAGATGTTAATTTCTTAGTTGTAGTTTACATATGTTTGTTTGTGGTTGTTTCCCATCATTTGTTCAAAATGTCTCGTTTAAAATTAATGAGAGTATATAATTTCAGTAATTTTAGACTTAGTTTCACTTGCACTGACATTTTCAAAGGAATTGATAATTAAACAAGGTGAAATTGAGAGGAAACCGCATGTTTTCCAGATAGCAAGAAAGTGTGAGCTGTTTCTGACAGAAGTCAATCGATTGTTTCCTGATTTTAATACTTATCATGATATTTCAAGTCTACTTGAAGTTGCACGGAATCGTTAAAACGCTGGCAATGAAATGATTATTCTCTGGTAGCTTTATAATCATTTCAACATCACAATTTCAGATATACATCACTTGGATAAAAATAACATTTTGGTATAATATTTTCTTTATCATAAGGCTGCAATCCCCTTGCTCTCCCCAGCTTGGGAAATAAAATGATAAAAATGAACAAAAACTAGACCAGTCGAATAACAAAGGGAAAGTACATTAAATTATAATATTTTCTAGCATTTTTGTGCAGTAATTATGATGAAAATCCAGGCAAAAAAAGAAATCACTTTCACTTATCACTTATCACTTATTTCTTTTGTTAAATACAAATGTACTTGTCTTTGCTGCTGTCCACAGCAGATGATGATGTGATCTTTGTATCCATGACTGGCCCTACCAAGGAGCAGCGAGCCAGAGCCGAAAAGCTCCTCCTCCCAACAGGGTTCTATCTCTACGAAAATGCCCCACCCTGCAAGGGGTGCATCGGCTGCCTGGAAGACATAGATATCCAGTCCCTCTACAAGAGGGATCAACGTGGAGCTGAGGCTGCTCCCGTGGTCAGACCCAAGGGTGAGGATCTTTTTTTTTTTTTTGGGGGGGGGGAGGGGAAGGGGAGGTGATGTCCAAAGATTATGATGATGTAATTTAAATGAAAAGCCAGGGCATGTTCATGTTGACATGAAACAAAAATGACTGCAGAGAAGTAATGAAAATTGGAGTCAGAGTTTCAAAGAAATCAGGTTATTTCAAAGAGAAACATGTTTTTGTAAAGCAGTAACAGTTGCATTAACATGGTATTAAGGCGATAAGTTACCTAGTTAAGTCACATATTATATGGGACTTGAAGTAGGTAAATTGAAATTAAAAAAAAAAAAACTTAAAAAAACTTTAAGGAAACCAAACCCAAAGAGCAATATGAATTGGGTGAAAGCAGCAATATTTGTAGAACACATCAGTGAAAGTTTGAGGAAAATTGGACAATCAAGTCAAAAGTTATGAATTTTTAAAATTTTAGTATTGGAACCACTGGATAAGGCATTTTGTAAGGAGACTACTTTAGTTTATGACATCATGTATGAACAGCAATGTAAAGAAATAACCAAGAAAATTCAACATGCTTTCACTTTTCTAGCGTAATGAAAGAGCACTTGACTAATCGCTTTCAGAAAGCGAGAGGAATAATTACTAGCATTAACATATGTCAGTATCAAGTTGACCTTGAGTGTAATCTTCGTGAAAAATGAATTTTTGTGGAATTCTGTGATTTCTGTGAAGAGAAAAACCAAGGAATTATGAATGATGGACCTGTACAGAGCATCGACCCAGCAGAAGATTGCACAAATATTGTCCTTATGTGGGGTCAGTTGAAATTTGAGATTGAAATATTTGCAATACATATTTATGAGTGGTGTGTTTGTCATACAGTAAAAACAAAATCCTTACATGGTGATACTTATTAAGATAAATTTTCAAGTGCTGAACGCAGTACCAATGCATCTTCAGTGTTATATGTCACAGGTTTTTTTTTTTGTTTTTTTTTTTTTTGTTCGGTGTTGTGAACAAGAAGTAAATATAAAACCTCAGAAACTTTGAAACCACCTGCTAGATCTCAGGTATTCAGCACGCCAGCACATCTTTGCTCTTCTTTTGGCTTGTATAGTGGCTCCCAATGTCTTGCATGAAAGACGTGCTTATTCATGAGCAAATTGTATTGAATAGTAATCTGTGTCCATCCATTTGTTCCTGCTAGACTCCAAACCAGCCGCTTTTGGTGCATCTGGAGGTTCCCTTTCCTTTGGGAATGTGGTAGCTGCAGCCAAGCCATCAAGTAAGCTCCAACCTTGTTCATCGTTAAAAAAAAAACCCACTAAGAGAAACATGACAATTTTGTTTCGCTCATTGCTCTCAGTTCTGTTTGTTTTATTTGATGGAGGGGGATATCCAGTTTTGTTCTTAAAATTCTATTTTAGCTCTTCAGTATGTATCCATAGAAACCTAAATAGAGCTTATACATGTCACAAACATGGTGTTATATCAGGCATGACTTTAAGAATATATTTCTGTGTACATCTTGGACCCATATTGTTACTCAGAATGAGAATCAAATATTGCAATGGTTTATTTGCTGCACTCGAAATTTGAGACCCACTTCACATGCAGAGCTATAAACTGGCATACCAGTTTTATTTTATTTTATTATTATTTTTTTTCTACATCAGAAATGGAAAGTACATTTCTGAATCCTAAATGAGGGTGATTTTTTCCCCCAGAAATATGATTAAAATGTTTGGTTTGTGCAAGTTTCCTGTTTTTGAAGTACAAAATTATTCTCTCTCCAGAATGTGTGTGTTTTGTTTTCTATGTTTTCTTTCTGTAGATAAGTAATTATGGCACTGTATGCAGCATTTATTTAGCGATTGATTTTTTTTTTTTTTTTTCAAATCGGGATTTTCTGACAATTTTGTGTGTGGTTAAATTCATGATCATGGAGTTTAATAATGAATGGAGAAATGTACTCGTGCAAATACCATTCATGTTTTCGTGTGTGGTTGAATTTGTGATAAGCACCCAACTCCCCAAATGAGCAAAAATGAAATTCCTGTGAAATATTTGCCGTATACAGTATTTGATATGCAGGTGTTGACAGCCCTGCAAGTGACTTCATCTTGTAATAGAGAACTTTTGTTGTTTGCTTACAGGTAGTGGTGGTATATTTGGTGGAGGGGACTCTGCTGGTGGGATTTCCTTTGCTTCCAATCAGTCCAGTGGCTTTGGCTCAGCATTTGCCAAAGAAGGTATGTCACAGATTGTGTGTGTTTGTGTGTGAAGGGTATTTGTCTCTTCATGTACAATTTTGTTTATTAATAGTAATACCCTATTTTGTCTTGAACTGCATGAAGATAACTTTCTTTGCTGTGACATCGTATTTTTAGCATCTCAATGGATGGAGTTAGCACATCATTGATTTTCACTATCATTATTGCTTTATCATTCTGACCAGCTTTAAGCAAACCCTTCACATTTGCCAATGCCGATGCAACAGTGTTTGGAGGTGCTGCCAAGTCGACCGACAAGGATGATTTCGGCGTGGCGGAAGAGGAGTACGACCCCTACTACAAACCAATTATCACACTACCGGACATCGGCCCAATCGCCACGGGGGAAGAGGATGAGGAGGAGATGTTCCGCCACCTCGCGAAGCTCTTCCGGTATGACCGCAGCGCCAAAGCCTGGAAGGAACGCGGAGTCGGCGACATCAAGATTGTGAAGAACCCGAAGACCAACCATGCCCGCATCCTCATGAGGAGAGAACAGATCTTCAAGGTAATATGCAGTTCTAGTTTAAAAGAGCACATGCATCAGTACAAAGGAAATATTGTAGTTGCCATGAAGATCACAAGGGCACACTTCTAGAGTGTCTTTGATTTCACGGACTCGGAGGGTACAGTAAAGCTATAATTATTGTAAGCACCTGTATCGCTCGTGATGGAAAGCCTATGTCAAAAAAGGAAACAAAATCACTTTTATCTTCATTATCTAAACTGACCCCGATTCCCGTCCTCATACGATATTATCTTTTCCAAACTCAGCTGTGTGCCAACCACCGCATCACAGCAGAGATGGAGTTAAAACCCATGATGGCCTCAGAGACTGCCTGGGTATGGACCGCCAACGACTTCGCTGAGATGGAGCCCAGGTTGGAGCAGCTGGCTGTTAAATTCAAGCACGCCGACACAGCGCGTCAGTTCAAAGAGATGTTCACCAAGGCGCAGGATTTGATAACTGACAAAGAGCCAAAGGCAACCCAACATGTTGCAAAAGAAGTAAGACTTTTCTGAAACAAACTTATGTGTATGTGCGTGTGTGTATCTGTGTGCGTTATTTTGTGTATTTTGTCTTGTGTGTCATTTTGCAAATTGAGGAGCTCGCAACTGACATATAAACATGACTTTGCCCCACATTATTTGTAATTGTCATCGAAAACGCTATAAAGAAAATATAAAGGATATTCAGCATATTTTCAATTCTCTAGAATAATGTAAAGAACACTCGACTTACCTCTTCCAGAAAGCAGGAGAATGATATCAACAATTATGTCATTAACAAGTGGGGGGGGGGGGGGGAGGAGGAATGTATACATTTTATAAAACATGAATTTTGTGGAATTCTCTTTATGTTTAATTCCTGTCGTTGTACATACCTGACATCAGAAACTGTAGTAGTTCTGGTTGCAATTAACGTGAAGTAATGTCGTCAGCTCCATACTCTTCCACTGGTTGAGGCATAAAAGTGTTGTACAAATCCACTGTAACTTTCAAGTGTTTTGTCTGATTCAAATGAAATGGTTAATAAGCTTATTTGTTGGTTAAATTTACTATAGTAAACTTGAAAATAATCTGTCATTGTACTTTGAAAGAGAGCAAGATATCTATAGGATTTACAAGATGACATTTTTTAAGTAAAAACCAATAATGCATAATGTTGTTAGGCTAAAAACATAATCTTGAATATAATAATCTTGAATAACTCGAAAATGTACCAAGCATACGTCCAAATGAGATTAACCCGTGGAGCTGCTGATTTTACTACAACACGCATTTCCCATTGATACCTGCCCGAGTATGCTCGGGACTTATAGTCTTCAACGGCTACATGTGAGGAGGAATTTGAAGTATGTGACACAGAAATGAATAATGTGACCGAGAAAATTGCACATTTTGTTGTATCAGTATTCAAAGACAATAGAAAAAAAAATCATTGGGACTGTAGGAAAGAGTTTATTATGTCGTAGCAGTTCCCAAGAGAGGGAACAAACAAAATCATCCAACTACAGGCCCATATCTCTTCTTTCTATCATCTCGAAAGTAATGGAGAGCATAATTGACGACCAAAGTCGGAAACATGTTGAAAGACACCAACTTCTGAGCGATGCGCAATATGGGTTCCGGGAGAACAGATCCACTGATGACCTGCTGTCATATATCACCCAATGGTGGAACAACTCCTTAGACTCTCAACAGGAAGTCAGGATCATGGCTCTAGACATCAAGAAAGCCTTTGACTGTGTTTGGCACTGTGGCCTTTTAACGAAATTGTCATCCTTTGGCATACATGGAGATATATATGGATGGATTTCATCATTCTTGGCCGATAGGCATCAGGCTGTTGTTCTAGATGGCTACACTTTCATCCAAGACCCTATCTGCTGGTGTGCCACAGGGAAGTGTGCTAGGGCCCCTGCTCTTCCTTATGTACATTGACGACTTGACTTCCCTGGTGGAAAATGATCTCCACCTCTTTGCTGATGACTCGACTCTGCACATTGTTATAAAAAATTCTTGTGACAGAACCATCTGTGCTGAGAGCCTCCAGCGTGACTTGTTGACTATTGAGAAATGGGCAACAGATTGGTGCGTCACCTTCAATGCAAGCAAGACAGAAGAGATGACCATCAGCAGGAAACGGAACCAGAACCACCCTCCATTGTACTTCATAAATTCCGCCCTAAATCCAACCAGACGTATCACCCTTCTTGGTGTTATCACCAACACTGTGACTTGGGCTCCTTATGTCACATGCCTTGCCAAGAAGGTTGCAAAGAGGCTTTACATTCGTGGCCGTTCAAGAGATCTCCTTCCATTCAAGGCAAGAGTCACCATCTACAAAGCTTACATTAGGCCCTTAATGGAGTACGTATGCCCGATATGGGCTGGAGCTGGTTCCACTGCACTTTGGCTACTGGACAGGCTACAGAGAAAAGCCCTTCGCCTCCTAAGAAATGATGACCCCATCAAAGGTGGAATTTATCCACTGGAGCATTGGAAAAAAATGTGGCATCTCTTCGTACCTTCTACTGCCACTTCTTCTTGAGACCGTCCCTTGAGCTGTCTGGAATTCTTCCCCCATTGGTCTCCAATGTTCTATTGACACGCTCTTCTGCAACTGCTCACCCCTACAGAGTTACTGTACCAAAGTCGAACACGTATCTCCATTAGTCTTCCTACATACCAAGGAAGATTCGGCTGCGGAACTCACTTCCCACCAACATATTTCCTCTAGCTCCAAACATGGACAGATTTAAGAATTGTGTTAATTCGTATTTGATTAGTTTGTTGTAAGAAATTATTTTTGTTATTTTGTATATGCATGCAGTGTATAAGTTATTTTGAATATGGTTTACAATTGGTAATCTGGGGCCACCTTTCATCATATTATGATGGTAACATCAGGCCCAAAACACCAAAAAGAAAAAAAAAATCAGGATTTTTGTTACATTAGATCTCTCAATTTTAATCTTCAGACTTTTCCATATAATGTGACTGATATCTATGTAAAAATAAAGCAATATCTGGTGTTTTTTCTTTTCATACCACGACTTTACCAGTTATCAACACTGTGTATTCTCTCCACTCAGAGCTTTGCCGAGCGATTTGCAAAGCCGGGTACAGAACCGACAAAGTCTGGTGCCACAGCGGCGCCTTCTGGCGGTGGCATGTTCAAGGTGCCATCTGGTTTTGGTCTCGGCACCGTACCCCCTTCGCAAGGATTCACCTCTGGTACCAAGCAAGGAGGCTCGGCAGCCCCTTCAAGTGGCTTTAGTTTTGGTGCCATAAAGACAGAGTCTGCCAACGGCGCCACTTCTGGTGATGCATCGAATGCTGAATTCAAGCTACGAGCAGACTTTAGTCTCTCAAAGTCAAAAGACGGTACAAAACAATCTGACCGGAACATTAAGACGGGAGCTTACAGTGACAACTCATTCAAGCTTCCTTCTGGTTCCAACTTGTTCTCTCAGTCCTCTGCTGCATCAAGTGGCGATGCCGCAGTTGCAGCCCCATCAATGGTTCCCTTTATGTTTGGCGGTGGTAAGCAAACGGGAGCCTTTGATGGTGCAGCCAGTGGTTTCACCTCCACCAAAGATCTCAAGCTTAGCTTTGTCAGTGGGATGCAACACTTCTCCTTTGGCAACGCTGGGGCAAAAACCAAGCCAGGAGCAGGATTCTTATTTGCTTCTCCCGATGTGAAGTCGCAGCCGAAATCTGATGCTAAATCTCGTTTCCAGTTTTCAAATGTCCTCAAGGTTAATAGTGAAAACGAATGATGAAAGAAGTTGTGGAGGGGTAAGAAGAAAGCAAACAACTGACTTCCCTTCATTTCTGGAACAGAAGGATCCCCCAATGTTTAAAGTTTTATGTTGTAAATGATAGATGCCTTTGATAACCTGGAAACAACATTTTTAGGGCCAGTTTTGTGGTGTTTTTCTCTTGCATTTACTTTTTGAATTTGCCTGGACTTCCTAGATTCTATGATATGAAAAGAAAAAAGTTTTGATTTAACAGGAAAATTATGTAATCCTATTTGTGAATAGTCAATTTCAGGAAATCTGCACCAACAGTAAATGAAGAAGGCATGCTAGTGAATGTGCCCATCAATGCATAATGAATCGTGAGTGGCCACTAATGGAGATGCCCCAATCTGTGTTTGTATCCATCACGCTATGGGCAGCGAGTCGCCCGCAGTGTCAAAGCATGCATTCACCTCAGCATCTTCCCAGCCTCCGTTGACGCCCGCCCTCGCGTTTGCCGACCTGGCCAAGTCTCATGGTTCCTCATTCTCCTTCCGTATGGACATCAAGGAAGTGACAGCTAAGAGCCCAGTCAAGTCGCCGGGCGGGGGCCGCTCCCCAAAGACATCCCTCTCCTTGGGACCAAGGTCACCAGGCATCAACATATCAAGTGCTACAATCGAGTCAAAGGAAGCCGATGCCACAACTTCAACCCAGCCAATCAGTTCCTTCGGCTTTGGTGGTGGTAAGCCACTGGGTGGTGCAGCTCCCATCAGTGGTTCCACCGGCAGAAACAAGTTCCGCATGGCAGTGGGATGCAGGAGTCGAAATTCTCCTTCGGCAAACCCGGGGTAGAACCCAAGCCAGCCAGATCAGTCTCATTTGTTAGTCCTGATGTGAAATCACAGCCTGAATCCGGTTTCCAATTCTCAAATATCCTCAGGGTCAGTGAACTAAATGAAGAAATAAAGTGGTATTCTATTAATTGTTGATTTTTATTGTAAAGGACGTAGGAAAGCAGGAATTAATGGCCAGAGTACCTTTCTTTCTTAATACAGAAGGAATACCCCTTCCTCAAAACGTTTGGAAGTACAGGCTAGACGTCATAAACGCCAATGCAACTCTGACATCTGGCATTAGCATTTCGGGGGCCAATTTTGTGGTTTCTTATTCATGTGTATACTTTGTAAGATTTCCATATAATGAGCACGTGTATCTGTAGAACATGATGAATTAGTTCTGAATTTGCAGGGAAACCAAAAAGTTAATGTTACAGATGTGAAATATGTCACTTTGTTATGCGATGTTGACAGGGAAAACGATGTTCTCACATTTGCTTCTCGGCAGCTCTGATCCTATCTATTTACAACGCGTATTTTTTCTTTTCCTTTTCTGCTTTTTTATTATGTATAAGATAAATATTCCTAAGTTTTACAAATCATTGATAGAAAATGCAATGTTCTTTACCCAACGGTTGTAACATTTATGTGATTATGCTCTTTTCTTTGACTTGCAAAGTAATTCTGTTTTTGGTTAGTAATCCTTCCTCCTTACATTTGATTGTAACGCAAGATTGAAAACATTCCCTTCGATGTGACAATGTCATAGTCCAAAATAAAGCCCATCATGATGCCATAGAATTAAGAGCGTTAGATAATCTATTGACAGTCAGTTACACGAAGACTGATGTACCTATCAAAGAAGAAGTATGTGCAGTGAATCACGAATAGTGTGGGTCCATTGACGGAGATGCTCCAATCTGTGTTTGTGTCCATCAGGTCATGGGCAGCGAGTCGCCCACAGTGTCCAAGCCTGCATTCACCTCAGCATCTTCCCAGTCTCTGTTGAAGCCCGCCCTCACGTTTGGCGACCTGGCCAAGTGTCATGGTTCCTCCTCCTCCTCCTTCCGTATGGACATCAAGGAAGTGACAGCTAAGAGCCCAGTCAAGTCGCCGGGCGGGGGCCGCTCCCCAAAGACATCCCTCTCCTTGGGACCGAGGTCATCAGACATCAACATATCAAGTGCTGCAATCGAGTCAAAGGAAGCCGATGCCACAACTTCAACCCAGCCAATCAGTTCCTTCGGCTTTGGTGGTGGTAAGGTGGTAAGCCACTGGGTGGTGCAGCTCCCACTAGTGGTTCCACCGGCAGAAACAAGTTCCGCATTGGCAGTGGGATGCAGGAGTCGAAATTCTCCTTCGGCAAACCCGGAGTATAGAACCCAAGCCAGCCAGATCAGTCTCATTTGTTAGTCCTGATGTGAAATCACAGCCTGAATCCGGTTTCCAATTCTCAAATATCCTCAGGGTCAGTGAACTAAATGAAGAAATAAAGTGGTATTCTATTAATTGTTGATTTTTATTGTAAAGGACGTAGGAAAGCAGGAATTAATGGCCAGAGTACCTTTCTTTCTTAATACAGAAGGAATACCCCTTCCTCAAAACGTTTGGAAGTACAGGCTAGACGTCATAAACACCAATGCAACTCTGGCATCTGGCATTAGCATTTCGGGGGCCAATTTTGTGGTTTCTTATTCATGTGTATACTTTGTAAGATTTCCATATAATGAGCACTTGTATCTGTAGAACATGATGAATTACTTCTGAATTTGCAGGGAAACCAAAAAGTTAATGTTACAGATGTGAAATATGTCACTTTGTTATGCGATGTTGACAGGGAAAACGATGTTCTCACATTTGCTTCTCGGCAGCTCTGATCCTATCTATTTACAACGCGTATTTTTTCTTTTCCTTTTCTGCTTTTTTATTATGTATAAGATAAATATTCCTAAGTTTTACAAATCATTGATAGAAAATGCAATGTTCTTTACCCAACGGTTGTAACATTTATGTGATTATGCTCTTTTCTTTGACTTGCAAAGTAATTCTGTTTTTGGTTAGTAATCCTTCCTCCTTACATTTGATTGTAACGCAAGATTGAAAACATTCCCTTCGATGTGACAATGTCATAGTCCAAAATAAAGCCCATCATGATGCCATAGAATTAAGAGCGTTAGATAATCTATTGACAGTCAGTTACACGAAGACTGATGTACCTATCAAAGAAGAAGTATGTGCAGTGAATCACGAATAGTGTGGGTCCATTGACGGAGATGCTCCAATCTGTGTTTGTGTCCATCAGGTCATGGGCAGCGAGTCGCCCACAGTGTCCAAGCCTGCATTCACCTCAGCATCTTCCCAGTCTCTGTTGAAGCCCGCCCTCACGTTTGGCGAACTGGCCAAGTGTCATGGTTCCTCCTCCTCCTCCTTCCGTATGGACATCAAGGAAGTGACAGCTAAGAGCCCAGTCAAGTCGCCGGGCGGGGGCCGCTCCCCAAAGACATCCCTCTCCTTGGGACCGAGGTCATCAGACATCAACATATCAAGTGCTGCAATCGAGTCAAAGGAAGGCGGTGCCACAGCCTCAATCCAGCTAATCAGTCCCTTCGGCTTTGGTGGCAGTAATTCAATGGGACTGGGAGCCTTGGGTGGTGCAGCTCCCACCAGTGGTTCCAAAGGCGGTGCCACAGCTTCAACCCAGCTAATCAGTCCCTTCGGCTTTGGTGGCGGTAATTCAATGGGACTGGTAGCCTTGGGTGGTGCAGCTCCCACCAGTGGTTCTACAGGCGATGCCACAGCTTCAACCCAGCTAATTAGTCCCTTCGGCTTTGGTGGCGGTAATTCAAAGGGAGTGGGAGCCGTGGGTGGTGCAACTCCCACCTGTGGTTCCACCGCCAGAGACAAGTTCAGCTTTGGCAGTGGGATGGAGGGGTCGAAATTCTCCTTTGGCAATCCCAAGGTAGAACCCAAGCAAGTCACGGTACCTTTCATTTTGAATACAGAAGAATACCCCTTTCCAGAAACGTTTGGAAGTACAGGCTGGACATCATAAACACCATCGCAAATCTGGCACCTGGCATCAAAATTTGGGGCAAATTAGATGGTTTCTTATTTATGTGTGAATTTTGTAATCTTTCCATATTATGAGTATCTGTGGAACATTACTTCTGAATTTGCAGAGAAACCAAGAAGGTATGTTACAGATGTGAAATATATCACTCTGTTATGCGATGTTGACAAGAAAAACAATGTCCTCATATTAGCTTGTCGGCAGCTATGATCCTATCTTTTTACAACGTTTTTTTTTTTTTTTACTTTGATATCATATATGTATAAAAAAATAAATATTCATAAGTTTTACAAATCATTGGTAATTTAGAAGGAAATATGCAATCTTTTCTCAACATTTATGTGATTATGCTGTTTGCTTTGACTCGCAAAGCAATTACGTTTTTGGTTAATAATTTATCATCCTTACATTTGATTGTAACATATAGTAGATCGAACATTTCGTTCGATGTGACAATGTCACAGTCCAAAGTAAATCCCATTATGATGCCATAGAATTAGGAGCATTTTCACGAAGACTATCGTACCTATCAAAGAAGAAGAATGCGTTGTGAAAAAGATTCTCCAATCTGTTTTTGTATCCATCAAATAGGCCATGGGCAGCGAGTCGCCCGCATCGTTCAAGCCTGCATCCACCTCAGCTTCTTCTCAGCCTCGGTTGAAGCCCGCCCTCACGTTTCCTGATCTGCCCAAGTCTCAGGGTTCCTCCTTCTCCTTCCGTATGGACATCAAAGAAGTGATGGCTAAAAGCACATTCACGTTGTCAGGCAGAGGCCGATCCCCAACAACATCCCTTTCGCAGGGCGTCGCAAGGGAGGAACAGTTTGAAGAGGACGAGCTCGGGGACATGAGCTTCTTTAAGCCAGTTTTTCAGATGCCGCGTAGCTACGTGGCAAAAACAGGTTGGGCTATCACTTTTGGAAGTTTCTAAATTTTTCCCCAATTCAAATTTTCCTTTTTAAATGATAGTGACACTTGAGTCGGTAGTCTGATGGCGAGTAGTGTTTTTACCACTTACGGGCAATTACTGACAAAGAAAACTGAATGAAGGGAACAAAAATTATGAATTTAAGGTTTCATCTGATTAAAGAGGTTTATTTTGTAACCAATATTCTGTTCTGAAAACAAACGGCAATTATTTGAAATCAATTAAGGAGAAATGTTACCAGAAGAAAATTGAAATGATCACTTGTTCGACAGATGTGACACAACAACAACCTCACTGCTATATTGTGGTATTTTCCTGAGTGGCTAAACTACAAGTATTCTGTTCTACAGCAAGTGGAAATGCTTCCTGCTCAAGTCCAGATAGCTATACTCCGTTGGCAATGGCCAGCACGGTTGCAGTGGGCCAACCTTATTTCGTCACTGTTGCACGTTGGATATTGAATGGGTATCCCGCATTGGGCTAACGTTCGCAATGGTCGGCACGGACGTATAGTCGATGAACTTAACGTTGGCTCGACGTTGGGCTATTGGCTGGCTCTGTTACATTGGCTCCACATGGGCGATGGTCTGTACTTTCGCAGTCGGCGAACAACTTTGGATCAAAGGGGGAGGGGAATAAATTGTACATTTTCATCTTCTTCTTGAAAACCCCACTATGGATTTTCACTAAACTTGGCAGGTAGCTTTCCTAGGGTAAAAGGATCTTCGTTTTTTCAAAGGGGCACAATGCGCAAAAGGGGGAGGGGAGGGAGGCCCAACCCCCCCTAAAAAAAAAGAATAAGGAATCTTTAAAAACTGCGTTCTCTAAAAATCAGAAGTGATGGAACTAAGTTAATACTCTGAGTTAGTACATTGATGACTGCAGCTGCAAGTTTGTTCATGACAGAGCGAGGGGTGTCACCCTTGGAGCACGGGGGGGGGGGGTCGAAATGGGGATCTAAATTGTACATTTTCATCTTCTGCTTGAACACCTCACGATGGGTATTCACCAAACCTGGATATGCTCTCAATTTGTTTAAGTGGGCACCATGATTGTCCTACGGGCCTCCAGAAGCAGAAGTGTTAGAGCTTATCTGAAATACTAAGTGTAAATACATTGATGAGTGTAGTTTCAAGTTTGTTTATGGAAGATCAGAGGTGACCCCCTTGGAGCCATCGAGAACGCGTGATCAAATTTTTGCCAAACGTACGTGGCATGTGTTTTCGCTTGGGTGATAGAATAATTATACATTTGTACAGATGGGCACCATTCCTCACCTTCGGGCACCTTGCAGCACAATACCCGAGGTGTGTGTGTATGGGGGGGGGGGGGGGGCAAAAAAACCTTCAAACTTAAAAAATCTTTTCAAATCTTCTCTCAAACCCTAAGTGATAAGCTATGGTAGTCCTGTGTGTTATTTAAATTAGTGACTGTAGCTTCGAGTTTTTTTTTTTTGTGGCAGATTGGGGTGATGAGCGGGTGACCTTGAGATAATTCAAATGTGCGGTCATGTAGAGTATGAGTTGCTCTACCCAAGCGCCAAAATTATGACGATGATACATCAAACAATAACAAAGTTATATAGGGGGTACAATGTGCCCCCACCCCCTTTGAGCCTAGGAAGGGTCAAAATAGCTTGGGCTTTATAGGGTTAAGTGATAAGCTAAGGCAGTGTTGTGTGCTATTTAAATTAGTGACTGTAGCTTCGAGTTTGTAGAAGATTGGAGGGATGAGCGGGTGGGGGGGGGGGGGAAGGTGGGGGGGGGGGGAGGGAGACCATGGGAGACGGCAAACCTGGCAGGTAGCATCCCTAGGGGGATAGGATCTCAATTTGTTTAAATGGGCACCATGCCCCACTTGGCTGGTACACAGGGCACAATGCCCATTGTCCCCAAATTTGGAAAATTGGAATATTGGAATATTGAAATGGACACCATGCCCCCCCATAGAAGCCTTCAAAGAATGCGTGGAAGGTGAACTTGCGATGCCAAGTTAGCACTAGACCACCGGTCGCAGTGTCGGTAAGCTAACGTTAGCTCAACGTTGCGCCACTAGATAGGAATACTACGCTGGCCAAATATCGGTCTAACATACATTGTAGTACTTGCACGTTGGCCAAACGTCAAAAATACGTCTAACTTAAAAACCCTGTGGTTTAACAGGAACTGCACATTCGTGCATTTTCAAAAGATGCCATTTTGACGGTCGTGTCATGTTGGCGTGTTCAGACCACCTAAAGTGACTTCCTTTTCCTCTTCCAACAGGAGAGGAGGGAGAGGAGGAGAAGTTCAAACATCGCGCCAAGCTGTTTCGCTATGACCTCGAGCCAAAGCAGTGGAAAGAGCGCGGCGTCGGTAACATCAAGCTGCTCTACAACGCCGCAACGCAATCCTACCGAATCGTGATGAGAAGGGACCAAGTAATCCTTTTCGTATTGAGCTATTCATTATTTTTTTTAAGTGTTTCATCTCCAAATACTTAAAAAAATCCCAAAACATCGCATCCTGCTGTTCTCACGTTGACAGGGTCAAAAGAAAAAGAAAAATGTGTGCCTAGGACGAATTTCTCACACAGCCTGTGCCTCTGGTTTTTAGGCATACCTGTTAGAATTTAATGCAGACATTAAACAGAGTTTACGGGTTAAGGGGTACTTTGTAACACTGTACATATCTTTAAAGTCTGGAAAAGATTCTATTCTTTCCTATTTGAAATTGTAAGTTCATTCATCAAATCCATCTCTTTTGAAAGGGGAGGAAACTATTGTAATGAAGAATGATTCCTTATATTAATGTTATCCAACAACACAACATAGATACGTGAAATCTTTTACATCAATGCTGGCACAGACAAATCAGTGGCTATAATCCGTGGCCACAAGATGGAGCCGTAAAAGTTCTGTAAGATATCTAGAATGATATACCTGTGAGTCTATACATTGCCAAAGGTTGTCAATTTTGTCTGAAATGTAATGTCCGTAACGCTGGAACTGCCCCAAAGGTTCAGGAAAGAAGTGCAATTAATGTGAAACCCAAATATGATCAGTACATTTTCCTCCGATCATACTCCATCCAGGTCTTTAAGGTCTGCGCCAATCACCATGTCACTCTGTCGCTTGAGCTCCGGCCAATGGCCGGCTCGGACCGTACATGGGTTTGGTCAGCCATGGATGCCTCGGAAGACGAGATGGTCAACGAGCAGCTGGCTGTTCGTTTCAATACAGCTGACGTGGCCAAAAACTTCAAGGTTGCCATTGAGAAGGCCAAGGAAGACTTACAGAGAAGCAAGAAGTCTGGTGAAGCCAAGACTACCCTCACCAAAGGTTAGTTTACCATCCTAACTCATCCTTTCACATGACAGATGTATACTTTGGATGATTTATTATGAACGTATTTATTGCAAAGAGAAGGTTATTTTAAAATAAAGCTCCATGGGGTAAGGTGTCCATTTTATACTCTGTCATACTTCAATCATACTCCCAAGTTTGTTATCCTATCTACCGCCAATTATTTGACTGTAGACTTTGTAGAAAAAGTGAGAAGGTTAGTTTACTCTCAAGAAATAATTTGCGTTAATGTGCGTGTGCGGGGGGGGGGGGGGGATATCCCTCGCATGACCGTACTCTGTGGATGGTCTGTTATGAACGCGTATTGCAAAAAGTTTATCTTGAAATAAAGCAGTCTGTCAGATATATACGTAAAAGCTGGAGTGCAATAAAAGCAAGTAACCGAGCATTTTGGTCTACTCCTCAAGCGAGTACTGTATCGAAAATTCACCTCCCACCCATTCTTGCGGACTATTTGTAAGGAACCTGGGGGGGGGGGGGGGGGGCTTTGGGGCCTCCTTCATGTCCTTGGGGCAAGATGTCAAATTGTATATTCTGTTGCACAGGAGCAAATTTTGACTATAATTATACTTTCCGTATTTTGTAGTCAAAATCAAATCTATGAAATTATGAGCCTCTGTTTATGAAGAGTTTTATTATGCCTCCACCACGATGTTTACGTGTCGTCCTTCCGTCCTCCGTCCGTTATCAATTATTGTAGGCATCATGAATTAAACACCGTTTGAGGTAACGTAATAAAAATTGGAATATGTATGTTTTAGAGGACGAAGCTCTAAGACGCGCTCTAGGTCAAAGGCCTTAGGCCAATGTCAAATTTTAAAATGTTACTATTTTTACTCCTACCTTTATAATGCCTGAAGGCATATTCATGAAGCTTTGAGTATGTAGTACGTATTATGAGGTAAAGATTATATAGAGAAAGTTTAAGGCCATCGGGTCTGAGGGCAAATGTCAATTGAAAATGCTATACTTTCACGTTTCTCTCCGTAACTCGGAAATGGCTCGAGGTATTTTTACGAAACTAAGTACATGTCCATGTACATGCATTGTCCTGGCATGATTATCTTGGGATGTCTTGGTCATGAGATCAGTGGTCATGGCTCAAAGGCCAGGTTTGAATGCTAAAATTATACTACTTACTCGTGAAATTACAATATTTTCTCCATACGGCCTAATGTGTATGTACCTTAGAAGTGAGTAAGGACTCAACATATCAATTATTATATTGTACGCTTAACTAATTTTCTCATACGTGTACACTCAGCAAAAAAAAAAGAAAAAAAGAGAGAGAAAGTAAACACTTTTTCAAGTTCATTGTTCTCAAAGATTATTTGACTAATAGTAATATTTTATATACCACGTTAAAGTTGATTTAATTGGCTATCAACCTAGAAGATTAATGAAAAGGAAAACTTTACGCATGAGTAAACACATTCGTTTCCTTCTTCCAAGGCACAAACGTAAAAAAAATGCAAAAATGGACAAGTTGTTATTCAAGCACATGTGCTCTTCCATGTAACAATGAAAACAAATGACATATTCATAAGAAGAAATGTAAATTAATTTGCAAAAATCAACCTATAATATGAAAAAGAATGAAGAAATTTTGTCCATTTTATCACCACTTCGGCTTACTACCTATGTCATTTAAAGTTTGAGCTGACGGAAAATTCTTATGTTCGCCCTTCAGTTTTCCCGCTATGGTTTTGTTTGAGAATATAAAGCGAAACAAGGGAATGGAAACTTATTTCTGCTATTTCATTCATGTCTCTCATTGCGTTTAATTGGTATTTTGTTATCATTGCTATCTTGAGGGGGATTTGCAAACGAATTTCAACTTGTCACTTTCTGCAATTTTTACTTTTCTGCTTTGCAGTACAAAAGGGAATGTGTTAACTTATGCGTAAAGTTTCCCTTTTGTGTTGACCTACTAGGTTGATAGGCAATTACCTTTAATGTGGTATATGACACAATGATTTTTATATAAATCTGCTTTGAAAAATATGACCTGGAAAAAGCATTTACTTTGTTTGTTTGTTTGTTTGTTTTTTTTTTGCTGAGGGTATCACTGCAAAATGCTTCCGGAGGGTAAGATTCGGGTCATGGGGTAAAGTCAAGTCAGGACGAGGGCGTCAATGGAGTGAGCACACAATTTTTGCTTGTCTCAAAAAGGCATCTAATTCTTCCCAAATTGGGGCAAAAGGACACATTCTGTGGAATTCACATTAAGCCTGATTTGAATCATCGACGTTCACTTTCAAAATGGACCAGCAGCTTCAGAAAAGACCAAAGAGGCTGGCCGCCACGAAGCCGAAACACTACGGCACAACTCACACCATCCGCAAGTCGCCTGTAACTAACTCGAAAAGCCCGCCAAATTCAAATGCGTTGCCCGGGTCTGCTGTCGCCACAAGCACCTGTAGCCCTGGAGCTGAACCAACGCCCGCACCTATGGCGTAGCAGGAAGATGGCGCTTAGTACATCGCTGAACCTGATATTCATGACAATATGGCCGCCATGGACGACCCTGAAGCCCCGCTCGCACCACCTGATATCTCCGACTCCATCCTGTCGCCTATGTCCCTGAAGCTTGACGCATTCTTCACATCTACAACAGACAAATTTGAACGCATGATCAGAAACGCGGTAGACAGCTTCATTTCAAAGCTCAGTGAGTTGGAAGGAAAAATCGGCGCCTCCTTGGAGTTTGAGCGGGAAAGAATCGACAACCTGCAAACAAATCAGTCCAAGCTGGAGGAGAGAATGGAGAAAATGGAAAGAGAAATGGAAGAAATGAGAGCCAACGTGAGCAGAAACGCAGCAGCTGCAAACAAGAGTGAGCGGTTCCTGAGGAGGAATAACTTCCGTCTTGTTGGAATACGAGGTTCCACTGGGCCAACGGGAAAATTGTGTCGACATCGTAGAGGAAGTCCTGCGAGAGAAATTTGATATGAGCTGCAAGGTGGAAAGAGCACACAGAGATGGACGACGATCCGAAGGCAAGCCGAGGCATATCCTGGTCAAGTTGCTCTCCTATCGGCAGAAAGTAGATGTGATGAAACGTGCGCGTGAAGTCCTGAAAAACGAGCCATACTTCATGGTTGATGATCTCACCCCCAGCGACCTTCAGGAAAAACAGAAACATGTCAAGAAAGTCCAAGATCTGTACAAACAAGTTACTAAACTTCGATTTTTTTTTTTTGGCAGGAAAGTGGCGCCAAACGGGTGGTGTCCCATTTAACTTTGAGTGAGGATTCTCTTACCACTTAAACTTACCTTACTAGATGTAGGTTTAAATTTTCATGATAGGCAGGAATCTGTTCAATTACCATGTAATGATTGTATAATTCTGACAGGGAATCAGATTTTTTTTTTTAACATAAATGTTGACGATGAAAACTGTCACATGTGATAATTTTTGATAAGACAAACCGGTAGTTTTAAAAGTAGCCTGTATATCTGATACAGTGCAGGTATACTCACATTTATTTTTCCTCAACCATTTTTGGGTGATTGAATAAGTGATTTTGAAACAGGTGTATTTTTTGTTTTTTATGTCATTGAGTGATAAAGTACGAAAATCACTAATTTACCGTATTTGTTAAATAAAAACACATTTTTGACCCTCATACCAAGGCATGTTTGCATATGTTTTTCTTTATCTCTACCATTCTTGCTGCATTGATAAGAACTGAATAGTTGATTTTTTTTTTGATAAATTAGCCTGTCTGTAATTTTGAGACATAATATAACAGTCACGTTTAATATGAACGCACTTATATTTTGTAATAATCATTTCTAACCGTAATATCGGTGATCTATGATTATCTACATTCCAAATAAGCCAAATGTCTATGAATTTCAAATTCTTTTTTGTTAATAAGAAATAATAATCAGAGTTAAATACGGATGCTAAGACATTTGATATATATTGTGTAATTTGTTTTATGGAGTTTTGATAATGCATCCAACTCGTTGTACAATGCTCAAGGTGGGTATACACTAACTGCTTGGCATTCAGATATTTTCCTGACACCATCCTATCATGGCAACATTATTACTAAATAGAATGGCGTTACTGCATGGATATCTGATAATTGACAGGTGTAGGTAAAATTTTCAGTCATATTAAAGGAACATTCATATATTTGATGTTGTTATAGTTTTTCTATGATGTAAATTTGTAATACATTTGAGATAATGTATATGAATTTTGAGGGCTTCTGCAAGCGCTATGTATTATAACATACGCTTGTAATTAGCTGATTTGCGGGTTTTTTTTTTCTTTGAGTCATTACAGCCGAAATGCAAAAAACCATAATCGCCTTCTACAATGTATTCGACCATCCAGGGCCGCCTATACAGTCTCTCAATCTGTTCGCCCCCATTAGTATTTTACTGCATACTTTTGCTAGGTTGTGCTCATGTATCCATTGAGATCATTACAAAAAAAAAGCGATTTGACAAAAGCTGTGTTAGTCATTATCCTTTTTTTTTGTATCTACAGCTGCATGACGGCAGTTGCTCGTTATTGAGTCATTATAGCCCTACTGTTTTGATCCTTGGTATATATTCCATCATGGCTAAAACCAAACTGTTGTCTAAAATAAACGGATAAAACAGGACACAAAATTTATAATTGTTGTTGTTGACCATCACTCAAACAACAAACGATACATTTTTTTAAAAATTGTTCTCGGTGACTTCATTTCTTTTTCTTTCTCTTGATGGAAAAATACAAATATGAAGATTTATGAGCTATAAATGCATTTCTTTAGGAGAGCTGTTTTTGAATAAACTGTTCCTCTTTCTCATTTATAGATATAATAACGGCTGGAAATTTGAATGTACAATATGGTGTATCCATATCTGTTTGATGCAAGTTGCATGTTAATAACATGTATAGCAGTGTCCTATTTGATTTGACTTAGAGTTATAAATAGGAATAATCATTTTATTTTGCATCATTATACAGAATAATTCTTTCGTTGACTCGTATAACTGACGTGCATGTGCAATCTATAAAGCAAGTCACATAATGCACGTTTATGATTACGTCATCCACGTGGACACCAGGTTTGTCATTAACGAATAATTTTCTCGGTTTTTTTTTTCCATTGACAATGTCCACTTTCATTTGTGCAGTAACCGGTTCCTCCAAGATCACTGACTACAATGTTTGTTCCGTTCATCCTAAAAAAATTAGCCATCAATCATTTTCTTTTCCCCCGCAATTCGAATATATAATGTTTCCTTTTCCTACACAAGCGCATCTATATTTATAGTTATGGCAGGCATGATTCACGTTTTATTTAACCATTGTACAAAGAGACTCACTGTCGATTTTCTCCGTATTCTGTATTCTCAAAGGTTTCCTGGTGTTCAGTAAAGCTGGATAAATAGACCACAGAAATGTCCATCCTCAATTGTAATACTTGTATCACACGATTATTTCAGTACGCCCTCGTATATTTGCACTTTCTCCCTTCTTCATTTCTTTTTCAAAAAGTAGTATCTTTACTAATACGAGCATTATTTTGGTCCCTGTCATTGACGATTATATCTACTTACCTTGGCAAAGCAGTCGGCTCTTTAACCAGTGATTATGAACCCTACCCCATAGTTTTTGTCTGCCGTGGTTGCTCCTCGTGACACTGTAACGACGAGGTCCCTCTGAAATGTGTTGTCATGCGGTTCCTTTGTTTACTGGAATTTTGTTCGAGAGTGCAGGCATGCTGATTCTATCTCGTGAATGAGTTCGATTTTGCAAATTCTTGTTTCATGCAAGCCTCTGCTTATAAACAACCCGGTATTTGCAGGTCGTTGGATTATGGACCCATGAATTATCACACGATCGATTTTCATTACTATTATCCTTATTAGTTTGAATCACAATGTCAACCTGCCACACACACGCATCTCATAGTTATGCAGTTCTGTTAAAATGTTAAGTATTACAGACCGCAGTTCTGTTAAAATGTTATGTCATAGAGATCTACGGTTGTCGGACACCGGGAAATTTTCTCCAGTTGTGTTCCAAGTCTGTAAACACTCTCCTAAAATGTCTCGCTTTGTTGTTTTTTCTTTCTTTATAGTGCTTCGTTTATCGACTGCAAGAATGTTCATGGCTACTCTTCATTTGTTTGAGCTTGCGTGTGTGTAGGTTCTATTTGTATGCTGTTTACATTAAGGGAGTCGTTGTCACTTACCCTGTGTCTCTGTATGCAGCCTACTACATGGGGATAAAGAACCCTCCTATTCATGTTATATGAACAGTCATGTATTACACATATGTCCCCTTAATTTATCCAGTTAAGTTTTATACCCATCATATATGATTCTGATTTCCACACAATAATAAAGGAATATAGTTTCTATTGGTACATTTGATTTCTTTTTTGCATATGCATGACCACCTTTTTCTGTGTTTGCTGTTGTTTACTCAAAGAACGTTGACGGTGTATTGTCCTTTTTGTCCCCTATCTTGAAAATTTATCTGATTTGAGACTAGCAATGCTCAATTCTCATGTTACGACACGATTTGATACATATGCATGTATTTATGTTGTCTTTCTGTCCTTCTTTCTCTGTCCTCTTCCTTGTGTTTGTCCTCTCACACCTATCTTCCTATTCAGAATTCTATGTTTAAGTGTATTTGCCTACTCGCTGTACGATCCGCGAAACCGGAATTGTTTGTACTTCACCTACATGCATGTTAGAATATCTCATACTTCAACCCCGGCAGTTGATATGCTTTCATCTTAGATTTTATGCTCCTCCTTATGGCTTGTCAACTCAGTGATTCCCTTCAACTTCAGTGATTCCCTTAATGATGATGAACTTTATGATTTGTTTAGACGATCCCCTACAGAATTAAGTCGGATAAATTCACGTTCTTCTGTTGTTTTTGATAATCTCAGTGCCAATAATGTTAATTTGTCTTCGAAAGATTTGTATGATGATTTCGATTTTGAATATGATTCCTCTCATATTTCTTCAAAGTATGTTACAGTTGATCAATTCACAGATCTTGTAAAAAGTTTTTTCAGAAAGTACATGTTTTATGTTACATTTGAACATCAGGAGTATAAATAAGCATTTTGATGATTTACAGATATTATCAGGTAACCAAATGAAAGAACACGTTTCTGTAATAGGTTTAACTGAAACATGGTTATCTTCTGATATCAATTTACCATATGCATTAAATGGTTATGAGTTAATTGTTAATAATAGAGTGAATAGGACGGGCGGTGGGGTTGCTTTTTATTTATCACAGAAATTTGAGTTCACTGTTTGTGATGAATTAGAAATAATGAATGATATTATAGAGTCTTTGTTTGTGGAAATTTCCATTCCGCAAAGTAAAAACATTATTGTTGGTATTGTTTATGGACCCCCAAGTTCTAATCCTAAGGATTTTTTGAGTTGTATCATAAATCTATTAAAAAATCCCCTTTTGGTGAACAAAAATATTTTTATAATGGGTGATTTTAATATTGATTTTTTTGAAATATTTTTGTCAGCCTCATTTTTGCCATTGATTTCGAAACCCACAAGCGTTACAAAAAATTCCGCCACCCTTCTCGATGATATTTTCACTAATGTTTTGCAAATGTTGAACTCTTCTATAATTTTATCCGATATGACCGATCATTTCCCTATTATAGCATGTTTTGATTTCGGGTATTCGGTTAGTAAGTTTGGTTTTTCTCCAACCAGACGTAGGGCTACACCAGAAAATTTGGCTAGCCTTGGTGCTAGCTTAGATAGGGCTGATTGGTCAAGTGTTTATGAATGTGAGGATGTTTATATATCATTTAATAATATCAGGGATAATTAATAATCATTTAGATGAATGTATACCTAAATTAAAAGATAAGTTAATTAATTATAAATCATCCCCCAGATTACCATGGATATCAAAATCTCTTCTTCGTTCAATTAATAGGAAAAATAGGTTATATTATAAATTCAAAATGAAAAAAACTGAGAAGTCAAAAGAAAAATACACTTCCTATAGAAATACTTTAACGAAGATTATACGATTGGAAAAGAGGAAATATTATATGTTTCAGTTAGAAGAATATAGACATGATATGAAGAATACGTGGAAGGTTTTGAACCAGGCCATTAATATATCAAAAAATAAATCAAATATTACAAAAATAAGATATGATAACAAAATATATGAAGATCCAAATGATATAGTTAATATTTTTAATTCTTATTTTTTCAATGATTGGGGAGAATTTGGCAAAAAGGGTACCACAGTCAAATACGCATTTTTCAACATTTTTAGGTAAATCTAATTCAAGTTCTATCTTTTTGTTCCAACTACGAAATATGAAATTATTGATATTGTTACTGCAATGAATAACAAGCGAAGTGCTGGTTACGATGACATAAGTAATTTTATTTTAAAGGGAATTATATATTAAAGAGAATTATATTTCAATCGCTGATCCACTTTCACATATTTTTAATAGATCTATATCATCTGGTGTTTTTCCTGATTTCATGAAAATAGCTAAGGTTTTCCCTTCATTCAAAAAAGGAGATGGTTCTGATACGAGTAATAACCAGGCCCATTTCATTGCTTTCATCTTTATCTAAAATTTTGGAAAAATTGATATTTAAAAGAACAATTAATTTTTTAACTTTTCATAATGTTTTTACAAATTCTCAATTTGGGTTTCGTCAGAAACACAGTACCATTCATGCCCTTTTGAAGTTTATCGACCACGCAGCGCATACTATTGATAATCATTCTCATCTAATTGGTATATTCCTGGACTTCTCCAAGGCCTTCGATACAATAAATCATGAAATTTTACTTTACAAGTTGTCTCATTACGGAATAAGGGGGAAGACCTTGGAGTGGTTCAGGAGCTACCTGCAAAACCGCAAACAATACGTATCTCTGAATGAGAACGTTTCAAGTCTCGAATTTATTAAGTGTGGCGTCCCACAGGGTAGCTTATTAGGACCTTTACTTTTTATCATTTATATTAATGATTTTTGCAGATCATCCGACGTGTTGTCATTTATACTTTTTGCTGATGATTCAAATATTTTCTTTTCGCATCAAAATCCTGATAAACTTGTGCAGATCGTTAATTTCGAATTGAAAAAAGTGACCAAGTGGACAAGAGCTAATAAGTTATCTCTTAATCTTTTGAAAACTAAATATATGTTATTTAGTAATTCTATAGACGTTTTACATAGAGAGATTATTTTTGATGACACTCAATTATAACGCGTATCTCATATAAAATTTCTTGGGATTACAGTAGACGATAAACTTTCATGGAGGCCACATATTATTAACATTAGCGCAATAATTTCACGTAATATTGGTGTCATTAATAGACTTAAGTTTCATATTCCATTGTCTTCTTTGCTGACGTTGTATTCCTCTTCAATTTTACCTTATCTTAATTACGGTCTTTTAGCATGGGGTAGCGCTCATAAAACTTTATTAGATAGACTACTGTTATTACAAAAAAGGGCACTTCGTGTTATTTGTGGCGTCCCGCCACGTTCCCATACAGATCCATTATTCACTAAATATAAGATTTTAAGAATTAAAGATTTGTATTTTTTTTTAAACTTGGACAGTTTATGTTTAATTTCAACGCAAATGCACTTCCCTGTATATTCAATTCAATGTTTACAAGAAATCAGTTTTTTCATAATTATCCCACCAGGCAATCTACTGAGTTTCATTTACCCCTTTTGAGAACATTCGGCTCAGAATACATTTATATACACAGGCCCTAGATTCTGGAATTCATTAAGTTGCGAAATAAAAAATTCTCCTTCTTTGTATTCTTTTAAGCGGAAGTTAAAAATCCTTTCTGTTAAACCCTCTCTGATGTTTCGTTTTTATTAACCAAGTCCCAATAATCACAGGGTTCATCATCCAACCATCAATCAATTAATTCCTGAATTTATTATTCATTATTATAATGAAATAGCCATCATAATTTCTGCACGGATGTATGCAGCCACCAGCTGTTTGAAGCACCTCTTCAATTCCCTCTTTCGTTTCCTTGATCAGCGTGTGGGCATTCTCTTTCTTCCTTCCTTCCTTCCTTCCATTTTTCCATCTATTCTGTCTAGTCGTGTCATGTTGCTGTGTGTCTCCTATTTTGTTCCGTCTTGTCTTAAATTGTACTTGTGCTACGCATATGCAAATAAGTATTTCATTAGATATTTCTTGAGTGGTTCACAATCTACAAGCTTGTTTTTAGTGGACCTCTCAGTTCTTTTTTTTTCCCAACTGAATCATGACCTTGTATTATTTTGCAAGTTTACATGCATTTATGGGTAACTTTATTATTGTATCATTTGATATCATTTGCAAGTTGTACGTATACGATTATGATATGATTCCTAATTTATACTGAAAATGAAATAAAAATAGAGGTAATGAGACATGGCTAGAATTTCTCTATTTTGGTCGGTATTGTGAAAGTGGCTCAAAAAATTGTCATAAAAGGTGGTATATTTCCAGATAGTAAATAATGGCCAATCGTGTGGAAACCATCGCCTCACATTGGCAAGTTGCTATGTAGACCTCTCGAAGAATAATGCGCTAATTGCGGAGACATACTACTCGCCATATTGACATTTCTAGTTAATACATCTTTAATAGATTTGTCAATCGACAATATTGCAGGGGCCATCACAGCAGCGCCTTCTGGCGGAGTCTTCGAGGTATTAGAAACCAAGCCAGGAGCAGGATTCTCATTTTCTAATCCCGATGTGAAGTGGCAGCCGAAATCTGATGCAAAATCTGGTTTCAAGTTCTCAGATGTCCTCAAGGTAAGTGAAAAGAAATGATGAAGGAAGTTGTGGAGGAGGTAGGAAGAAAAAAAATCTGAATTCCCATAATTTTTGAAACACTAAGATTACTTTCCCCCAAATGTTTACAGTTTTTGTTGTAGGGCCTATATACGTGGTGGACACCAGTCATAAGCTGGCACCAGCTCTTTGAGGACCACTTTTGTGGTGTTTTTCTCTACCATTCTCTTTGTGAATTTGCTGTTTTCCCTTCATTTTCTTTTTTTTTCAAAGCTTTACTATTTGCCTTACTAACTGCTTGCCATTTGAAAGATATATGTGATACACATAATTGGCATTCGTCTCAGCCCCAACAGGTTTACCCTTTATGTGGCCATTCTTTTTGGTGAAATTTGTCAGTGAGTTTACTTTGGTTATCTCCCCTAAACCCACCTCAAATCAATTGTTATGAAATAATCCATTTGGGTGTAACAATGTCACAGTTCAACATAAAGCCTATCTTGGCACAATTGAATTAGGAATATCAAATAGTCCTAGTCCTATTCATGGGTGTCCAGTTGCAGAAAAATTATACTATTCAGTAAAGATTGTATGCCAACGAATGTGTCCACCAGTGAATACGGAATAGTGATGGGTTATAAATTCTATAATGCTCTAATTATGTGTTTGTATCCATGAAATAGGCCATGGGCAGCGAGTCGCCCGCATCACTCAAGCCTGCATTCCCCTCAGCTTCTTCCCAGCCTCCGCTGAAGCCCGCCCTCACGTTTGACAACCCGGCCAAGTCTCTGGGTGCCTCCTTCTCCTTCCGTATGGACATCAAAGAAGTGACGGCTAAGTCGGTGGGAGGAAGTCAATCCCCAAAGACATCCCTGTCGCAGGGTGTCGTACGAGAGGAACAGGTTGAAGAGGCGGAGCTAGGGGAAAGCATCTTCTTTAAGCCAATCTTTCAGATGCCGCGTGACTACGTGGCCAAGACAGGTTGGGTAGCTTTGGAAAGTTTTTAAAATTTTCCCCAAATTCACAATAAGACGTTCATTTGAAACTGATACTGCCACTTGAGACGTTATTTTGAATAGCGAGTATTGTTTTAACCACTCATTGGGCAACCCTTGACAAAGAAAACTGAATGACCGAACAAAAATGGTGCTTATGCTGTTTCATCTAATTAATGAGATTATTTTGTAACTACTGCCCATATCAAAAATCAAATTAGGAGATCTCTCACCAAAAGTAACTTGACATGATGACTAACTTGTTCGACAGATGTTGCACAACATCAACTTCACCGCCATAAATGATATTTAGCTGAGTGGCTTTACTGTTCTGCTCTACAACAACTGGAAAATATTTCCTGCTCTTTCCTAGACAGCAATACTCTGTTGGCAATGGTCGGCACGGTTGCAGTTGGTGAGCTAGCGTTTGTGCATCGTTAGGCCACTATACTAATTTCATCACTGAAGCACGTTGGAAATTGATCGACTATCCCGCGTTTGGCCGACGGTGACAATGGTCGGCATTGTCGTATAGTCCGTGAATTAACGTTGGCTCAGAGTTGGCCATTGTCCTACTTTTGACACTGATTCACGTTGGATATTGGTTGGCCATCCACATGTGAGTCCACGTGTGCAACGGGTTGCACGGTCGCAGTCGGCGAACTAAGGTTACCTCAACGTTGGACCATTGTCTTACTTTTGTCACTGATGCACGGTAAATATTTCTGGGCTGTGCTACGTTAGGCCAATGTCAGCAAATGTCGGCACAATCGTACCCGATGGTCGGAGTCGGCGAACTAACGTTACTTCAACGTTGGACCATGATATCTTACTTTTGTCACTGACGCATGGTAGATATTAGTTGGTTACCTACCATCTGCCTACATTGAACAAACGTTGGCAATGATCGGCACGGTCAGAGTCAGTGAGTTAACGTTGGCTCAACTTTGGGCCACGGTGGTTATTACATGGTTGGCTATCTTTCGTCGGTCTACCGTTAGCAATGGTCTGTAGAGTCGCAGTCTGTGAGCCAGTTGGCTCAACTTTACGCCACTGTCTTGCCTTTTTCCTCCTATATAGCATTTCTACGTTTGCCAAATATTTGTTCTGACTTGCATGTCGGCCAAAAGTCAGAAAAATGATGTGACGTAAAGTCGTTTGGTCATCGGAGTAACGTTTTTAAAACAGTGAATGATTGACATTGGACTAACGTGTGTGCACTGTTTTACGCTGCAGTGCGGCTTTGCTTCGCGAACGAAGATTTAAGAAAGTCCACGTCTGCTGCAGGCTTGAAAGTGACTGATGAGTCCGATGCGGGACAAGCAGGCACCGTTGCAGCGGTTGCACGGGAAAGTCGGTTGGTTGGTGTTGGGTGTTGGTTTTTTTTTCTCTGTTGTCTTTTTCTGTTGAGTCGGACCCTGCGATCATCCTCGAAGGCGGTTGTTGCTCGTCGAACAGTAAGGCGCCAAGATGTGCGATCAGAGGCGATAGCAGCCCACCGTCGGTGATCGATGTTGCAGGTGCTCAAGGTTTTTTACAAGCAGTCCTTGTATCTCTTCCTGGGTCCACCTCTGTCTAGGTGTCCAGAAGAGAGCTCACCGTAGAGCATGACCTTCGGAAGGCGATGGTCTTCCATTCTCGAGACATGGCCAGCCCAGCGCAGTTGAGTTTTCATCAGTGTGGCTTCGATGCTTGTAGTCTCTCCCACAGCTCAAGAACTTTGATGTTGGTGACAAAGTCACTCCAGCGGATGTTCAAGATGAAGCGGAGGCATCGCTGGTGGAAGCGCTCAAGAAGGCGTAGGTGATGCCGGTAAAGGGCCCATGACTCGGAGCCGTACAGGAGAGTTGGTAAGACAACGGCTCTAGGCCTATACACGCTTATCTTTGTCTGTTTCTTCAGGTGGTTGTTTTTCCAGACTCTGTCGTGCAGTAGGACGTGGACATGTCCTCGGGCCTGCGCAAAGGAGCTTTTAAGTGGAGTGCAGTGTGCGCAGTACTGACCCCACTCTTTACACCCAAGGTTCGTGTGCCGTAGCCAAGCAGGCAGCGTGGTCCTTGGGTCGTAGGTTGCTTAACCGGGCTGACGAGGCCTGCCTCCCCTGATATATGTTTTACGCACTGTATATCTTTCTTACTCATGCTGACGGTAGACCAGCATTTACCAACTTTTCCGCCTTGCCAATACGTTATCCCAACGTTATACAAACAAACAAACAAACACACACAAACAAGAAGATTCGGCTTGTTTTCAGAGTGGAAAAGTGATTGGTAAAACGCTGGTCTAACATTTGGATAACGTTGGTACAGTTGGCTAAATGTTGTTTAGTTGTAGGTGCCTACCAACATTGATTTTATGCAGTGATGGCAGGAAAAAGGAGTTGAGCCAATGCCATGTTAAATATGACGTTGAGCTAACCACTTCTCCACCTCAATAACAAAGTAAAATATGCGTGTTATAGCGTAGGTCTAACGTTGGGATATCGTCATAACAAGGTGGAAAATGGAAGATATGACGTTGTTCTGACGTTATGGGGCGACATCAACACAAGTAAGAAATGGATACTAGTAGTTGGCTAAACATTGTACCAACGTCGGTGCGACGTCAGTCTTTCACTGTTGAGCCAACCTCGGTCCAATGGCCAAAAAGGCGTTCGGCCAAAGTTATGTTTTTGACTTCTGGACAGGATAGAAGCACTATGTTGGACCAATTAACGTTGGGAAACGTAGTGTTGTCATCTGGGTCAAAGAGAGCAAACGGAACTTTGGAGACCATTATCGTCTTACCTTTGCTGAACTCGGAAAGTGGTTTTGATTACAAATATCGTTCTTTTTTTTTCTTCAGGTGCTAATTTCATTTTGCATACTTAACATTATAAGCACTCATTGGACTTCCTACAAACAGAACGCATCATCATTTCGATACCTGCCAACTGTACCCATTTTATGAGAACATTCCTATTTTTTCGGAAAGAAGAAGCTTTATTCAGCCTTGTGTTCCTACGTTTCTTAATACCTGTTAATAATGATGTAGGCCGATGGGAGAAGGGTGAAATTTCTTTTTTTTTTAGTTATTCCTAATCCAAAAATCTATGGTTGACAGATATGCATTTTACCACACTTTATTGTTCATTCCTTGTATGAGCATAGTTATGTTCACGTACCTTTGCCCGACGTAAAAGCCTTGTGGTTTGACATGAATTGGCATATTGATACACTTTCAAAAACTGCCATGTTGGCAACTGGCATGTTCTGTTCTTCCATTTGTTTAAGAATAATACATGTCCATCTGACAACCTCAAAAGACTTCCCTTTCTTTGTTTTTTCAACAGGAGAGGAGGGAGAGGAGGAGAAGTTCAAACATCGCGCCAAGCTGTTTCGCTACGACCTCGAGTCCAAGCAGTGGAAAGAGCGCGGCGTCGGTGATATCAAGCTGCTCTACAACGCCGCAGCGCACTCCTACCGAATCGTGATGAGAAGGGACCAAGTAATCCTGTTCACATTGAGCTATTCATTATTTTTTCAAAGTGTCTCATCTCCAAATACTTAAGAAAACCCCAGAATATTGCATCTTGCTGTTCTCACGTTGACAGGGTCTAAAGGGGAAAAAAAATCTGTGAGTAGGGCGAATATCTCATACACCCTGTGCCTCTGGTTTTTAGGCATACTTGTAAGAATTTAATGCCGACATTACACAGAGTTTACAGATTAAAGGCATAATTTACCATTTGCAGATGAAACGAAAACCGAACGTTAGTGCTCTTAAATAGTTCTAAAATGTGAGTTACGGATAGAAAAAAACCAGAGAAAATTTCAATCTGTAAAAGCGGTATTAAGTATTGTTAGATATGCAAAATGTGAACAATAGATATAATAAAAATGTTTCCAGACTACACCGCCTACAGTTATGGTTTATTGAGAAAAATACAGGTATCTCCTTATATTTTAGGCTTTATTGGGAAAATTTCATATGAGAGGATGTTTTGTGGTACAACAAACCCTACACATTTGCATTAAATGTCATATCTAGAACATTCTTTTAAATAAATGTTCCCATAGGTAAAAGGGCCTCTAAGGGGTAGTTTGTAACACTGTATAAATCTTTAAAGTCTGGAAAAGATTCTATACTTTCCTATTTGAAATTATAGGTTCATTTTTAAATCCATCTCTTTTGAAAGGGGAAAAAAGTATTGTAATGAAGAATGATTCCTTATATTAATGTTATCCAACAACACAACATAGATACGTGAAGGCTTTTACATCAATGCTGGCACAGTAAAATCAGTGGCTATAATCCGTGGCCAAAAGATGGAGCCGTAAAAGTTCTGTAAGATATTGAGAATGATACACCTGTGAGTCTATACATTGCCAAAGGGCAATTCCGTGAAAAAGGTTAACCGAGGGTGAAAAAATGAAAATCAAGAAACAACTTTGTTTTACCCTGGAAGGTATTTAAGAAGGGTCATATCAAACTGATATGATGAAAAAAGTTGGTACAATTTGGAAAAAAATGTAATTTTCTAGCTATTGAAATCCTGTGTTTTTTCTACGACATCGCAGAAAAATCCAGTATAATTTGCATGTAATTCTTCTGAAGTAGAAATTTTCTCTATAAAATGACTTTCAGGCAACCATTTTTACGCTAAGATAAAGCTGATGACTCATTTCTATATCATCCTTCTTGGTTTCGAAAGAAAATTTTTCTTTTTTAAAAAGATGAGCATTTCAATTTTTTGAATTTCCACCTCTTTCAAAGTGTAATATCCGTAACGTTTAAGATGTAAAAGTTTTTGTAACACACTGTGTTTTGGTCTAATTTTGTTCTAAACTCAAACGCAAAGCTAAAATGGGATATCACACAACATGTCCACATAGTTTTTCGGGAACCTGCATAATTCCTTTCAAAACCGTTACGGACATTACATAACCAATGCGTTACGGACATTACACATTTGTGGCAAAAGTATTAGCTACATATGATTGTGAAGAATAGTTTGGATTCTGCCCTGCAATATTGATATCTGTCACAATGAATGCTCCAGCCCTTGCATGAAAATTGATTTGGGATTTTACTCAGCAACAAGTGCAGTGTTTCAACAAGGTTTTGACGAATCTTCTCCATTCCTCTACAATCGTATTACTTGTATCTACTTATTTCTACCATGAAATACATCGATGCAAGCTTTCTTACAGCAACAGCATATCAAGTTGAGTAATCATACTATGATGGCAAGAATGTTAAAACATTGTTGAAGAAGAGAAATAGTCAGAACATCCCTGGACAAGGCCTTTTACACAATGTATGGTCAGCTGTGGTCTGACTTGCCTGGAAATACAGTCCAACCTCAATATCTGACCATGTCGTGAACTCTGGATAAAAATGATATTGCCGGATAAGGGAGACATGCTCACACATGACACTTTAAACAAATTGTGACGGATATTATTGATTGACTATGCAATATTATAATTTACATGAGAATTTCAAGTTTTTTACTATTTAATAATGTGGAAATCAAATGGAATATGAATGAAATAAACTTCCTCATTATTCCTTCTAGCAACAGTATTTTGGTTGGTAGAAATATAATGTTGTAACATAGCGATCAGCATTTATGTCCTGAATTACGATTACTCTATGAAGAATAAAGTGTTGTACTTTTAGTCATAATTATTTTGCACCGAATTATGCAATGAAAATTATGTGTCAGTCCATATCTGGATAATAGAGCAATCCAGAAAAGTGATTGCTGGATAACTGAGTCTGGACTTTATGTAATGAGGATACTCCATCCATTATGAAAATTCTGAAAAGACACGGATCCATGAATATTTCTTTGAGTGTAGTGAAGGAGAGCCATTTTTAGGACAGGATGGAATCATAGTATTAGACCCTCTCCCACAATTGGTCAAGAACACCTTTCTAGCTTCCAAGGTGATTTGGAAGCAGAATAAACAATGTTCTCCAAAACAGACTTTTCTGACCCTGGAAAAGACTGTTTAACTTCAACAAACTTGTAGGGGGAAAAAGAGAAAGTAAAACAAAACATTAATTGTGTCAAATTACGTACTGAACATTTGTTGAACCATTATTTGATTTGATTTTGCTTATGCATTAGTGTTTTTTATTAAAATAAAAGTTGTTTATTCGTACAGAGTTATGCTCAGTGATGGCTATGTAGATGTGAATAAAAAAGTGTAATGTCCGGAACATTTCTTTGAAATCACATTTTGAGTAATTGCAAGTTTGAATATCATCATAGAAAGTCAAAAGGCTGATCTATATGTTATTTATAAATCACAACTGTATTGGAGGCATAAAATAAGTTGTTTAAATTCCAATAGGATAGAAGAGTCAACAGATTGTTAAAGTAGGGGTCCATACTGAACAAATAGTCCTTAAATTGGCAATTCCTGAAATAAAGGATCTCATGAAAGGGCTATGGCAACATTGTCAAATGTGTATTGATTACCATCCAAGTGAAAAGGATAAAAAATATTAATACATGCATGTGACTCCTGCCACTTAATGAAAGTGGACAAATCTGTAATGTCCGTAACGCCACAATTGTGGCTCTAGGAGGTACATGTGCCATCTTTCACTAAATTTGATTTTATTTTCTTTAAACATTTCTTTACCTTTCAATTTATTCCTACATTGGTCTAATTATGTGCTTAAACTCACAGACTTTTCAATGATTGTATAGGCATGCAAAAAGTCATGTCTAAAAAATGTAATGTCCATAACGGCCAACATTTTATGCAGCAAGTGCCATATATATGGTGAAATGGATTGAAATTTTCACTGTTTATGATTTAGACTCATATGTGAGTGATTCCACTGTATGAGTTCAGAATGAAAATATTTTGTTATGTTAATGACCTTTTGAAGTTGCAAATTTTGTCTGAAATGTAATGTCCGTAACGCTGGAACTGCCCCAAAGGTTCAGGAAAGAAGTGCAATTTATGTGAAACTCAAATATGATCAGTACATTTTCCTCCGATCATACTCCATCCAGGTCTTTAAGGTCTGCGCCAATCACCATGTCACTCTGTCGCTTGAGCTCCGGCCAATGGCCGGCTCGGACCGTACATGGGTTTGGTCAGCCATGGATGCCTCGGAGGACGAGATGGTCAATGAGCAGCTGGCTGTTCGTTTCAAGACAGCTGCCGTGGCCAAAAACTTCAGGGTTGCGATTGAGAATGCCAAGGAAGACTTGAAGAGAAGCAAGAAGTCCGGAGGAGCCAAGACTACCCCCAACAAAGGTTAGTTAACCCTCAGGAAATAGGTGGTGGTGGGTGGGTGGGGGGGGGGGGGGGGGAGGGAAGTTATTACTTCACATGACATTTCTATTAACCTTTGGATGGTTTGTATTGGAAGCATCTACTGCAAAGGGGAGGTTATTTTGAATGAAAGCACTCTCGGTCTATAAAATTTGAAGTGCAATAAAAGCAAAAAGGACTTAGAAAGCTGTGTACAAGTGATTATATATTATCAATGTAATGATATTCACCACAGTCCCCGCTGAGCATCTCAAAAGCAGACCCTTAAAATCTGCATAGGATGTAAAACTGTGCTTAAACACATTATATTTTGCATATGATTCTGATGTTATCGGTTTTGTTGGAGATGAGCCCGGGACGTCAGAGGTTTGGTCATGTGACCCGAAATTGACAAGCGCCCTCACGGAGCTGATGAAAGCTTCCTCCTCCATGAATTCACTGTCATCTTCTTTTCATGGTAGGGTAGGAGAAAGAGAACTAATTCCTGCCCCATTTAGGCAGAAGAAACAATGGTTGAAGTAGACCGCATGAGTGCTGCTGATTCTGTGTGGATCACAAAATTTTCACTAGAATCATCTGGCTGCGCTTATCCAGTGATAATTCTTTTTTTTTTTTTTTTTTTTTTGCATATGTTCGTTTAATGAAGTCTTGTATGGAATTTTGTGAATGTAATAGTATAATTGGAATGAATATTCCAAATTTTCTTTTGGAATATTCCAAAAATTTTTTGGAATTTCAAGAGGGATTCAACGTTGTTTGATGAAAATTGGCCTTGAAATGGCTGAGATATTCAAAAAAGCGATCCTAATAAAATTGACAGGCCACGACTTTTATAAGTTCTCTTTGTTTTTCCTTGTTTTGAAATATCTCAGTCATTTCAAAGCCAATTTTCGTAAAATACCTTTTGATTTCCCTTAGAATTGTATGCTCTTAAAATTTCAGAGATTGACTTCTCAATATCTCGCAGAACATTACAAGCTGAATGCTCACCTCAACCATTACTGTATAGTCCCTTTAAGAGACTTACGCTGAGACATTGATTATGTCCTTCACGTTGCTGAGTATTTTGTTGTGCAGGCTTTCTGCCTATTAGTGAGATTTGGAATTGAATTAATGGGATGAGTTTCATCGTGTAGGACTGGTGCCATCTACTGGTGTCGGGGAAGTCAATCCGGAGGAGGAGAGAGACATCCACTTTAACCTCATCGTTTAGCTTCCAGAGAAGGTTGACCTTGTTACTGGTGAGGAAGGAGAGGTCGCCGTCTTTTCGGCCCGTGGCAAACTCTACCGCTTCCACTCTGCCTCGCGTTCGTGGAAGGAGCGCGGCGTCGGGGAAATCAAGATTATTCACGCGCCGGAACCCGATGCCTACCGCGTGGTGATGCGCCGCGACCAGGTGTACAAAGTCTGTGCCAACCACTACATCACCACGGCTATGACGCTGCATCCCATGTCAGGCAGCGACCGGGTGTGGGTGTGGCACGCCATGGATGCTGCTGACGGGGAGGTTGTCTCTGAGCAGCTGGCGATCCGCTTCAAGGAGAGCACCACGGCTGCTTCATTCAAGGAGGCGTTCGAGCGGGCGCAGGAGGCGTTGCGGCAGAAGGCCCGTGACGCGGGGCCGGAAACAGTTACCACGTCAACGGCTGAAGGAGCCTTGTCGAGTAAGGCAGGAGATGGTACCGTGGCAACTGGCTCCAGCCGAGGTAATTAATGTGAGGAAATGTCTGAGAGGAAACACAATGTTGCTCTCACCTTGTACCTCTTTATCCACCCTTAGAAGAACAAACAAACAAACTAACCTGTAGCAACCTCCACATATCACTAGACTGTCTCTTCATCTGTATGTTTTGTTCAACTAAACAATTTAGTTTAGTGTTAATGCATGCTTCAAAGTGAAGGGAAGCTTGTTAAAATGGATCATCAAACTCTACTAACTACGCCTGCAGGGAGATGCCTCACCAGTCTTTAAAATAAATTGTAAAGAAGTATTCCAATTGCTATTTCAATCCCCATTCAACCAAAGAGAGCGTATTGCCTAATTTCACCCAGTTATCATTAAGCTTACTAAAATTCAGTTGCTTTTTACCCTCCAAATCAAAAATGGATGGAAATACGTTTCAAGAAGCCGTTGTTGCTTGATGGATAGATCAAGGACTCTCAAATGTGAGGTCCTTGGTTCAAGTCTCGTTGGCACCAGTGACTGTGCCCTTTCAGGGCAAGGAACCTTATACTCATTGCCCAGACCTACTATTGGACTCAAAGCTGTCATGCTCAGATGGAGTTAAGTGCTTTCCTAATGGCCAAATCAAATACATCCTGAACAGACAGTGGAGACATAAGGCAACACTGTTCACTTGTCATTCCCCTCCTGTTTTCATTGTGAATTATCATGTTGCTGTCTTCAGAAAAACTGTTTCATCCAGTGCATGCTACTTTTGAATCAAATATCCAAAGATAAAACCAAAGGCATCCCTCCTGCCGTCCGTGTTTCTTGTTGGTCTTTGTTTAGATGTAGCAATTATTCCTAAAGTAGGATTTTGTGTGCTTAACATTCCTAGACCCTGCAATCTGTTCAAGCCAAAAGATATCATCTACAAATTTATGAATTCACTGTCATCTTCTTTTCATGGTGGAGTAGCAGAAAGGGAACTAATTCCTGCCCCATTTAGGTAGAAGAAACAATGGTTGAAGTAGACCGCCTGAGTGCTGCTGATTCTGTGTGGATCACAAAATTTTCATTAGAATCATCTGGTTGCGCTTATCCAGTGATAATTCTTCTTTTTTTTTTGTATATGTTCGTTTAATGAAGTCTTGTATGGAATTTTGTGAATGTAATAGTATAATTGGAATGAATATTCCAAACATCAACAGATTTTGAGGATATCACTGTAAACTGTATATTCCTTGTCTTCCATTACCATTACCGAGGGTATATGATTTCATCTTGGAAAGTGAAGAAAAAAAAATCATGGGTGTAATCATTCCTTGACATTTGTAGTAAGTGTGTAGAGAAAATGCAATATATATTCTCTGTTCTTCATGAATTGTGAATTTAACTTGCTTTTGAAATATCCAATGCCTATAAGCTTCAAATTTTGAGAGAACAGGAAATAATTTGACAAGAAAATGTTTTCATGCCATTTGTAGCTTGTCATTGTTACAATATGAAAGGGTTGCTGAGATTTCAGTGGCTGTAGTGATCAATAGAGAGGCCCTTAACTAAGTCATAAAAAGCAACATTGTTCTGCAAAATTAGATTGAGCTTTGCTGTCAAAAATTGCCTTCAGATCTTGAATTCTGGACAATTTTTTAAGTTGATATTTTCGTTTTGTCTACGTCCAGCTAGCATTCTAAAATTCCTGTTCAGTTTTGGGAACACAAGTCTAGTTTAAATAGAGACCTGGCTTGCAGTTAGTGGAGATGGTTTGTTTGCACAAATTCCCACATAAGTTGATTAAATCAAAATGGAATTCTAATAACTCACTGTCAGATCACATAAAGCTCCATTATAAATGTAAGTATGTTGGTCTAATGGCAAACACTTTGCTGGTAGTGGCATTCGTGGGAACTTGTTTACATAAACACAAACATCACACGATGAATGTGTTTAAACTATACATGCACACATGCATAGTGGCAACTTGTCTTATGTAGGCCTAACAGTAAAAGAAAAAAAAATGGTTAAATCTGGAGTGGTTCTGGTTGAAATATAACCTCCTGTCTCTGTGTAAATAAAGACATAACTTTGTCTCATCACAGCATTGCTGTTTGTTTGACATGATGAGTGCATGGGCTTCTGTTTAGTGCTTCGAGACCTCACCATACAATGTCTCATTGTGCTTTATGTTTTTGTAGTACACTTCACCATACAATTTCTCATTGTGCTTTGTGTTTGTTTAGTGTACCTCACCATACAATGTCTCATTGTACTTTATGTTTTTGTAGTACACTTCACCATACAATTTTTCATTGTGCTTTGTGTTTTGTGTAGTGTACCTCACCATACAATGTCTCATTGTGCTTTCTGTTTTTGTAGTACACTTCACCATACGATTTTTCATTGTGCTTTGTGTTTGTGTAGTGTTACTCACCATACAATGTCTCATTGTGCTTTATGTTTTTGTAGTACACTTCACCATACAATTTCTCATTGTGCTTTGTGTTTGTGTAGTGTACCTCAACATCATTGTGCTTTATGTTTATGTAGTACACTGCACCATACAATTTCTCATTATATAGATGATGACTGGCGGGGGAGGGAACATACCGAATGTTCCACCCGAAGGGTTTGAAATGCTATTGAGGGAGGTTATAAGTCCCGAGACGAAGTCGAGGGACGTATAGCCTCCCAAAATAGCATTTCAAACCTTGATCGCTCGCTCGCGCGCGCAGAGGCAAATTCAATGTGCGCGCGCGGTCCTAAGCATTCTGTCATTTGTTACGTGAAAATGTTTTCCCATGGGAGAACATTACAAAAATGTTCGCCCATGGGAGAACACTACAAAAATGTTCGCCCATGGGCGAACATAACGAATGTGCCTCCATCACGTGACTGTGTTTAGCCAATCACTAACCGGTATTTGACTAACCCATCTTATTGTGCTTTGTGTTAGTGTAGTAAACCTCACCATACAAAGTCTTATTCTGCCTAGTGTTATTCATTTTTCTAGTTGTGCTTTGTCAAGATCTCTTTGAATGCACATGGTACCTTTCATTGATGTCTCTTGTGTCTAACATCACAATTCATTCTTAATCCTGCCATGATGCAGTGATTGCTCTACTTGTGGCAGACGGTTTGAGGAAAAATGCTATGAGATAGCAACACTTACTGCAATGTCAAGTGTAATGGTAATGACAAGAATCCTGCTTCGTGATTGGCTGTTAATATGGGAAGTTGCTACATGTATTTTATCAAGAGTTGCTACCCTTTCATCTTTTATGAAATGGGACCCAGGTCAGGGACATCCATCAATACCTAGTTTGGTTCTGGATGGATGCAGGGGCTAGAGATGTATCACTATCGTTACACTGATTGATAAACAAACTGTAATGATAGTTACTGGCTGTCAGCACGGCAAAGGATTGTGCAAATATTGTCCTTTTTCGGAGTTGGTAGTACTTTCTTTTTTTTTTTTTTGATTAGATGAAACTGGTTATAGTACATGTTTATCCCTGCTGAATCTGTCATTTAGTACCCTTTTGGTACCCTTCAACAGTGTTCTGACCCAGAAGGAGAGGATAGGATTAACCCCAATTAAAAGGGAGATAGTGCACATATTTGTGTGTTTTGTTTGGGGGAGGGAGGAGAGTGAGGGTGAGGCTGTAAATTGGTAAGGGTCATTGGAGGACCAGAGCCTTGATTATAGCTTATAGATCTACATTGTATATCATTCTCTTCCCCATTTCTCTGTTACGTCCTCAATTCAGTCTTGTACCCGGTACATCTTTTTCTTTCTGCTCGTCTTCCTGCTGAGCTACCCTATGAAAACATTTAAGGTATGGTGGAGGGATGCATGCTTACTCGTGTATCTGTCATTTTTTAGAACATGCTCAACCCGATGATGAAGACTATGAAGAAGGATAAGAAGAGGAAGAGGAGGCGGAAGATGTCGAGGATGATGATGACGATGAGTATTATGAGGATGAGGAGGATTGTGATGATGATGAGGATGATGAGTATGCATACGAAGATGACGAAGAGGACAATGATGATGATGATGACGATGACGATGCTGACAACGACGAAAAAGAGAAACCCGGTCCATCCATGCTGCACCTTTTCCGCGATAAATTTGTGGATTGGGGTAGTAAGGGAGATTCGGGATCATCAACCCCAACTTCAGGGACATCGTCTTCGTCAAACACAACTAGCAGCAGCTAGGAGTGTAAATATTTGATAGAACTGTGAGAAACTGCAGACTGATATATCATTTATGTGCCTACTACATACTGCATTGTTAGATGAAAAGTTTTCCGAAAGCGATAATCTTAGAGTCATCTTTTATCCACTGCCAGTGGTTGTCATGGCAATGTTATATCAATAACTTTCAAGGGAACCAGCTTGGAGATGGAATGTTGAAGTAAGTCCAGAGGAACTACTAAGCACTGTAAGAACTGTAGGGCAAAAATCAATTTTGACAGCAAAATGGCTCTCTCTCTCTCTTATTTTCTTTAGATCTCTCATTCTATCACACACTTTCTTTTTGCTTAATCATTATTTTTTTTCTGTGTTCACAGTGTGAGAAATGCGTGCTCTTTGAGGACTTATTTGGATATTAGAACCAGCCCATCAAAAATTCTGTGCCTGCATCAAACCATTACAGTGCAAGAAAGGCATCCCCTTCAATAGACTTTATACATTCTATTGCAGCTAGATCAGCAATGTACACGTAGTTTGATTTTAATTTTGATACATATACAGTATCTAGGGTCCAAAGAAGCAAAATATTTGGAAATCGATGATTTGGTGTGCTTCATGTCTGAACTGAACAAATGACCTGAAATGGAGGCCAGACAAAATATTTGTTTACTTACTGAAGGGATGAAAAACTTCAACAGAATCTGTAAAAAGATGTAAAAAGTGAGGTTTCTGTGCACATGGAGAATTATCAATGCTTCATGTCATCTGTAATTTATCACTAGAGGTCCCTTCCAAATTGAGAAGGTAGTCAGTCCAACAGGATTTAGAGTTGATAGTAAGATGTCATGTAGGAGTTACCCATGGGGATCGACTGACTTGCCAAGTGATGTCTACAGGTACTAATTCTCAAGTCTTTCTAAGGACGTTATTGTCACCCTTCTCCTTTTTCCGGGTTCTGAATATTATGCGCAGCTGTTCACATCTTCTTTATCATATGTTTATGATTCACGTATTTAAACTATGTACCCTCATAAGTGCAGCCGTCTATAAGGAGATAATTCATTTGAAATTTAAAATTTGGTATTTGTTCAAAACCAAACCTTTGATACTTGACCTACCATCTCTCCAAATTTCAAAGTATAATTATATCTATGGTTTGAAATTTGAAAATCCTTGGATTTTACATAGTGAATGTTACCGGTATCTTATTTTTTTTCAAGATCAACCTATTGCGTATACTGTACATGTCTCTCCCCTACATTTGACTCTGATTCAATCTTCTGAGATGTGAATAAGAATGTGAGCTTTCTTTACCATTGTTGCAATAGATTTCTAACAATTAAAATGTTGGTATTTGTTCAAAACCAAACCTTTGATACTTGACCTACCATCTCTCCAAATTTCAAAGTATAATTATATCTATGGTTTGAAATTTGAAAATCCTTGGATTTTACATAGTGAATGTTACCGGTATCTTATTTTTTTTCAAGATCAACCTATTGCGTATACTGTACATGTCTCTCCCCTACATTTGACTCTGATTCAATCTTCTGAGATGTGAATAAGAATGTGAGCTTTCTTTACCATTGTTGCAATAGATTTCTAACAATTAAAATGGAAAACTGACCACTGGAAAGTGTCAAATCTGAAGAAGTGTCAAATACCAAAATTAGAAAATCAATATCTGGCAACTATATCAGGCTTTGGCAGTGACAAATGACCCATGGATTACTGTATATTCTTGCATATAGCTTCATGCATTGAAGCAAACTTTTTCTAGCATGTTTCAAGGACTCTTTATCATTTATATGTTGTTTTACTCCCCGTCTGATGGGAACATCGAACTTGACCGTGTGAAGGCAAATTTTTCAGAGGAAGAATGTGATCAAGGAATGCGTAGTGTATCAAAGGTATAATGGATACCATGATTGGCAAAGTATATGTCGAGCTTGTCTGGGTATAAACTTTCAAGTTGCGCTGAATGTCTCATAAGGTTGGAATGAAAAGCTGATTACATTGACAGGTAATTACTCTAATGAGAAATGAAACTACAACATACAATCTACTTTGAATAAAAACACAGACCTAGTTACAATTTGTATTTGTATGCGCAATGCAAGTCAATTAATGATAACATAACAATGTGTGTACTATGCATATGAGTCCTTAAGACAAAAAATGTAAATGAAATTCATATAAGATGAGGAAAGTAGAATTGTAGATCCGTCAAAGATGGCATTGATTGAGAATTGGAGAGTCACTCAGTCAGTATATTCATAGGTGATGATTATTATTTTGTTATTATCATCATTGTTAATATTATTATTATCATTATTTAGCAACTGACTGCTGTTTGTAGTCGCGATAATGAGTATCAATCTATTCGTGAAGAAAGTTGAGTCTGTCTGCACTCATTGCAGTGTGTATACATTGAAATCATTGTATTGTCAAGTATGTCCAGAGAGAATGAATGCTAAATAAAGATTGGCATGTTTTGTTTAAAGTGATAAAGAGCTTGATTGTTATCATCCTTTTGGAATTTACATATAAGTCAAGGGATCCTATAGTTTTAGTTGAGAAATAACCTCTGGTTTCTAACACATTTTAGTGAGATGATGAGAAACCTCATGTGAAATAAGAAAAAAACATGTAATTCCAAGAGGAATTCAATGTTTATTTGATGAAAATTCGTTTTGAAATGACTGAGATATCCAAAAAAGAGAGTTCCCAATAAAAGGTGGGACCCACCTTTTATTACGATTGCTTTGTTTTTCTCTGTTTTTGGATGTCTCAGCCATTCCAAAAACTAATTTTCATCAAATTAACTTTTCTCTTAGAATGGTATGCTCTGTATTGTATCTCGCAAAAAAGTTAAAAGCCCAGCACTTATCTCCACTAATACTATACCAACCCTGTGTGTAAATCAATTACTACTACTGTAGTATAATGATTTACTTACTATAGACCTCAGATACATTGGAATATTCTTTGCAAGTGTCATTTTTTCTTCTTCAAAACACTTTTTTCTAATAATGTGATAGCTCGATTTTAAAGAATGAAGTTGTATCATTAAAGAGCAATCTGAACTGAATAACAATGTTCAACGTGGAGGATGAAACACTGATGCATACCAAAGTCTCCACAATTATGTGGTCACTATCAAGAAACTGTACAACCAAAATCCCCAATACACAGTAAATTCGGTGTACTATTAACACTGATGGAGAAATTGAGCACATTAAGACCGGTCACTCACACAGACACAGACACACACACATACACACACACACACAACTGAGGAATTCCGGCCAATGAAACTTAACCCTATTATAACTGGGCTATTGGAGACCAAGTTTTTACTGGGGGGGGGGGGTCAATTTATTTGACCCCCCCTTCAGATCTCGGCCGCCGATCGCGCGATCGCCGCAAAATTTTGCCTGCATATAGATCCTGATGTCAACTACAAGATTATATGGTCATTCAAAAAAAAAATATATTTTTTTTTAATAAATTAATTATGCTAATTTACGCATGAAATCATATTTTAACCTATAACTCCATTAAAAAGATTAAAGGATTGCTAAATTTTTGTGTCAGAGTTCCTCAAGACACATCAAACAATTTTCTTGTAAAAAATAGCGCAGTCAAATTCAGTTTCTTTTGTTTTTTATTGTTTTGTTAATTTCTTATGTATTTTAGTATTTTTTCGACCATTTGTTTTCTATTTTTTGCCAAAATTTAATGCAGGCACTTTTTTAAGCTTATCTACATTAGAATTTATTAATTTCAATTGTTAAAAGTTGAAATAATCTAATTTATATCAATTAATAAAAAAAAAATTGCATTGGATTTGCACACGAAATCATGAATTTGAGCTGTTTTCGGGTTGACATGCATGTGCAAAACATTGCGTAACTTTAGAACAGTGTGCCCGGACGACGCAAATTTGATCTAAAAATATGCGGGAGACTTCAATGAAAAAAGTAATGAAACGACGCGGCAAAATCTTTGCGCGTTGCGGAATCGTGGCGCAAAATGTCGAGGGGGGGTTCAATTTCACCCCCCCCCCTCCCCCAGTTGAAATAGGGTTAATGGAGGGAGCAGGTGAATTAATTAAATGCTTCGGTAATAGGCTGTACGAAAAGAAACATCCATAAATTGCAAAACACTATCGAAACGGTCTATTATATCCCCATTCCACAGATATTTTTTTTTTCTCATCGGTCACTCATCGGAAGCAAAGTTTGTTGCTTCTGGTCACCCCCGAAGTGTATCGGATCGCAATCTGATAAATCTGACATGGTTGGTCGACTATCAGGTCAGTTTCAGACATGTCGCGCGTGATCCTCATTGGACGATCTTGCCTCATGGGATCACCGCCCGACATATCTGACACTGACCTGATAGTCGCCTAACAAGTCGGATTTATCGGAGTGTGGTCCGATACACTTCTGTGGGTGGCTGGAAGCAATATTGAATAAATTTAGCTTCCAATGAGTGACGGTTGAGAGAAAACCTGTGTGGAATGGGGGTATAAGGCAACATTTATTCATTATAAATGCGTACAATGTATTTATAAATTCGCATAAACATGGTAAAAATACAATTTAGGCCTAGTACTGATTTCCATATATTTCCATTTTATTCTATTTTCTCGTGATATGTTTGTACATTGCCACTCTTTATTGAAAAGGAAATAAACGAAACGAAAAAAAAAAAAAAAAACACGAAACGAACCTAGATGGCAAAAAACAACAGACAGGTTCCCAACTCTGTTGATATGTCGCGCATTATGATTGTCTTTAAGTGATTCGTGTGATCGCACTTCCATCTTTTCCCCTCATTCTTGTGCTGTGTGTCCAGGTCGAAAGGGCAGAGTTGTTCCAATCGTGGACGTCCTTATCACAGTAGCAACTTTTGCTATACTCCTATAAATAATCTTGACGAGGTGATAATGCCACATACGAATTTGAATGCATTTTTGTAATATTCATTTAAAATAGCTTAAATGTTACGTGTGACAGGATACAGCGCTCATCCGATGATTTCGAGAACCGTTCAAACGGGATCATTGTAAAAGAATTGGATGGCACTCCATTAGCTGTATTACTGAAATTGATCTCGGGTTATTTTTCTTCAATGTACAATAGGTATCATGTCAGAGATGGTAGGACACCATAGAAACATTTTGGAATTTTTCAATGGAGATGCTGCAACAACATGAGCACATTACATGACAGTGCTAACGTCATCATCTCGCAACTTCCCATCGGTTTGTTCACAAAAATACCGTGAAGATCGGAGTAGCAACAAGCTATATTAATCCAAGAATATCCTAATTGTTAGGTAGTCACAAAATAATAAAATGCTTTATAAACTTGACAGAATTACTATACCTCTGCCCAGTTTTAAAATTCTTTCAAACAGACGGGTAATCCAAGCAAATGTAATCATAGAAATTCAATTTTCCTGACCGTAACTGCTATCAATCTTTAACGAATCGAATATCAAGGACTAAATAACACAGGTTCATGACATTCCGGTTTGTATGGCTTCATGCTGCTATTGTTATTGTGCTTTAAACTCACATTCAAGTTTATTTCCAGCTGACGAGGACATAGCTAATGTGCTTCCCGAAGTACAAAGTTCAACATAAATGTTTCTTCCTCTCGGTGCGTACGTGATGAGAAAAGGTGAGTGTACCGTCTGTGTGCGACTGGGTGTATTTGGGTGTCTTACTAGCTGGAATGGGGAAAAAAGTAGCCAAGGTAGCCAGAAAACGCCAGAATACGATACAAGATCGCACAGTTTCTCATTCCAATTTTTTTATATTCAAAACATCATAAATTAAGTAGAAATCTTTAATGCTATCTCATTTTTTTCGTATTGCTACTACACTAATTCCCCTTAGTCTCAAAACGTCTTGATTCTATACATATTCATATAACGGAGAGTTCCTAACGGAGAGTTCCGTTTTCTCTCCTCTCGGTACTGTCTCGCGTCTTACAGTGTACATACGTGTGGGTAATCGAATGTGTGTACGAACGTGTTGTCCTTGTCATATTTTCGCGGTACACGTGGTTCAGTGAGCAGTGTCCGGGCACTAGCATTGGTATTCTATATTTTTTTTCCCAACCAGTGTATCTCAAAATAGTTACATGTATATTGCTATAGAATACAATGTACTGTAAAAGTGGTTTCTTTCGCGGTGGTTTTATTTTCGCGCTTTTCGCGCTTTGAGGTTGAACCGCGAATTTAACATCACGCGAAAATGTTTTGAACCCGTCGCTTGTTACAATGCTATCATTACCAACCTCGAATTTAAACACACACGAAAAAGTCGGAACCGATGGAAACCACAAAAGTTTCTGTACGCGAAAGAAACCACTTTTACAGTAGTATATAATTTACTCATTATTTATCTAGCGATCCACGTCCGACAAGCTTTGCGTTTTAGTGGATCACTATTTTCCATAATCGAATTTATTTTCCGCTCGCCCACGAAGTATTTATACAGTGTTTTTTCCTAAATATTGTACATGTTATATGTTGTTCTATAATTTGTCTCATATATAATATATTACATGAATCTTTTGCAAACGTTTGAACAATATTTCATCACATGTATACTCTGTACTATGTTTTTTGATTTTCGATGATTGGAAATAAACTATGATTGAATTGAATTGAATTAATTATTCGTTTGAACACACGACTCAAGACATGCATGTTTTATATACGCGGGTATATTCATTTACAACTACACAAAATGAGTTTCCCCTCATTGATGAAAAAAAAAAAATCTTTCGCTTGAACTCGATTATCTACACTCGCCGCCAGAGACTACAAATTCGTAACCCCCTTTCCCCAACAGAAAAACTTTAGCCCAGCAGTCTATCACATATTACTGATCCAACATTTTGAACGCGATACCCGATCACGTAAAACAGAATAAGAAATGCCAAAAGTATAAACCTGTACATCACCCATTGATATAAAAAAATATTATTGTTGTAAACTGTAGGACCTTTTGCCAGAGACTCAACTCTCACGCTTTTGGCTGGAGATCTCTCGCTTTCAGACCACTTTCTTATAATATTCCTTACTTCTGTTTGAGTTTGATTTTTCCCGCTCTAGCTGTGTCTCCCGTTTGAAATGTATTTCTCTCGTCCAAGTTAAGTTTTGCCATAGACACCAAAAAATGATGCCAAACACTAAGATATAGCATATCCCTAAAGCACAGAGGTCATACAGCACATCGTGTTGTAGGTCGATCCACGCTTACAGATTGATTGATTGATTGATTTTATTTCCGCAAAATGAGATATGTATATTACTTCTTCTTGAACATTACAATGCAAAGAAATTATCGCAAAAGTACGTGAAATTGCGACTCGATGGCCCTACTGAGCTCCGCCCTCATTGTGGAGCTGTTCTACCGAGGGTCCCAAAAGAAAACACTCGGTATATTCGAAGTTAACATGCAAATTTGTATCAACTTATACTACTCTACACAAAATCAAAATAACATCCATTATTACACTTCAGTTATTCTATGAACACCATTTCCATAATGGAAATAAACAAAATCAAGGAATTCAACAGATATACATCTACGCTTCAAAGAAAAAAAAAGAAGGGGAAAAAAGTACATAATTTATACAAATACACTTAAATTTAAAATCTATATATAAACACCATCCTCTATAACTAAAACATTTTCTTAAAATATCAAACCAAAAATGCGATATTGATACAACATTTTTAAAAAGTCCGTCATTTCCCTCTGTTATTGGGAAGTATATAAGTTTCGCTGCATCGAGAATATGTCCCACTGAAGTGAACTTATTCACAGTAATATAATTGGAGCCCTTTATCATATCTGCCGATTGCCGCATATCTATCATGTCTTATATAGTTATTTTAAGAATTTATCGAATTAGAGATTTATTCATTTCTTAATTCTTAGTCACAGTACGTGACATTTGAAGTTCTTTATGATACCTGCTGCCATTTTTTACATGATTATCATGGCTTATTTTAAGTGCTTTATTAAATATCTTTATTCTTATGTTTTCTTTTAATTTGTTTTGTTTGGTTGTTTTGTTTTTTTTTTACCATGCACCAAATGTTATCATCGGGCCACAAAAAATGAAATGTGATGATTGTTTGACAAAGAAAAAAAAAATGCTAGTGTCGAGCTGTGGATATACAAATACCTAGGCCTATAAAGTATTCATACACTATCGTTGGAAACTGCATTATCCTGCCTAGTTTACAGGAAAAAAAAAAAAAAACCCGAAACGATGTTATTTTTGCTCTCCCAGTATTGAGCAATACTACATGTACATAGACGGGCTAGAACTGAAATTGCGCAACACTCATGCAAGCGAACCGGTGGGAACCAGTTCATTATTTTCGCAGGATGGCAAGAATTAGGCAGGAATGGAAAATTTTCGTCGAAGGAGTCGGTGACAAACTTGCCGAGTTTCATTACAGACGGTAAAGTATAGCACCAACCTTTACTTCACTGAAACTTTACTTATTTTCAAACAACATTGTGAATCTCAGTTTGATGATCGCTAGCTCGAACGTTAAGTAGCAGAGGTTACTCGCAACTGCATTGGAAAGTGTTTGGATTCAACAAAAGTATTCACTGTCCATAGAGCCGGGTATACTTTTGTTTATCATTGGCTTTACAATATCACCTTGCCATTGTCTGCGACCAAAGGCAGGGATCATGATTCAACTACAATATTTTTGGGTTTGACCTATATATGAATGACAATCGATCTGGCACGGTGTGATTTGGATATCGTCTAATATCATGCTGATTTGTGCGTGTCGCATTGTCATTATGTTTCCTGTAGTATACCAATGTTTATTTCATTCTCAAATACTTCGATATTGACTTTGTTACTTGCAATGAACGAAGGTCAAACACGTCTATACGTTCCAGACAAATTTAAGCTGACCCAGATAATTTAGAATATTGCATTAATATTCAATTCTGGTTTATTTGACATTAGACGCTGAGACAAATTCAAATATCCAAGATTTTATTGACCATCATTGTAAATATCACTCACCTTGGATTTCAACTTCACTCAGTCTCAATCTCAAATTTATTTACCCCGCTTCTAATTAACACTTACCGTATAATAACCATTTCAGTCTTTTTCATGCTGGCACCAAAGTCTTAAAAAGTCTTCGATGCCCTGGAATTACTTAGGCATCTCCGTAATTAACCGTTTCCCCTTTTACTTAGGAACATACAGCGACGTGGCTTCATTCAAATTTTCAACCAATTTTTTGTTTACAAAATTGTAACTTCATGCACACCGATCGTGCACATGGTAAAGGATGCGTAAGAATGTAGAATTGTATTTGTATAAACAACACAGATTTAAACTTAGACCGGATATTTACACTGAGAGGGTCGAAGAATTATTTCTTTAGGTAATCGTAACTAAAATATATATATAGTAGTCATTGATCATAAGCTCCTATAGCAATGATGGGGAGAGACTCTCCTTTAAGAAAATTTCGAAATCCTGCGAGAAAATAAGAATGTTTATTTTTTTTGGTGACTATGAAATTGAAATACTAAAGTGCAACTCAGCACAACATCACCAGATTCAGTACCATACCCCAGTCAAAGACACGAGTCAGACCCTATATAACAGACAACAAATTCTCCAAACAAAAATTATCAGCACCAAAATCCATCAATGGTATATAATTCACTCAGATACTTCATTTAACAATTTTGTGATATGTAAACAACGTAATGATTTGTAGGCCTATTCAACTCCCAGGAATAACCATGGATCTCAACTCAAAGAATCCCAAGGTTATATAAATTTATTCAGTATCAGCTTAGAAGTACATTCTTTATCGGGTGTGAATAAGTGTTGCGTTCATTTCATGAAAAGATTGATGTTTCACTATGACATGGCCGTGGATTACATCAGCTGATAATAGTAAATATACCTATCTTAATCTTAATTAGAAAACAGGACCAAAAAGTTTCAAAATAAGTGAACTACATTGTACTCCAATTTGTTAACGTGTAATGAATATCGTTCCAATAAACTCGAACGATAAATGATCTTGTCCCCCCCCAAAAAAAAGAGAGAAAAAATCAGATGTTATTGAAGATTGGTGGATTAGCCTAATGGATGTTAAAATCCCATCGGAGAATGTCATGTGGTCATGACGAAAACCTACTTATGAGTATACAAATTTCTGATGCACCAAACAGGTGGTTGAATAGTCACGTGACTAACTTTGAGAAGTTTCAGGTGCGAGCTTTCAGACTGCACAAACATCGAGAATGAGTCCGGCCAATTTCCCGAATTTGAGCTAGAAGTTTCGGGAAGTTTGCGGTCACACAGGCACTCTGAGATCTTAACGATCGTGAACTCATACTTCGCTATGTAAATTATTGGATCCGAATGACCAGCCAGACTCTTATACTAACCTGCTCTGTACATACAAATTGGTTACCTTTTCAAATCTCACAAATAAAAGATATTGCCCACGAAAATTGAACAACGGTGTTGATGGAACGTGGAAATAATAGAATTTCATCGGCATGACACTTTGTATACTTATCTAAGCTCAACGAGGAGAATTGAACAGGGAAGCGACATATGGGGGTTGTAAGGAGGGCAAAAAGTGAAGAGTGGGGGACAGTAATGGGCTAGAAGTTGAAGTTGCACTAGTGGAGACGGTAGAGAAAGGAACAGAGAGAGTGGTAAGGAAGAATAGAGTGAGAATCAAGTAAGATGTTCGGACATCGTTAGAAGGGGGAAGATGAAAAAGAAGGGAAGAGGAAGAGGGAGGAGTTGAATGTTGGAGAATCATGGAGAAAGGAGACAGAAGTGAAGATTCATGAAACCAAGAGAAGAACGAAGTCGTCGAACAGTGTGGCTATGGAATGTGGAATAAATGGAGAAAGGACGAATAATCCCGTAAAGGAAAGGTATAAGTAGAGGAGAGATGAAACTATGTTGAGAGAAAGAAGGGGGAGAGAGAGAGAGAGAGAGAGAGGGAGAGGGAGGGGTGGGGGAGAAGACAAAGAAAAGAAGAAGAAAAAGAACAAATTGAAATTCAAGAAGTAAAGGAGAGGGAGCTTGGGTGGATCCTAGAAATAAATGCTCCCTCTCGTTTACTTCTTGAATTTCAATTTGTTCTTTTTCTTCTTCTTTTCTTTGTTTTCTCCCCCTGCTAAACAACGATCCGGTTAAAGACAATACATACACATGGTGTCACCGTAAATCTTTCTCCCTCATTTACTTCACCATGCAAACCTTCAAACAACACAAAATCTTACGCATAGTTAGATTGTCTACGTAGATATGTAGTATCGTCACTTATGTTCAATGTCGATCAATCAACCTTAATATTAGCGGCACATTTGTCTCCACCATGCATCCCCTCAACCGGTACTCTCTTCAGCGTCAAGCAAGCCCGTCACCATTGCCAATATCGGTGCACCAGTGTAGAGTGGGCAGCACTACCAAATCAGTCGATAAAGGATATTCATGAGGTGAACGAGGAAGAGGACGACCCACAACGAAACAAGATGGTCTCTCTAACGGACATCGACGACATGACTGTCAATGGCGAGGTACATGAGGAGGTCGAGAAGGTGGTCTTCTGCCAACATGCCAAACTCTTCCGCTTCGACCGGAACGCCAAGGTGTGGAAGGGTTGCGAAGTCGGCGACATCAAGATTGTGACGAACCCAAAGACCAACCATGCTCGCATCCTCATGAGAAGAGAACAGGACCTTGAGGTAATATATCTCTAATTTTCAAAGAGAAATAAGTTCGTCTGAATAACTTTCCTCATTGAGGGTCAGTCTGAGATGTCATGCGTGAGTAGTAACGGTAGGTCTGCAGCATCAGCTCTGGTTCTTTTAGCAGAACAAGAAACTGAAGGACAAGAGGGAATATGTCATTGCAGCTTGACGTGATATCTTTGAATACAGAGCATTGGCAGCAGTAGACTGATGGAGATAAGGAAACGGAGGCACAATTTCAAAAGCCAAGGTGTATTTGGAGAACGTTGTCTAAATTCTGCTCGAAGGTGTTGATGACTTTCATCCAACCATCATTGTATGGAAGACTCCAATACGTAACAAAATAATGACTAAACATTCATCCAAGCATGGATGCTAAACAATACCAAGATCTTGGTGTGTCACAAGTTATAAAGGATTTACGGTATGTGTCTTTGTCCTGTGGGTATGTGCGTTTTGAAAATAATCACGTAATTATAAATAAGAAGATAGTCTAAACTTAACCTTAATCTTGACATTACGACATGTGGTGGCGTTGCGGTCATTGTCCATCACGTTTATAATAAGAAGGTCCACAATTAAGGCTCCCTTGCTCCCTATCTCCTAATCAATACTTCCCGCCAGCTGTGCGTCAACCAACGCATCACAGCAGAGATGGTGTTAAAGCCTATGTTGGCCTTCGAAACCTCCTGGGTCTTGACCACTAATGACTTCGCTGATGAGGAGCCCAGGCTGGAGCAGCTGTCCTTCAAGTTCAAGCATGCCGACACGGCGCGTCAGTTCAAAGAGATGTTCACCAAGGTGCAGGAGATGACTGCCGATGAGAAACCCGAAGCAAGTCAAGATGTCGCAAATGAGGTAAGACTTTTCCAAAACAAACAGGAATTCAATTCAATAGTTTATTTATTTCCATCATCAAAAAAGAAAAAGATAAGATGGTACAAAGCAGTTCAAGTTGTCGATTTGTCTTTCTATATCGTGACTACAGCTGTATGTTTCAATTAGTTCAATACAATTGCACTGTCAAAAAAATGCAAAAATAAATGCAAAACTAGTAGGAAAAGCAATATCATAATTGTGCTGTACAATTCATATATACATACTGCAGTATGGATGTCATAGTTCTTAAAAGTATCACACAAAGTGACAAAAACATCAACTTCCATTTCTTTTCCACATATAACCGGAGGGCCAAACCCCCAAAAGTCGCTAACTTAACGAGTGAGTTGCACTCTCTCTACAAACTAAGTAGACCATGCTTATTTTCAATTTTTTATTGTAACAAACAACATTCCACTGGTCTACCTCAAAAAATTTGTAGCGAAAGCCTCCAAATCCAAGATGGCGTCCAAGATGGCCGCCATATTTACTGAATTTGTTATTTGCAAGATAGAATTTGATTGAAACATCAGACTTCAACAAATGTGATGTCATATGAAAGAGAATAAAATTTTCTACAAGTTGATACCATTTTAGTGGGTTATTGTGATAATTGGATTGAGATTTTAAGGAAAAAACACTCATTTTTTGATATTTTTCTGAAAAAAGGAAAATCATTAAATTGCTTGATTCAACATAAATCAAAGAAAGACTGAAGGATTATCTTGAAACGTTTCAAGATTTTTTTTTTGACATATAATAAATATTTGGAGAAAATTAGGGGTCAGTACCATTTTCGGTTCAGGAGTAATTATGTCTCAAACTTGAAAACTCACTATGTAAAAATGGCCACTTTAGTTGTGACAAGACCTTGTTGGTCGTGAAAAAAGCCTGCGCGCACCAAGACTACTACACGCACCACTGGCACTGGCGCTCGTAGCAGTGCCAGTGGTGCGTGTAGTAGTCTTGGCAAACGCAGACTTGACAAACAAGGGTTTGTGCCTGCAAACTAACTTTTCATACCAAGTGGTAGCTCAGGTGACGCTGATCGCTATTATTTCAAAGTAGATTGTTCTGAAGCAGATGAGATGTAGCAAAAAATATCTTTCAAATAGAGGGAGAAGCTTGAAACACTAACCTTGCTATAGAAATTTTAAAACAAAATTTGGATCAATCACTAAAAAAATTCAAGATTACAGGCCATCAAAGCTGACATAGTGTATTGCGCCAAAGTAAATGTATCATTTTGATTTTGATACAATTTTGTCTGTTTTGCTGTCTATCTATATGGTTTTTATATATTCTGAACATTTTAATGGTATTTCAAACCATCTTAGGTTTTTATGGAGACATTTTTCAGAATACACCATAAATATTTCTCTAAAAAGTTAAAAAAAAAATGTTTATGAAAACAATGCAGAAATCAACATCTTTCCCATAATATAATCAATATTTGGAGAAAATTAGGGGTCAGTATTGTATGTGGTTCAGGAGTTATAATGTCTCAAACTTGAAATCCAATTTTACATAATATATATTTGCAAGCATCTGTTCCCAAAGACGTCACAGAGGGTCAAATCCAAGATCGTGCTTACTTTTCGGGTTCCACTCACTCTATAAACAAGACCATACATAATATTAGGTATACTAAGCAATGTTCCGTAAGTACACCTCAGTAGATTTGTTGCAAAAACCTCCAAAGTACAGATGCGGTCCAATAAGGCCGCCATTTTTATTGAATTTAACATTTCAAACATAAAATTTGATAGAGACATTGGATTGCAACAAATTTGATATCATATGAAGGAGAGCAAAACTTCGTGAAAAGTTGATACCACTTTAGCTGTGTGTTGTGATAAATTGGGGGGGGGGGGAGGGAATACATATTTTTATATTGTTTAAAAAAAAGGAAGAAATGTAAAAATGCATGATTTAATATTTATCAAAGAAGAACTGAAGAATATGATCTAGTGACTTGCAAGTACCTGCAAACTAACTTTTCATGCCAAGTGGTAGGTGACGCTGGTCGCTATTACTGTAGCATTTCATCATAGTAGATTGTCCTGAGGCAGATAAGATTGAACAGAAAGTATTTTCCAAAAAGAGATAGGAGCTTGGAATTTGGCACAAATTTTGCCAATGTGTAATATTTAGCGATAAAAATAGTATCCACACAAAATTCAAGATGTCGGTAATTAATCAAGGTTGTCGTTCAAGGCATTATTTACCATTAGTGCACGTAAAACAAAAATCCAGCTTTACGTAATTCCTCAAACTAGTTCTAAACTGTGAGATAGAACAACTAATGTACAAACTTAAATCAGTATAAATAATGCTAAATATTGATACATATACTAAATAGATCTGATAAAAATGTTTTTTTATATACTAAATTGTTAACAGTTATCATGGTTATGGTTTTTTCAAAAGAAATGGTGTTATCTCCGTATGTTTTAGGCTTTATCATAATTTTTTTTTTAACATTGTAGAATGTTTTGTGATACAACTAACCTGCACATATAAATCGAATGTGATATCTCTCCCAATGGTAAACAATACCTTTAGTGTTTTGCGTGAAAGTTAAATCTCAACTTATACACTGTAACTTATAATTTGATATATATTTTTAATCTTCTTATATTGCTGTCTATTACATGTTTCTATACATCCAAACGATATTGTACTAGTGTAAACCATATTGAGGGTCTTTTTTTGGGGGGGGGGGGGGTGGAGCTCATTCCAGTGTTTGGGTAAGGCCCAATCTTTGATAAAAAAGAAATGCTTCTGTATCAAAGATATGCTTTTTTACTTGTAGTTACTCTGCTGTTGTAGAAACGTGAATGATGATGGTATATGTGTAATAATGTCTGATCCGCAGATGTCCTTGAAAGCCCTTCTGATCCGACCCCCCCCCCCAAAAAAAAAAAAAAAAAATCCGACATGGCGGCAATTTCTCAACTTTGCTCTTAAATGTGTTGTGCGAAATTACTTTTCAGTATATATATTGTTCGAATAAAATTGTCCAAATTGATTATTCGTGCTGTAAATTCACAGTTACAAATAAGCATACTGAAACTGTATTTACTATTATCAGATTTTTCTTACATTGTTTTTAGGCTGATTTCATGTGGGTTATAGTATCACAATTGATCTGAACTTATGCCATTGGTAGATGCTTTCCCATCATTATTAGATATAAGGATCTCTCGAGAGTGAAAATGTTCATTCATTTTAGAGTGACCTCGGGGATCACTCGAAGAGTGACGAGTGATCCCTAAGGCAGGGCTCGACACTAACGGTGGTCCGGTGGCCCAGGGCCACCAAAAATGCACGTCGGGCCACCAAAATGTCAGAAATGAAGAATTTGGTGGCCTGATCGGGCCACCGAAAAAGGTCGGATATTTGCCTTTGGGCCACCAAAAATAAAAGTTAGTGTGGGGCCCTGCCTAAGGTCACTCTAAAATGAGTGAAAATGAACATTTTCACTCAAAAGTCACTCCAATTTTACTCTAAATTCACCGTTTTCTGTTATTCACTCCTCACATCAAAAGTAAAAACTTCCACTCGATTTGTTCTTTCTTTTTCGGAGAGTAGAATATCACTGGTTTTAAAAATGTGTCCATAAAAACCAAAGACGGTTTAAAATAGACCAACAGACAAAATTGTATCAAAACCGAAATAATACATTTAATTTGGCGCAATACACTATGTCAACTTTGAGCGGTTTTGAGCGGTTGATCTAAAGTCTGTCTTAAACTATCTACAACAAGATTGGTGCCAAGTTTTAAGCTACTACCTCTATTTGACTTTTTTTTTTTTGCTTCATCTCATCTGCTTCAGAACAATCTACTTTGAAATAATAGCGATCAGTATCACCTGAGCTACCACTTGGTATGAAAAGTTAGTTTGCAGGCACAAACTCTTGTTTGTCAAAGAAAAAGTCTGCATTTGCCAAGACTACTACACGCACCACTTGCACTGCTACAAGCGCCAGTGCCAGTGGTGCGTGTGGTAGTCTTGGCGCGCGCAGACGTTTTTATGACCAACAAGGTCTTGGTCACAACTAAAGTGGCCATTTTTACGTAGTGAGTTTTCAAGTTTGAGACATTATAACTCCTGAACCGAAAATGGCACTGACCCCTAATTTTCTCCTAATATTAATTATATGTCACACAAAATTCTTGAAACGTTTCAAGATAATCCTTCAGTCTTTCTTTGATTTATGCTGAATCAAGCATTTTCATGATTTTCTTTTTCTCAGAAAAATATCAAAAAATGAGTGTTTTTTCCTTAAAATCTCAATCCAGTTATCACAATGACCCACAAAAAATGGTATCAACTTGTAGAAAATTTTATTCTCTTTCATATGACATCACATTTGTTGAAGTCTAATGTTTCTATCGAATTCTATCATTTGATTAACAAATTCAGTAAATATGGCGGCCATCTTGGACGCCATCTTGGATTTGGAGGCTTTCGCAACAAATTTTTTGAGGTAGACCAGTGGAATGTTGTTTGTTACAATAAAAACTTGAAAATAAGCATGGTCTACTTAGTTTGTAGAGAGAGTGCAACTCGACCTCTGTTTTTAGCTTTTGGCCCCCCGGTTAATAAACAATGAATAAATTCAGTCAACTTGAACATCTATGATCTGAAATAAGTTCAGCTCAACGAGTTACCATTACAATTTGCTTGAGACAACTACCTCTGCTACTACAATTTCCCAAAAAAAGTTGCAAAAAACAAACAAACAAACAAACCTCAGAGAGGAAATTGCTGCAATCTAACACACTCTACAAGCAATGTTTACAGTTAGAGTTTGTGTACAAAGGTACATAAACACTTACTGTAAACATACAGTGTATTTTGAAAAATGCCAAATTGAAATGATCATACCAGCATCCGAAGGGGTGCTTTGAGATGCACTAAATGTGCTACTGGTCCTAATCAAGATTAATCAGACACTGCATACACTGCAAAATACTGTGGCAAAGCAGTCATTTGAATTGAAATTCCAACTGTGTGTGAACCTTGTCAATTGTATACCTTAAAAATGTAATATCATTACAGGAGATCTCATCTTCAACATTGTCCATTTTCTGTCCATCCCAGATTATGTTGGTGCCTACCTTAGGCATTCTTTACAAGAAGAAGATGTGCTGGTTAAAATGTGCGGAAGAAATAAAATAAAAGGTTCAAGGCTAGAGTACATGTAATTTTGGTTACACATATTACTTTCCAGAATTGACTTATAAGCAAGAAATATACAATTGTGTTACCAATAAATCAGGAAGATACAAATGAATGAACATCTCAGATGTTGACTGATAAGGGGAAGTAGCAAATTGTAGCCTACAATGTAGCAAATACAACTATAACAATTTGCTGACTCAAACTCTCAGATGTTGAGTCCAGTAATAAATGTTATCCATCGATACAGATAGAGGTATGATAAAAAACAAGCAAACAAACTAACATAATTTTGTGCAGAGGGGGGAGATCAGCAGTTAAAATATGTATGATTAAAATACCATGCAGCACTTATACGGTAGCATATATACGACTGCATAGGAAAAAAAATAGCTATCTCATAATGCTGACTGCTGCATTAACATTGCTCTAAATTCAGAATTGCATAGTAACATGATTTCTTGTTTGCAGCTATAGTACAACTTATTGCAATGATACAAGTGCCATTCTCCATTTTTCTAGCTCAAACATTTCTGGCAATACATGTATCATTGTCAGACTCACATTTCAATACCCTTAGACAAAGGCGATGAAAACACACTGTGCAATTCCATCATTGTGCAATGATTATAAAAAGCCTTGTTGATGTAGACTGGCATTATTAGGGTGATTAATAACTTTACAAAACTAAGTTGTTCAATGGTCAAGTTAAACTAATATTAGACAACTTGCAATAAGCTCTCACTTCCACAAAGGCCTAAGGTGTTTTTACTCTGTGCAGTCCTGTGAGTGACAAAGAAATAATTTATGATGTCATGTCACTACCACTTTTGCAACAGTGCAAGTCATATACAACAACTTCAAGGTACAGCGTAAAACATCTCTTGAACTTCTGAAGTTTTCCATCGATTCAAAAGAAGTTTTGCTTACATGTTCAGCTCACTGCAAAGTGTGTTGCTGTGGTAACAGCACTAATTGGCCTCAAAGTTATGTAACGGCTTTAAGAACAGCTTTCTTCCCCAGTTTTCGAGCCATTAAAACAATGTTTGGCCCACATGTTAAGTTTAATGTAAAGTTGCACAAAACATACATTTCTAAACAGTAGTAGAGTGTTGCTACTGTCTCTGAACATTGTAATGGCCCTCACAAATCAAACAAAAGCTTGTGGAATTTTTCCCTCTCCAGTTTTCCAGTGATACAAACAAAACATGGTACATTTGTTGTACATGATTTAAAGTTGCAAGATACATTTTAAAGAGAAAGGGAAAGTGCATTGTCGGAGTAACAGTGCATAATCGCCTTAAAATCATGACAAAACCTTGCACATTGAAATTCAGCTGTTTGATGGTATTTCAGAAAAAAAAAAATGACTCACGGTGATTGCATTGAGTTTGAGTTTTTCGAGAGTAGCTGTGTTTGCAGTTGGTGGGAAAACAGAAATCAAACCATTGTAAGTTAACATCAAATGCATGTTAAGTTCATGGAAACTTGCACTGGTCCAACATAAATGAAAGAAACAAGTCAATATGTCAGTTTCTTCAAGTTCCACCTTCACGACTGCCTGCTGTAGTAGCTACCACTTTCCTGCTTTGAAAAGTCACATTTTGTTTCCAGTAAGTCCCAGAGAGACAGCAATGTCATTCCACACCGATCTTGCAGTTACAGGTGTAAGTGTTGAGGTGAACTACATGACAAGGGCTAAACAAACACAAAAAAGAGAGCAAAAGGGAGAAAATAGGGGAAATATTAATTGTTACAAAAATGCATAAGGTTCCCTGTGAAGCAAATGTTTGTAGTTTAGGATGCCTCCAACTTACCGCCCATTTGCTTACAGTGTTTACAGCACTTGAACTACACACATTAGCAACTGACAACCACAGTTGAATTATCGAGTTGAGTTGTTATGAAGTTCCTCGACCATGGAATTGACTGTGGAATTTTATTTTCTTGAAAAAGTAAAAGAACAATGTGGCATGTTTTTATTTTATACTTAGAGAACTTACGCCTGAATAATCCTTTCGACGGTGATCATAGACAAAAAGAAGTATCCCTGGATGATAATTCTTTGAATAAAGTCTACTCAACAATGTTCAAGTATGTAAATCAAACTTGGGATTTTCAGGTACACCCCAAATACATAAATATGTTGCACTTGTCTGTAGAGAGAGAGGAAAAAAAAAACAACAAGCATGTTTTTGTTTTTCTTTCTCTCTCTATTTTAGAGCTAAAGCAAACATTTTCCATTAGTGCATCAGCAGGGTACCTACTGCTGATAAAATTTTGGTTTCCTTTGCTTCTTAACTCCTCCTTATCTTCTTAGGTTTTGCTTTGACAGGTCCTGCTTCTCCTTCTCCTGCTCCTTATGTGTAGCATTTCAGCCTTTGACGCCTTGCTGGTAGAGTCTTTATCATCTTGTAATTCCTAGTAAATAGGAGAAAAAGAAAAAGAAAAAAAAAAACACAAAAACATGATTACATATTGTATTGAATTAGAATGATGAAGAGGGATGCATTCCCCCTACCGGTATCTCTTACAATGGATTCATTCTTTCAAAGAAATGATGTTTTCATTTATTTCTAGAAATTGCTTACAATGACTGTATTTGAAGTTCTATGAATAAACTATTCATCACTTTTAGGGTGGCATGAATGAAATTTTTATTTTCTTCAAAATACTGTAAAAGACAATTAAATTACCCTTTTTGAAATAATATGTTTCTTGCTCTCAACTTAATGTGTTTTTTTTTTTTTTTTTATTGTCATGCCACCATAAAAAGAAAAAGAAACTGATGTATTCACACATGCAGTCACATAAACATTTTGGAAAGTATTAAAAAATGTTTATTTTATCTTCTAACATATATACTGTACTGGTACCTCAGTCTCCAAAATTGGTTAGGTATCCTCATGGCATGTTTGTCCTCAGAAATTGCAGGTAAGAGAGGGATTCATGTACTTCTGCAGGACAACCAGTTGCCAGCTGCTCCTTTTCTGCTCTTCCTTTTCAACATTGAGACAAGCCTCCAGTATGAATTCCTTAGAGATTTCATTTTTATTCAGACCTGTTTAGGGTGACACAAAGGGACAACTATTTTCAGGCATTTATGATAATTACAGTAGACTCTAAATTTACCATTTGGGTAAAAAGGACAACATTTGGGAATGAATCTGGAGTTAACAAACACATATAGTGATAAACAAATTTATTCAACTATTCACCATTGTTGATCATTGGACAGGCCTGCACCAGGTACATAAATGCTTCATAAATTCATATATCATTATCATAATTATTTCAGTCATTTACTAAGGTCTAAGGGCTCGAAAGCTTAACTGAATTACACTATGCATTACATATAGTGTACGTTTAGTACCAGTATGTCAATATACATACACATGACGCACACAGCATTGTTTCCTACAGTCTGCAATTTTGGATAATTCATGATTGCCCTTGAATGATGTTTTACATTCTGCAATCAAACTGCAAGTACAGTTTGTACACCCTACAGATTGGGGCAGGGTCTTTGATGATTTCAGACTGAGAGTTCATTTTGATATACTTTGTTATGAAATTAAAGGTCAATTAAAGTTAACAGAGAGTATGACATGTACACCGGTAATGTACTGTATACTACATAGCCTTACCAAGTGCTGTGCACAGCACGTTTGTGACTTGCTCAGGCAGCAACGACAAGGCTGTGTTTATTATCGACACAGATTAACAAATGACGCACTGCCGGATAATCAAATACTTTGTAGCACTAGTCTGCAGACCTGAGCATGAACATGTTACAGCCTCATACAGTAACAACTTTCAGTTTGGAGTGCATGATCGATCATCACATAAAAACTCGGACAAACATTGATAAAATGTTAATCACCTAGTAACCTACATGTAGAGAGGGTCACTTCAATGCATTGCATTTGTTTTGTGTGTGTGTGTGTGTTTCTAGACTACAATTTCTGTACAAATCTCCAAGAACAACTGATCAATCTAAGTTACCTCAGCTCCACTTAGGCCTTATTGTTAAAAATCTAGAGTGCTATACTCCTGGCTTAGTTAGGTAATTTCCATGAGACTAGACACTACGTCTACTCTAAAAAAAGTTTGGGAACAGTTTGTTTATTTTTTGTCTAGGATCTGGATTCATACTGCTTGTACACGTAACTACAGCAATGGATCTCAATTACAGTGTAGGTCTAACTCCAACGGTTAGAGTTCTAATTCCTCTAACGTTTAATACAAAATAGGTCTAAGCCTACGGTTCTAGCGTTAGACCACAGCCAAGGGCAGGAAAGGCTAGCACAGCTACTGACAATCTAGATCCAGTAGGTGCCTAGGCCTAAGTAATAATCGACACTGTATTTCTGTAGCCATCACTAGCTTAACCAGAGTAGGCCTACCGTATGATTTTGAAATCCATGAGCATATTTTGGCAAAAAAAAAAAAAAAAAAAAAAAAAAATGTAGACCCATCTAACGTTAGTACCCTTAGTTTTACGTTAGATCACCGTAAGGGACTAACATTACTATCGTTTAATGTTGTAGAACGGGTCTAAAACTAAGAAGAAGCCTGCTGACTGCGAGTAGTGCTAACGTTAGTGCATGCTACGACTGCTAGTGCTAGACTAATTAACTGTTAGATCTAGTGCTTAGGGTCTAGACAGACTAGTTTAGTTAATCTATATAAGACTTTAGTAAGAAAATGTAAATTTCTAGAGATCTTATCACTAATAATATCAGTTACATCTTGATGGTATCAACGTGTAAAAAATATCTGGATCTGTTTCTGTTTCTGTTCCGGTTCCGTCGGTATAGAGGTCTACCGGTACTCAGAATTAACTGTACTCCACCAACGTTTGGTAACTGTGTGTTAGTATGGTCGTGTGTGCAGGGCAGGAAGAATGTTTCACATTTGCAGAGCTACCAAGTCTCACGCATTCTGCGTGAGACTCAAGCATTTAGGGGCCATCTCACGATCTCACGCATGACACCCATTTTTCACACGCATCGGGCGAAGTCTCCAACTTGGGCCTATAATAATGAGCATATAGCTCAAAAGATCAAAGTGATAGTTGCAAATGAAGGTATATTTCCCTTTTGCCTTTCAAAATAAGTAAAAAATTATAAGTATGCACCTGATCGCACCATTAAGAGCTAAACATTGAAAAAGCTTCCTACCGTGGGAGGCCACAGGGGGGAAAAAACCCCTCCCACACCCTCGCTCGCGCGCACATTAGCATGCCGAGATGCCGAGTCATCGCCAGTAAATAAAAGGGGAAACCGTAGACGACTCGGATGAGGTTTGGATCTGGTTTATTGCCGTGGCCGAGACAACTACGGCAGGCCAATTGTGCACAAACGTAGATTACTACATACACTGTATATAACACAACCAATACTGGCGTGACTTCTTCTTTCTTCCTCTGTTCTCTGACAGCTTAATCATTACTTTCCATTAGCAATCAATCATATGTTTATACAACCTCAAAACTTGCCTCTGTTACAAACACTCTAAAAAAACTGAAACTAATCACTAAGTAAAACCACAACTGAACAGTTAGCATATCACCCATCACTGTGATAACAATCACTATACTGTAGTTAATAACAAAACTCTATCGCTGTCAACAAACAATTGATAACCTTATGCATAAACACATTGATCATACAGACTATCAATGTCCAACAAAAATCTTGCCCATTTAACCTCTGCATACAAGTATATCGACACACAAATGTAACTTGACTTGCTTTACGATTTTCAAAAAAAAAAAACAAAAACAAAATCATCATATTCATGTAAACTACCGGTACACTGTATTTGCACCAAACTCCACTCAATTACCAACATCATATTGTTCCTAGATTTCTGACAACAACTGAACACAAATCACATTTCACAACAATCTCACTATTGTGTACTGTATCCCAATATCTTCTCTTCCCCCATTAATTAACAAACTACGCTAACATGACACTAGTGAAATATAACAAAATTGGAAAAGCCCTATACATGTATATATCATAATCAGATACATAAACTATACATTGTACATGGTCATCTGAATAAAACATGAAATTCCTCACTAAGTTGAGCACGTGCAATGTACATGGTACTTATAAAAACATAACTGGATATGAATTATAACATAACCAGGGCAGACCTGGAAAACACTGTTTTGTTTTCATGAATCAATCCTGCTCAATAATAGTGAATAAACAATCCAGACAACCACACTATATAAAAATACATGCCGGTAAGTATGTTTAAGCTGTACATATATGTGCCAATCTTGTGGGAAAAATTAACAAAACTGTGCTAATAAGGGGCATGGGCATGATAACACTACAAATCTGTAATACTGTACTGGAAACATACAATGTATACGGTCATACGAGTCTAATTTACCATGGACAGTAATCAGGCAGCCGGGAAGTTTGCCACCATTTATCAACATTAGTATTAAAAAAAAAATTATCATAATTTTGATCCTCCATATTTACAAAACAACATACAATACCTGTAGTAATAAATGAGTATACCACATATGTATCCGAAAAAGCGAACAGACAAATACAAAAGTGTACTGTCTTTAAAAAAATCATACATACCAGTAGATTCCACTCATGTGTCCTATACATTCTATGACCATCAATAAAAACAAGTGACAAATAATAGCTAGCTAAATACGACATCACCATGAGATACTTGTATGTACTTGCACAGGCTACAAAAACAAACTTATTGTGAGTCAAAATGAAACTGGTGAAATAATAAGCATTAAAATAACTAGACGGCTTGTGCATTGCCATACACAGTCAGCGATATGTTGACATCAACCCTGACAAAAATCGTACATGTCCAGTCTATCTACATGTCTGGTTAAATACTGGTATAAGATGAAATACAGTGTAGTACATAGCTGCCATACTAGGAACACTAAAAACAAAAAGGCACCATATTCCTGCCTGATAGCCAAAGTGGTAATAATTACAAAAACACACATTGCATCCTTAGTCCAAAGGGCAAAAACCTTTACTTGAAAAAGATTCAGATCTCGAGAAATCAAAACAGAAAACTGTACGAAAAAAAGGGGTTCACAAAATGATCAAAACATCAAATGATACCCAAAGAATTTTAGAAAATGTAAGTTTACCTATCGCAATGACAAAAAGGTGGGTATAAAAACGTACGATACATACAGTTGATGCATGTGGAAATATGTGAATTACAAAAACACACACCTAACACTGTGCGCCTTTATACACACTACAAACATGGGTACAGAATACAACTGAAATGACCAATTAACCTGGAGGAGACAGGGGCATGGGAGGACCACGGGTTATCGCTGATGGGCGGGAGGAGTCAGGGGGTGCTGAGGGATGGGGGATCCGGAGCACGCAGGGGAGTAGGACATCCATGATACCCACATCAGCGAAGCCATGGGTAGGAGCTCGGGGATCATCAGATGAGTGTTCGGTGGGGATCATCTGGTAGAATGCACGCGAGACTCCATCATCGGGAGAGGGGGAGGGATCTCCTTCGGACCACAAACGGGACAGGCACAGGCCGTTGTGCCATGGTGGAGCCTTCCAGGTCGGGTGTGTGTCACGATCGGCGAGGCCAACGTCATCCATAGGGAGGCGGAGGCGAACAGCATTGTTGTAGGCAGGAAAACCCTCTGGTTGGATTTTGGTGACCACGCTGAAGACCACCATGAACTGGTGTTCACTGTCTGGCGGCGTGTAGGAGGGAGAGGCATCATCAGGAGTGAGGTAGTAGCCAGGCGGAGAACCTGTAGAAGATGGTACTTCACCCTGCAAACGAGTACTGAGGACATCGACTGGCTGATGGGTGAATGTCGCGGTGGTCTTCTCCACACAGGCAGAACCATGACTAGCACGATGTCGATCAATGCCAAATACACGCATGTCCATGTGGGTTGACACCTTGGGTAGAGGGACATGATCCGTGACAGGAAGAGCGTCCTCACCTGTCTGACTGGGAAGAAGCTTGGAGAAACCTTGAGGCAAGGTAGCTTCCACAAACTGGTACTGCTCATTGTGACTTTGAGGATCATTGTAGGTATTACACCAATTGTCAATGGGCGTGTATTGACCTTGGTTGTTAGACTGTCAGTGTATGTGTGAATTCACTTGTGGTTGGTGTGAAGTGTCTGTGAATGTAATGTCAGTGTCAGTGTGAGGGTTTGTATTGCCCATGAAAATGTCTGTGCTAGACTCAGTGAAGGGAGTAACAGAGCTAGGCTCAGTGAAGGGAGGAACAAAGCTAGGCTCAGTGAAGGGAGGCACAGAGCTAGGCTCAGTGAAGGGAGGAACAGAGCTGGGCTCAGTGAAGGGAGGAACAGAGCTGGGCTCAGTGGAGGGAGTAACAGAGCTGGGCTCAGTGAAGGGAGTAACAGAGCTGGGCTCAGTGAAGGGAGGAACAGAACTGGGCTCAGTGGAGGGAATAACAGAGCTAGGCTCAGTGAAGGGAGGAACAGAGCAGGGCTCAGTGGAGGGAGTAACAGAGCTTGGCTCAGTGGAAGGAATGGCCATATTGGGACTCTCAACATCACAGACTTCAATGCCAACCACACCTGCAGGATCAAAAGTCAATGAATCACTGTCAGAATTTGTCCCATATTTCTGTTCACACTCAAACCAATCGCCTTTGTCCACAGCAGTGATCTCACTCTGTCCATCATCATAATTCGGTAACACACTCTCTAATACTTCATCTTCTGTATTCCACATCTCACATTCAAACCCTGGATCTTGCACTTTTGCCTCTTTCACCATTAAACCTACACCAACACCTTCAGGCTGCATGTCGTGTGAATTACTCTCTGCTTCAGCATCCTCTGTACTTTCCATCTCACACTCAAACTCATTGTAATCATGCGCATGTATCTCCTTCTCCATTACACTGACATGAACGGCTTGTGCGTGACGAGTGTTACGTGAATCATAGCCAGCGGATCGATCGCTGACACTGTAAGTGTACATAGTATCATCTCCAAACATAATCTGACCTTTCGAGGGACGAACAGCAATATCATTTTGCTCCATGAAATCTGCACCTGCGAGCACATCGACACCGTCATTCATCACATGGGCAATTCCACGGTAACTAGGACACAGGTGCCAAAAATTCAAAATGATATTTGTTTCAAACACCATACATTTTCAGACAGTACTTGAGTTGAAGTTTTAAGAATCATTATGTTTTTCAATAAAAGCGGCCATTTTGATTTTCAAAATGGCTGCCAAAAGATGCCTATATCTCAATTGTGAAAAGAGTGTATTGTCGCATAACTTACTCTCTGTATATCCACTTTATTAGTACTCTAAACAACAATCTTTCATATGTATGCAGTTACAAGAGAAGTCTTTTACCACACGATAGAAAAAAAAAGCTGGTAGCTTTAAAGAATTTGATAAAAACTGTTAATTACTCTGATAATGATGGATGTAACGTCAGTTACCAAAAACAAGGAATTTTTAAGTTTATTCATCAAAGGAAGGGAGCTGTATGATGTAACTTGGGATTTCTAATGTATGCCCATATGCCTTTATTTTAATACCAGAAATAAGGATACATGGCATACTGGAGAGTCAAAATGAACACTACAAAATGTGTAACGTCAGTTACCGAAACATCATACACGAGTATGTAATGTCAGTTACCATGACAGTAATTATAACTGAGGCAATTTTTTTGACTTTTGGCCATTTCAATACATCTGGGAAGTCAACTTACAACAAAGAGCAGCAATCCCTTTCATAGGAAATGATGTCATTACCATGGTTTGTCCATGGATATTTTTTTTTTATTTTATTTTATTTCTAAATTAATTTATTCGTTCATTTACCATGATTATCTTTTTTTTTGGGGGGGGGGGGGGCTTGAGCTTTCGATTTTTGATTCAGCACAAGTTTAAGGTTAAATCATCTGGAAGTTTAGTTTGCCACATGCAGTATATGCACTCAAATTAGTACATTCCCAGACCTACGGGATGATAAAGCTACCAAAGTTTGTAGGCCTAATCAGGACATGATTGCATGTTAACCACATTTTCTATAAAAAACAAACAAACAAACAAACAAACAAACTTCTGCACAGCTGTATACCAACAGTTTAACAATCTTCACCAATGTTTGCTTTTGCTGGCATTTTTCTTTTTTTTTTTCAGGAAGCTTAGTCAAGTTTCTACTTCAGGGCAAATGCAAAAACAGATATTTCTTCTCTTGCACTTAAATGTGTGGTGTACTGTAGTTAACATGGCTCATCTTGTATTATGGTACGTAAGGCATGTACTCATCATTGTTTGAAACTTAACACTGATGTTGCTCAAAGTGAGAGAGGATTTTATAGAGTTAAAAAAAAAAATGTTCATACAGTGTGTATTTGTTGATTACTTTATTCTATTCATGCAGGGACATTTTGTAATACAACACATGATAATTTTAAACAGGAAGAGCTTTTTATATTGATTTTAGTATTCTTTCGTTGCAAAGTCCGATTTCTTGGTATCTCGAATTTATTTGCAAGCCATGATATATCAGTGAAAAGGAAAAGAAACAAATTACTTCAAGCTAGGAATAAAACAATAATGCTCTTTTGACCAAAAAAGCATTTATTTTTCTTCTTCACAGAGAAATATTAAAAGTGCGACACTTTTCATTTAAATCAATTGATGATGAAGATCATTAGGAGTAAAATAAAGAAAAGAAGGAGAAATATATCACAATAGATTTCATACATATATATGTATATTTATGAGTTGATACATGTTTTTTTCCCCATGACCTGGAAGATATTTTGATATTTTTTTCAAGCACAAAAATATCCATGTTTTGTGTAGTACTACAAGGTATTATGGGTGGAGCACTCTATGTAGATAAAAACTTTCCTGTTCATTAAAAAACAAACAAACGAACAAAAAAGCCCTTAGTCATCACCATGTCAATATACAGCTGGGCAATTCCACGGTAACTAGGACACAGGTGCCAAAAATTCAAAATGATATTTGTTTCAAACACCATACATTTTCAGACAGTACTTGAGTTGAAGTTTTAAGAATCATTATGTTTTTCAATAAAAGCGGCCATTTTGATTTTCAAAATGGCTGCCAAAATATGCCTATAACTCAATGGTGAAAAGAGTGTATTGTTGCATAACTTACTCTCTGTATATCCACTTTATTAGTACTCTAAACAACAATCTTTCACATGTATGCAGTTACAAGAGAAGTCTTTTACCACACGATAGAAAAAAAAGCTGGTAGCTTTAAAGAATTTGATAAAAACTGTTAATTACTTTGATAATGATGGATGTAACGTCAGTTACCAAAAACAAGGAATTTTTAAGTTTATTCATCAAAGGAAGTGAGCTGTATGATGTAACTTGGGATTTCTAATGTATGCCCATATGCCTTCATTTTAATACCAGAAATAAGGATACTTGGCATACTGGAGAGTCAAAATGAACACTACAAAATGTGTAACGTCAGTTACCGAAACGTCATACACGAGTATGTAACGTCAGTTACCATGACAGTAATTATAACTGAGGCAATTTTTTTGACTTTTGGCCATTTCAATACATCTGAGAAGTCAACTTACAACAAAGAGCAGCAATCCCTTTCATAGGAAATGATGTCATTACCATGGTATGTCCATGGATATTTTTTTTAAATTTTATTTTATTTCTAAATTCATTTATTCATTCATTTACCATGATTATCTTTTTTTTTTTGGGGGGGGGGGAAGCTTATGCTTTCGATTTTTGATTCAGCACAAGTTTAAGGTTAAAACATCTGGAAGTTTAGTTTGCCACATGCAGTATATATGCACTCAAATTAGTACATTCCCAGTCCTACAGGATGATAAAGCTACCAAAGTTTGTAGGCCTAATCAGTGACATGATTGCATGTCAACCACATTTTCTACCAAAAAAAAAAACCAAACAAACAAACTTCTGCACAGCTGTATACCAACAGTTTAACAATCTTCACCAATGTTTGCTTTTGCTGGCATTTTTCTTTTTTTTTTCAGGAAGCTTAGTCAAGTTTCTACCTCAAGGCAAATGCACAAACAGATATTTCTTCTCTTGCACTTAAATGTGTGGTGTAGTTAACATGGCTCATCTTGTATTATGGTACATAAGGCATGTACTCAAAACACAGTGAGAGAGGATTCTATAGGGTTTTAAAAAAAATGTTCATACAGTGTGTATTTGTTGATTACTTTATTCTATTCATGCAGGGACATTTTGTAATACAACACATGATAATTATGAACAGGAAGAGTTTTTTATATTGATTTTAGTATTCTTTCGTTGCAAAGTCTGATTTTTTGGCATCTCAAATGGATTTGCAAGCCGTGATATATCAGTGAAAAGGAAAAGAAAAACAGTTAAATTACTTCAAGCTAGGAATAAAACAATAATGCTCTTTTGACCAAAAAAGCATTTATTTTTCTTCCTCACACAGAAATATTAAAAGTGCGACACTTTTCATTTAAATCAATTGATGATGGAGATCATCAGGAGTAAAATAAAGAAAAGAAGGAGAAATATATCACAATAGATTTCATACATATTTATGCATATTTATGAGTTGATACATGTTTTTTTTTCCCCATGACCTGGAAGATATTTTGATATTTTTTCAAGCACAAAAATATCCATGTTTTGTGTAGTACTACAAGGTATTATGGGTGGAGCACTCTATGTAGATAAAAACTTTCCTGTTCATTAAAAAACAAACAAACAAACAAACAAAAAAAGCCCTTAGCCATGTCAATATATTCATACTTGGAACTGCTTAATCTATTAATGGCTCTGTGTAATCATAAATGTTGAATAAAAATTAAATCTTCAGACAAATGTCAAGAAATATCCTCTTGTGCATTTACATTATTTTTGCCCAACTGTGCTATGGCATGGGGGGGGGGGGGGGTGCCCCCTAAGGGCCCACCCAATATTATTTGTGTCTTTAGATTTTGTTTTAATTTGTTGCTGTAGTTGCCTGGGATTGTCACTGGTACATTGCAGCAGTATAATAACCTGTTAAATAAATTAGTTCTCTGTAAACCCCACGGTAAAGTATGTGTAACGTCAGTTACTGACATGTTTACCTTTAAGTTCTCATAGAATACAAAGAAAATGGACTACTGTTTCATTTCATTGTGTATTTATGACTGATGAACCAAGGTATGACTCCATATCAACCAAATCATTCTGAATGGTCAGAATTATGAAATATCACATAGCTATTCCCAATCATGATTTTGCATGTGTAAACCTTATGGCAAATGTAAGCGTAACGTCAGTTACCGTCATGCCTTCACTGAAATTGGCATGGTGGTAAAAGGAGACAACTAAATTGCACATTATTTTGCACACCTGTTCCTAAGAACCTAGGTGTATTGCCACATTAAACACATAAAGGCCAATAGTCAGGGACATGAGATATTTCCATTTACATCTACACCATAATTTCCCATGTCCTTTTTCCGTAACGTCAGTTACCGACACATTTTCACTTGCTATGTGATAAGAAATGCAGTTTGAGAGAAAAACTTTCCACCTATTTCTTCATTGTCATGAACTTATTCATCAATGCTAATTGCAAGCCCAAGGTGCTTTCATTCACAAAACTACAAGGTAAACAATTTCATGAAAATCCTTACGTGTAACGTCAGTTACCGTGGAATTGCCCACATGATCATCCACAACGAAACCGTTAAACATCAAGTCACACTCATAGTGGTATAATGTACACGAAACAATACCAACAATATCAAGCTCTGGAAGATCACCTGAGTGACCAAGGGGTACATCAATGTAATCCTAATATCCAGACCCATCGACAAGGATTTCTAAACCAAGCATATCAGCTGCAGTTTCACTGATCAGACTACAGACAGAGCCACTTCGAACTTCAACCTGTATGACCTGATTATCATTCCCTTGCCCTGTAGCAGGGAAGTGTGGAGGTTCACGTTTTGTCGCGTCTGACAACGCGGATTGCTGGCCAAGGCCAACCTGCTGGCCCGCGGGACACCCCCGCTTGGGTGCCTCAGCGGCCGGGGCTGCGCGTCGCTGCATCGACGGGGAGCCGGTGGACCCGGCCACGGCGGCGCATCGCTTTGTTGATGCAACGTGCATATCACTACATGGGACTACACACTATAAATCGCCCAAATACTATATACGTCACCCGAATTATCACTGTAAATTACAACAGAACGCCTACTCCTGCGTATATCAGGCGAGATTCTCCTTTCTCTTGGACTAGGGTAGAGCAAATTAGTGGCGTTAAATTCGCATCCAGCTGCCACCACGCCAGTAAATAAAAGGGGAAACCGTAGACGACTCGGATGAGGTTTGGATCTGGTTTATTGCCGTGGCCGAGACAACTACGGCAGGCCAATTGTGCACAAACGTAGATTACTACATACACTGTATATAACACAACCAATACTGGCGCATGATAATCTCACTCATAAAATTTTTTTGAACTTGGCATCCATGCATTTGAAGCCTCTAGACTAGACTAGATCTCTAACACTGTTAACTGTTGGTTACTCTTTTTCAACGTTATGTCGATAGACAGAAACCACGTCTAACGTTAGGCCCTAGCAATTGTTAACGTTACCTGGTTACTGAGTATGTGTTTACCGTTACTGTTAGTGTTCACGTCCACGTCAGTCGATCCAGTAGCAGTGCAATACTAAGCCATCATGATCTAGACTTAGATCTAGGGCCTGTCCAGACCAGGGGCCTAGCCCTAGTATTACAACGTGTAGAGGGGTCTATGTCAATTTAATTTATAAAATTCGACTGGAACACGTACGTAGACGGTTCTAGTTGATGTACATAGATCTAGGGCAGACTAGAACCACTTCTAGGCCCACATACGTATTTAGGCCTAGCTAGATATGGGTCTAGTTTATAGCATACTCAGTAGGGCCTAGGCTTAGTATAATTTAAACATTAGATCTAACACTTAACAAGTTAGTCCAAGGCTATGCATACAGTAGGGCCTACCTGTCCGGCGGTACGCAAAACCCACAGACTGTTTAATCTGCCCTCGTTCAAACTCTATACATGGGACTACGTATGGACAAAACGGCTGCAATGGACGCGAGAAGCCCATATTCACGGTAGAATTACTCACGATTGCACTCTAACTCGTTGTAAAACTCCCTCCCCATCTCATATTCGTCATCATGTTGAGATAGATCAGTAAGCAATTGTGGAATAAAGGAAGCATATCCAGCCAAATCTTGATTAGTACTTCTTCTACCACCTTGCTTCACTGAAAGTTTTCGATCATCGTCGCAAGCGATGGGGCTGCGATCCCTGCGATATCCCCAAATCGCCGGTTGTCGTATCGCACACTGTGCGATTTCTCGTCGTGCGACATCGCAAAGGGTAAATCGCAGTAAAAATCGCACAGTGTGAGTCCGCCCTTACGCTTCCCCGACTTGCGATTTGGTTCCAATTAGCGTGAGCAAGTGGACATGAGTCATCAATTCAATTCAATTTTTCAATTCAATAGAACATTTATTTCCAGATCAATTCGTGTAACAGCAGTAACAATTCAGTAATGACAAACTGGAGGTGACAACTCAGTAAGCACAGCTTGAAGTGAGTGCACCATTAACATTTGTAAATGTAGTTGAATCTGATTGAAACATAGCTAAAAAGACATTTTTGTTTAAAATACACATATTTACAAGACGAAGTACAGATACACAAGAGACTAAAGCTAGGGATGCAGGAGGGAAAACAGATAGGAAGAAGGAAAAAAAAACAAGAAAAGAAAAGAGAAGAAAGAAAAAAAAACATTAAGGAGAGGTAAAGAGAACCTAAAACACACACTTGTAAAAAAATATTTCTTAAAATAGTCAATAGTCATAAAATATTTCTTGTGATTTTGGTGCAATTTGGTTAAGTGAATTTTGAGATATCTACATGGATACGTAAGTACTCTAGCACTATTGACCGATTCTGTGACGCGCTATGTGTATTTTTGGCATGGCGCGGGCGCAGCCATAGTGGGTGTATCAGCCGACCCCCCCCCCCCCCTCCGCACTCCCCCACCCCTCTCCCTACATTAGCACGCGCGCAGAATGAAAAACTGCTTTAGCCAATAGACGTCTCGTACTGAGTGCGCGAATGCTTGCTAGTGCGCGAACCTTTGTTACAAGTGCGCGATAAACATGTTGCCCGGGGGTGGGGGAGAGCAGGGGGGTCGGCTGATACACCCACTATGGCTGCGCCCTGTGTGCCGTAAAATGTCTGCTGCCCTCAACGAACCCGAATCGGTCAATACTTAAAACTTGGATCGAAGCGCAGCGCAGCGGCGGCACTGTTTGCATCTAGGTTGTGATTGATCTCAGCTTTCAAGAGACTTGTGATGGATTTCTATCACAAGTCTTTATAAGACGGGGCCCAGGCCACTCTTCCGAGGTATGGGTCCTACTAAAACTATCTAACACAAGTTAATAGTCCTTGGTGTAAATACGACCACCATGAGATTTATCTCGACTGCAAAAACATTGAGATACGTTATACCTTACCTGCAAAATTCAGCACAGAAACGACAGGGCCTGCAGCACAAGGGCCTAGATCTAGCGGCAACGCTAGACCTTGGAGCCTTGGCGCTAGGCCTATGTATTGACGTTTACGCTGTGCCTATTTAACGCTGTACACGTACAGCTGTCGACGGGGCGGCGAGTCAGTGTAGGGGCCTATCAAAAACTCATCAAGACTTGAACTGTCCTTGACTGCTCACTAGTCCTAGTCCTAGTTCTAGTCTAGAGTCTACGTGTACTGGGTGCCGTTTCCGTTTTCTTCTAAGCGTAAACCGTGACTGCCGTTGACTATTTTTTGGATTTAGATTTTAAGAATCACTCAGTCCTCATCTTCGTTAAATAGTTTGAACTGGTTTGAACTGTCGAACCATTATCGCTCATCATCAATGCATAGTTAGTGCAACGTTTAATACTTACACACAGTTTTCTATGGGCAGCACGTTCGGACAATGATGCCAATTTTATTTTGCATATCTGGAATATTCCCCACAAATTTTATCTAAATAAAAAGCTTTTGAAGAGATTCCTTTTAAAAATTAATAAATATTGTCTAACATGTTTATTTCAGCTCCATATTGCAATTTTACTAAATAACAGTTTTTGCAGTACTTCGTGTGAGATTTCATCAGTAAATTGACGTGTGTAGTTCGTTTTGCTAAAGTCGGAGGTTGGCACCTGCGACGTATGCCAAATTGTGTGGATCGTTCCTTGGCTTGCTCGTTTTCATTTTTTTTTTTCAAAAAATTATTACAGGCTTATCCTGGGTTTTAGAATCCTCTCTTACCAGTTGTAGGCATCAAAAATGTAGATTAGAATTATCAGACATTTAGAAAATGTCAGTACAGGTTTCTTTTAATATCCATGCAACATGTGTATTGCAAACGGAAAAATAATATTACAAAGAAACACATCTTATTTCATGCAAGATTCGCATTGAAAATTAAGGGGCTGATGAAAAGCGAACTTATATGATGTGTTACAACGATGCATTTTACAACGCTTGCAAAATAAGCAAACATAAAGCAAATTAACCGGTGCAAATTTACCACTCCAACTTAACGAGTGCAAAGTAATCAGTGCAAATTGTGCACTTACCGTTATATCTCCGGTAACATGACGCACGGAGGTGCAATTAGACCCAGCAAAGAATGGTAAAGAGTGCGAGGGGAAGGAAGCGGGTAGACAGAGGTAGAGAGAGAGAAGGAGAAAGGGAGAGGGAGAGAGAGAGAGAGAGAGAGAGGGGATAGAATGAGTGAAAGAATTCCGAGTCAGGGAAACTTATCATGGGTTACATATTAATTGATAAGAATTTCTGTAAATTCATACGAAATGGTAACTGGGAGGGAATATTTTTTTTCATATACCTGCTATGCCATATAGTTTTACCGGTGTTACCCTGTTCTGAGTCATGAAGAATTAAGTCTTGATCTTGAAAAAGACCAAAATTAATGATTGGTTTTGCAAACTTGACATTTCTAACATCTATTCACTTGTTCATCTATTTTTTAAATCAATGAATATTGTCAAATTATTGCAGGACTCACTGTTTAAACTACAGTGCACTCCCGTTATAACGAAATGCTCGGGACCGGCAGTTTTCTTTCGTTATAACGAAATTTCGTTATAACCGAACAATACAATATATAACGAAAACAAGGAAACCATGCATATATATCATATTCTGTTTGCTGAATCCTTAGCATACACTGGAAAGCTATGTAAAATGTGCCTTGGGATTATTGTATTACTATATTAAACGCTCCCTTCAGAAACTGTGCGTGACACAAGGAGCGAACACGTAGTGATGTGAAGCATTTGCCCATGCAGAGACGCTGTAAATGCTTGTTCCGCTACGTATTTTCGAAAGCAATTCGCATTTCGTTATAACGGAGTACATTTCTCTTGTTTTTCTTTGTCTGTGGCGCTCGAAAAAGACTTCGTTATAACGGAAATTTCGCTATAACCGTGTTCGTTATAAGCGAATTTTGTACCATAGACTTTAATGGTGATAATTTTGGGACCAGAAGTTTTACTTCGTTGTAACGAAATTTCGTTATAACCGTGTTCGTTGTAACGGGAGTGCACTGTATTTACTTTTTTGACCAGAGAGACATTCGGGAAATAAAGCTCCAGCAAGAAGTGATCGGCAAGCGACTTGCAACCTCGCCCATCGTCCCGCCCAAAAGCAAGGGTACTTCCCTATCTGCTATCAACAACAGCCTCCCAGGTAATGACTGTGGTTGCCAAGGCGGCCCCTGTTTTATTTCACCATGAACACTGCCTTCCACAGAAGGCCCAAAACCACTATTTCGGCACAATTGGACAATCGCAAAACGCGAAAATTAAAGTTTTTAGAATAGGTTTCATTTTTATACCAATCCATGACACAAATATTCAAGTTTGTAGTTGAAAAATATGAACACACAATCTTGCTTTATTTTTGTGGTGTGATAACTTCTTTCATAGGGCGTAGATTTCATCATGTAACATACGTTACCAATGCCATTCTAGTTCAAATGCTTTAAGATAAGTGACTACAGTCTATGATTGAGATAATTATGCGTCAGATGTGAAGTATACCATCGGCTGCCATGTTTGTAAATGCTGCCTGCAGATGGGAAGGATGGCAAATGACCTGTATGCTATACTGAACACAGCATGTCCTATTGTGTTAAATCTTATTTCATGTAATGTTCATTTGTTTTCTCGATAATTTAATGTCAGACTTTCTTCAGAAAATATTTTCAACATTTATCAGTCCCAAATTGCCAGCCAATTCTTGAGTATCATCGATGAAACATGTGAATCTATGTGCGCAAAAATATATTAGTCAGATTCCACGTAACGTATGTTTCACGTTAATGTAACGTAAGTTACAAGATATACTACTACATGTGCAACTGATTTTGGTACTTTTTCTTTTTGGTTTTGGTATATATTCTTACATTAATTTCTCGTCAACTCTAAGTGAACGTATATTATAACAAGATGTCGCAATATCATGGTGATACAATTCTCAAAAATTACAATTGAAATAATTGTAAAACTGCAAGACTTTATAACATGTCCGAGTATAAACTCTGGAGTAGAACATTAATCGGTTACTGTTGATATTTTGAAGACAAATTGGCTTCATACTCATGAATTTATGGCATTGAAATGATAAGAGTTGGGAACATGCTTTCACGTGCCTTCACGGACGAAAATATTGTCATGATGTACGTGTAATATAAAACGAGTGGTGGGTAACGTAGGTTTCACTTTAATTTTATCATAATGGAAGTTTTCGTATGCTTGACGTCTTGCAACGTATTATCTTCATATTGATGTCTTGTAACTTGTTATCTTTAGCCGTCACTTCATGCTGTTGAAAGATATGTTTCGAATCCATAACTTTACAGACTCCATAACTTTGCTGTCGCAACAGTTATTCTATGCAGGAACAGTTTGAAAATAGCAGTTGCAATACAATAGAATTCACAAAATTTTTAACACTTGTATGAAACAAGAAACGGTAGAAACGAGATGGTTACCCTATTAAAGTGCTTCATAATGAACAATAACGCCGTATTGCTTGTATTTGAAATTTCTGAACTCGGTAAACAAGAGATATAATAGGGACAGAAGGAACCAAGAAATGTTCTTTGTTAATTAAATAAATGACAACTTTACTAAGTTGACTATGGCAAATGAGGTCGATGAAATAACGTCAAATTACATAGTTGCATTAGCACAATTCTGGGTAGGATGAATGAAATTGTCATTAGTGAAATGATGTATTCGATTGTCCTTGTTATGTATGCATAAGACAGTATAATCCACAAGGATAACAAGAATAACATGTCTTGCATTAATAATTCTTGCCGTATCTGGAAATTGTCTCCTGCATGGAAAAATGTTTTTGAATCTTTCAAAAGAAAAGTGAAAGGACAAGTTGCTATACATGCACAACAAAGGTACTGATAATGATTACAGGCAGGCCCGTAAGTAGGATTTTCATGGGGTGGGGGATGGGGTCAGAGTTAGAAAAAGTCGACTTCTTCCAGTTTTAATCACCTGACAGGGAGAAAAATAAAAGCTCCCGTGCCATTTTTTTCTTTTGTTTCATTTCTTTTACCGGGTTTCATCGACTGACAAGCAAGAAAAAAAAAAGAAAGAAAAGAAAATTGAAGAAACATAAAGAAAGGCTTTAGCTTAATGCTGCCAGTACAAGCCCAATTTCATGTTTTTTTATTTGTTTATTTCAAACTGGGGAGGAGGATTGTACGATTCATTTTTTTCTTTTCATTTCCTTTTGTTTATATTTTGACTGCTGGCAAAGGGGCGGGGGACCTCGAACCCCCTCCCCTATAGTTACCCTGGTAGGGTAAATAAATAAAAAAAAAATGCGTGACTTTGCTTCTTTTTTTGTCAACTACGCGAAGGGTAAAATATACATGTTTTTTTTTTTTCTTGAATCTTTGCTTAGAGATATGATTTTTCGCCAATCTGATTGCAGCTTATACGTTCCCTATGGGGTTTTAATCTCAGCACTGCTCTTCCCCATTGCAACTGCATTAACTTCAATGAGAAGGAAGAACAAAAAAATTGTTGATGTCTTAAAGATATATCTTACTGAAACATACATCACTATAATTATTATTAGCATTATTATTATCATGTAGGCCTGATCTATGATGGTATACTCAGTAATAGTTAAAATTACATATCTTTAATGCGCATGTATTTTTTGTTACCTTTTCTTCATTCAAAGTGTGTTTTCTTCACTTTGAGATCATCAACGATATAACGACACAAATTTGAGTTAATTTTCTCCGTTAAAAATAGTCAGGTAGTAGTAAGTCACCATTTTGATTTATGATAACCGAAGATAAATATAATTGAAAAGACTTATTTCCCTATGGAATTCCTTCAACTATAGTTCTAGAACAATTCAATGTTATCTTTATCCACGCACATTCTCTAAAATATCCTCTTTCAATGACATGAATTGATGAAACTTACGTTACCAAAACTAGAAACTTACGTTACTATATTAATGCAGGGACCTGATCCAATAGTTTTGAAGTAGAGATCTGCGTAATCCCTAAGTTTATTAGCTATTCATTGAATTTTCTTAAAACAATGTTAAATTCATTGTTTATACCTGGAATATGACATCATTAAAGCCAAGTTGAACATCAACGCCCACTAAACGATTTTTTTTTCAAAGATACTATGATTATGTCCCCTTTTACTGCGATCCTCCTGACAAACAAGAACATACAGCTGTAAATGAATTTGATATGTTTTGACGGAGAAACTCATCAACATCATAACTGCAACAATTAAATTGTCTCAAATTAAATGGGCTTTTCTGTGGATTGTCTGTTATCAACATGACAACATCTTGAAACTTACGTTACCAAAATTTGAAACATACGTTACGTAATAAATTGAGTGATTTATTTCAAAAGAATAAACCTGTACAGCAAAGCAATAACTGGATTTTTACGGTGGAATCTACTGACTTAATAAAGACACAATAAACAGAAGTAAAGCATGATTCTATGAAAAACAACAACACATTTCCAGCAATCAAATACTTACTCAGTTTTTTCAACACATCATGTAAAGGTATTTTGCGCGCTGCCAATGCTCAAGATGCCATTGAAAGAAGTTGCTGAGCTATCCCATGACCTCAAATCGACGGCACAGATTCGAGAAATGTACATTTAGGTGGTAATTAATGGTGTAATTAAGCTTTCTGTCGTTTGGTGGTAACGTAAGTTACATCACGTATGTTACACTTACTGAATTGTATAAGTATGATTGTATCGTATAAGTTAGCAACATAATAATGAATCTTTTGCCACCCATGGGTATGACGACAATCTACTCCATTAGTCTCAACTCTAGAACAATCATTCAGAGCCATGCACCTTCATAGTTTTTACAAAGATGGTAACGTATGTTACTTCTCTTAAATCTACCTTTTTAAGATCTATATTTACGAGATTAGCAGTCGCATGTCTTTTGAAGCTGAGTGATGAAATATCTTTTAACATAAACTTACACCCCTTTTGGTCAGAAAAACAATACATTTGTGTAGTACTCACTGTAATGGCATAACCAAGTTGGCAGTACAAAGATGGTAACGTATGTTTCAGCGGATCTGGCGACACATTTCCATCAGTTATTTTGTTGATAAAGAATGGTTAGTTTAAAAAGTTGTGTTAGGTTTTCATAGAACCTTAAGCCACTTTTCTGAAACCGTGAGTAAGCTTCCTCTTTATGCTCATATTTTCCCACAAAGTTGAGAAAACATAAAAAATCATCGTTGGCGACATGCACTTTTAAGCCTGTTGGCCGAACTTAACCCTCCACCAATGGCTTATTGGTATAATTTCGCCTTCGAAATGATTTCAGTTTTTGTTTGTATGTCCCTTGACATTACATAAAATCACAGGGGCATTTTGAAAGAGCTTTTTATCTCTCCTAGGTGAGTAGGAACATAAGCGACACGATTTTTGACCAATTGCGCCGAAATAGTGGTTTTGGGCCAGAAGCTTCTGTTTAGTGAAAGTTTAGCAGAAGAAGAACCAAATGACAGAAATAGGACCAAATGACAGATATTTATTTGTTAGTTGTAGTTTGCACATCTTTTTGTTTGTGGTTGTTTCCCGATCAACATTTGTTCAAAATGTCTTGTTTAAAATCAATGAGAGTAATTTCAGTAATTTTAGACTTAGTTTCACTTGCATTGACATTTTCAAGGGAATTAAAAACTAAACAAGTTGAAATCAACAGGAAACCGCGTGTTTTCCAGATAGCAAGAACTGTGAGCTATTTCTGACAGAAGTCAATTGAATGTTTCCTGATTTTAATACTTATGATATTCTAAGACTACTTGAAATTGCACGGAATCGTTAATACGCTGACTAGGTGATTATTCTCTGGTAGCTTTATAATCATTTCGACATAATTTCAGATATACATCACATGGATAAAACTAACATTTTGGTATAATATTTTCTTTATCATAAGGCTGCAATCCCTTAACTTTCCCCAGCTTGGGAAATAAGATGATAAAAACTGGGGCAGACGAATAACAAAGGGAAAATATATTGAATTATCTTATTTTCTAGCATTAAGTGCAGTAATTGTGATGATAATCCCAGAAAAAAAGAAATCATTTTGGATTATCTCTTTTGTTAAATACTTGTCTTTGCTTCTGCTACAGCAGATGATGATGTGATCTTTGTGTCCATGACTGGCCCTACCAAGGAGCAGCGAGCCAGAGCTGAAAAGCTCCTCCTCCCACCAGGGTTCTACCTCTACGAAAATGCTCCGCCCTGCAGGGAGTGTATCGACTGCCTGGAGGATCTAGACAGCCAGTCTCTCTACAAGAGGGATCAACGTGGAGCGGAGGCTGCTCCTGTGGTCAGACCCAAAGGTGACCATCTTTGTTGTTGTTGTTGTTGTTGTTGCTGCTGCTTTTTTTTGAGGGGGGGGGGGGATGGGGGAGGGGTTTTCCCAAGATTATGATGATGTCATGAAGTGAAAAACCAAGAATCACCATCTCTATCAGTGGTCCAAAAATCTTTTTCAATAGTTGATTGATCAGATATGTTCATTTTGTATTTTTCATTTGTTATTTTCTGTATCCGCTCAATGTAACTTTGATACTATCATTTGGTGAAGCACTTTGATGCATGTTTACTCGTAAGAGCGCGATATAATTACCTACATTGTATTGTATTGTAGCACTTATTGGCACTAAACTCATTTTTTTTTTTTCAAATTGAAGCAGGCTCAATCACCAGTGGGACTCCGCCAAAGTCTCAAGGCTCCACCCCAACCATGTTCTCCCTGAGCCCTGCTTCCCAACCCAATTGCCTCTCCGCCTTTGAAAGACGTGCGGAGAATCTGACTCCATCCTCCAAGACTCCATCCGGGAGCAATGAGAACATTGCACAGCCTCAGCAGGGACTGTTACGGCCAAACGTTGCACAGGGCCAGAGTCAGGGTCTGAATATGGCCAAGCCGCCCTCCCAACTGCAGGTAATTGTCGCAGTGAAGGACGAACAAATTGTGTTGTATTGTAAAAGCTGTTCACGTACAGATATAACTTTCGGAAAGGGGGAGGTGGCAGACATTTTCAGGAGATGTTGCTTTTGCAGTTTGACATCGATGCCTGTCAATACAGTCACTCCACGAGTGGCTCAGGCGGTGATATTTTCGTATGTTTTTGAATTTTTTTTCCCAAAAGTGATGCGTGAAATTCGCAAACTTAAAACCATGTAAAAATAACAGCTTTTACAATATCAAGATTCACGATTGCTGATGTAAAAGGCTTGAAGGTAGCATTGATCATTTTAGTGTCAAATGGTCAAATGGTAATATGCTTCATCTTTGGACCAATTCATGTTTGTCACCAAACAGTTCTCAAGCTTTTCCGCTGTCACTTCCACTACGGCTGCCACAAAGCCCAGCCAAACCTTCAACATCTTCTCGCCAAGCACCATCAAACCGGCGCCCTCTCTGGCCAAGCCAGTGACCACTTCTCCAGCAGCGTCTCCCTTTGCTAGGTTCTCCTTCGGCGTTACCTCGACTACCGCATCCGCTTCCCCCACCATTCCCACTGTCAGTTTCTTCAAACCTGCCGGGAGTGTCGAAGCGGCGCCAGCATCCACCTTGCATCAGGGCGCTTCTCCTGCCATGGTACCAGCCACGCCTGGTCTGAGTCATGGTCGGGGTCTGAATGTTGCCAAGCCGCCCTCCTCCCAACTGCAGGTAATTGGCGCAGTTAAAGACGAACTAATTGTGTTTGTAATGTAAAAGCTGCTCACGTACAGATACTTTCGGAAAGGAGGAGGTGGGAGACATTTTCAGGAGATGTTGCTTTTGCAGTTTGACATCGTTGCCTGTCCAGTCACTCCGCGAGTGCATCAGGGGAATGAAATTTTCGTGTGTTGTTGATTTTTTTTTTGCCCAAAAGTGATATGTGAAATTCGCAAACTTGAACCCATTTGAAAATAACAGCTTTTACAATATAAAGATTCACGATCAATTGCTGATGTAAAAGGCTTGAAGGTAGCATTAACCATTTTAGTGTCCAGTGATCAAATGGTAATATGCTCCATCTTTAGACCAATTTCATGTTGGATTTGTACCCAAACAGTTCTCAAGCTTCTCTGCTGGGTCTTCCACTACGGCTGCCACAAAGCCCAGCCAAACCTTCAACATCTTCTCTCCGAGCACCATCAAACCGGCGCCCTCTCCGGCCAAGCCAGTCACCACTTCTCCGGCATCGTCTCCCTTTGCTAGGTTCTCCTTCGGCGTTACCTCGACGACCGCATCCGCTTCCCCCACCATTCCCACTGTCAGTTTCTTCAAACCTGCCGAGAGTGTCGAAGCGGCGCCAGCATCCACCTTGCATCAGGGCGCTTCTCCTGCCATGGTACCAGCCACGCCTGGTCTGAGTCAGGGTCGGGGTCTGACTGTGGCCAAGCCGCCCTCCTTCTAACTGCAGGTAATTGGCGCAGTAAAATACGAACAAATTGTGTTGTAATGTAAAGGCTGCATGTTCACGTACAGCTACTTCCGGAAAGGAGGAGGTGGCAGACATTTTCAGGAGATGTTGCTTTGCCGGTTTGACATCGTTGCCTGTCCAGTCACTCCACGAGTGCATCAGGGGAGTGATATCTTCGTGTGTTGTTGATTTTTTTTTTTGGCCCAAAAGTTATGCCTTGAATTCGCAAACTTAAGCCCATGTGAAAATAACAGCTTTTAAAATATAAAGCAATCAGTTGCTGATGTAAAAGGCTTGTGGATAACATTAAACATTTTAGTGTCCAATGGTCAAATGGTAGTATGCTTCATCTTTGGACCAATTCATGTTTGTCACCAAACAGTTCTCAAGCTTTTCCGCTGTCACTTCCATTACGGCTGCCACAAAGCCCAGCCAAACCCTCAACATCTTCTCGCCTAGCACCATCAAACCGGCGCCCTCTCTGGCCAAGCCAGTGACCACTTCTGCAGCGGCGTTTCCCTTTGCTAGGTTCTCCTTCGGCGTTACCTCGACCGCATCCGCTTATACTCCACCATTCCTACTGCCAGTGTCTTCAAACCTACCGGGAGTATCAAAGCGGCGCCAGCATCCACCTCGCATCAGGGCGCTTAATTCTCCTGACGTGGTACCAGCCATCAAGCCTTGTCTGGTACAGTACTCCCGGACGCTGTCCCCATATCCGGGATTCTACTCATCACCTAAGAGTAGAGGCATCGGAATTTTATACCACATGAGAAACTTGCTTTCTCAGAAGTATTTGAATACACGCCTATGTTATATCTTCTGATTCATTTCGTGTTATGTTTGCCGAAAAAGAGAGAAAAAATGAAATAAATGAAATGAAATGAAATATATTGTATAACGCTTTAATATTGCCTTATATTACGTATTGTAATATTGTGTGGGGAAATTGTGGTACAATTAAAACAAAATTATATCATTACTTTCACCAAAACGAGCTATGCGGTTGATTACAAACTCCCACCACTTATCTCCCTCTGACCCGTTGTTTTCTCAATTAAAAACATTGAAGATTAATGAGATTCATACTTTTCAAACGGAACTTTTTTTATGCACAAATACACGTTCAACCAACTTCCCTCGGTGTTCAATGATTTCCTAATGCCTTATTTCAATATTCATTCCTACCAAACTCCTCGTTCTTCTGATTATCATCTTAAAAAACCCCCCAGAAATTGTTTTAGCACAAAAAGCCCTTAAAACATAATGGCCCTGGTGTTTGGAACTTTTTACCCGATAACCTTAAACAATATAGACGTATTCATATCTATCTAAAAGACAGCTTAAAGATACGATGTTAACTCAATATGTATCTGAATTATAGAGCATGTTGCTATCTATCTCTTTCATTTTCTTTTTTAACTTCTATAGTTAAAGAAAGGGCTCCGAACTGAACGTAAACAACAGACATGAACATTAACATTTATTCACAACCCAATCATTTAGTTTACTCGGCATGAACGAACGTGGTTAAACATCGCTCCCTATTCCATCGTTTTTGTGAAGCAAACTATCAGATATGCATGTTTGATCGGTTCATGCATCTTTCGCCGACTTCAACAAGACAAAATGAATGGTAGTATTTATCCAGTTTGCATGTTATTGTTATCGGAACTCACTTTTTGCTTCGCTATTTGAATGTCTCTCATCGCGCAAACTTTATGTGATAGTCCCACGTGTTGCAGTGACTGTGTTCTTGTATTCGTGTACGCAATATAGATAAGTACCATGACGAAAACTCGACGGGGACAGTCCGAGGATTCTGCCGCTAACCTCACCAAGGACATTCGGGAAGAGGTATCGAATGCAATAGAAGACAACAGTGAGCTTCTAGATACCCTAATAAGCAAGATAAAGGTGTCATTGATTGAAGAAATCACGTCTCTCATCACGCAAAAAGTGGCAAATAACATCAAGGAGCTAATAGACTTCGAATTAGCTGAGAGAGATGATAGGATTGCAAAGCTACAGAAGGATATCGACAGTTTGAAAGACAAGCAGGATGAAGCTGGACAATATTCGAGGAGAAATTGTCTCATCCTGCATGGAATTTCAGAAAAGGATGACGAAAACACGGATGAGCTCGTGAGGAAACTCTTCAAGGAAAAGCTAGATGTCAAGCTCGAGGAACATGACATCGACAGATCTCACAGGCTTGGTGCTAAAGCGGGTAAAACAAAAGGAATCATCGTCAAATTCACGAAATATACAGTGCGTGATCGAGTGTATCAAGCTCGTAAAAAGTTGAGGAACCTAGATGGAGCCCAAATCTACATCCAGGAGAGTTTGACAAAGGTGAGAGGGGATCTTTTCTGGGAAGCAAAATCGAAATATAAACAGGTTGTGAAGAACATTTGGACTCAAAATGGCCGAATCCAAGTACGAACGGACAATGATCGCCGTGTAACCCTCGTCACAAAAGCCGACCTCGAAAAGCTCGAAAAGCTGAAAACAACGAACAAAAGCTGAATGGATGACTTTCGCACAATCTTATCTTCCATTGTAGGCGTTGCGCGACGTTCTGGTACGCCGTTGTTGTAAGCTTACTACAAGAAGATTGTACCCTTTTCATTATCTGCTGAGTAATTCAAACCAAACTGTCTATTACTGCCGACGACAAACTTAACCTATATAGTGTGTACGGACATTATTTGCCACACATGTCTCTCTTTTTTCTTCCAAAAAGCTTTTTCCCCCTTTTGTTCCACTTAATAGCAACAAGTCAACAACTTTGTGTCAATTTGACGTAACCAAATAATGCTTGGTGTTGTACTAACAAAAGCTAGTGCATGTTTATACATGTCTTGCAAACTACTCAATACAATCTATTGCCCGATTTTTGTTCAAGCAAAAGTTGCGTGTAATTGTATGTAGCGGTTTCCAATATCTCGGTATTTTTACTGTCTGGCTGCTGTCAATTATGCTGTCTGACAACCCAGCATTCTGTCAACATCCACGCGAGCTTTCTTTGTGCGCCGGCACATGACAGGTGCGCACTACATTCTTCGCTTTTGTCATCGTGCCGAGGTACGCGTATTTCACATTCCAACAGTAGTCGGATTTTCATAAACACACCTCTTGTTTTGCTGTCACGGAAACAAGCTACCAATTAGTGACGAGCTGCGCATCTTCATCAGCCAATTACCACTCTCAAAGCTCCTGTCCGTGACATGTTTTCTCCGACTACGCTGTTTCATTTTCCACGCTTCCTCACTTCACGATTAGCTTTCATCCCGAGAGCGCGTCCTAATCGTTGGAGTCACTCACGTCCGCATACTACGTCCGTATATACTTCCCACGTCTTCTCGCGCTGACGATACCTCGCGCCGTACGTGGACTGGCATTTCATATGGATTATACTCAATACGGATTATTACACTTTCCCGGATTTCGTACTTCGCGGCATTCGCTACTCTTCACATCGACTCGCCCTTTCTTTTTTCTTTTGGGGAGCGCTGGATATGTAGGTATTGTGGTGCGGGCCTATGATGAAATACCTAACTAAATTATTACTCACCGAGTGGCTAACGGGACTTGGAGCTGAAGGCACCACCAGCAGGAATGGTAGGCGACCGTATCAGTAGTGGAATGCACTAGGGCACCAGAAAAGGTGTAAAGTGTCCTTGTAGGTTGTATTGCACTTCCCGAAATAATATGGACTAACTCCGAATGCACTAAGGGTGTCCGAAGACGACAGTGTCCCATAGAAGTATGTACAAAATATCCAGCGGCAGCGTTGAGTATCCTCCGAGTGCCGTGGCTAGCACAAGCGAGGGTAGAGTCGATCCACCGCTGGAGCGCTGGATAGAAGAACTGCACGGTCCCTAGCTGGTTGTGGTAGAGTCTGCACACCACAGACCGCACGCTAGCTGGACCGAAGCAGCGATGTGATGGGACGCAGATCGCTTTGAATGCAGCGATGTAACGAGGCGCCGGTCGCGTTGAATGTAGCGATGTTAAGATCCCCAGGTTGGAGTGTAGCCTGAAGAAAGGGCGAGTCGATGTGAAGAGTAGCGAATGCCGCGAAGTACGAAATCCGGGAAAGTGTAATAATCCGTATTGAGTATAATCCATATGAAATGCCAGTCCACGTACGGCGCGAGGTATCGTCAGCGCGAGAAGACGTGGGAAGTACATACGGACGTAGTATGCGGACGTGAGTGACTCCAACGATTAGGACGCGCTCTCGGGATGAAAGCTAATCGTGAAGTGAGGAAGCGTGGAAAATGAAACAGCTAGCGTAGTCGGAGAAAACATGTCACGGACAGGAGCTTTGAGAGTGGTAATTGGCTGATGAAGATGCGCAGCTCGTCACTAATTGGTAGCTTGTTTCCGTGACAGCAAAACAAGAGGTGTGTTTATGAAAATCCGACTACTGTTGGAATGTGAAATACGCGTACCTCGGCACGATGACAAAAGCGAAGAATGTAGTGCGCACCTGTCATGTGCCGGCGCACAAAGAAAGCTAGCGTGGATGTTGACAGAATGCTGGGTTGTCAGACAGCATAATTGACAGCAGCCAGACAGTAAAAATACCGAGATATTGGAAACCGCTACATTTACTATATATGGTTGAATTAGACGTGCAAGCCTATCTCTGCTCTGTTTAATAGCAAGAGGTCAATACCCCATGTGTATCAACCTGTGTTATAGATAATACATGGTTTTGTTGTTTTCGTTCTGACAAAGCTATTGACTGTACATGTCTTGCAGACTACTCAATACAATCTATTGCCCGATCAGTCAAGCAAGATTTATGTGTTAGTTTACAATTTACGGCTGAATTAGACGTGCAAGCCTATTTCTGCTCTGCTTAATAGCAAGAGGTCAATACTCCACGTGTATCAACCTGTATTATCAATACATGGTTTTCTTGTTTCGTACTGACAAAGCTATTGACCATATATGTCTTACAGACTACTCAATGCAATCTATTGCCCGATTTTTTTTTTTCAAGCAAAATTTGTGTTAGTTTACTATAATTATGTACGGTTGAATTAGACGTGTAAGCCTATTTCTGCTCTGCTCAATAGCAAGAGGTCAATACCCCATGCGTATCAACTTGTGATATAGATAATACATGGTTTTGTTTTTCGTACTACCAAAGGTATTGACTGTAAGGCCTTGCAGACTACTCAATATCATATATTGCCTGATTTTGTTCAAGCAAAATTTGTGTGTTAGTTTACAATATACGGTTGAATTTAATAGACGTGTAAGCCTATTTCTCCTCTGCTTAATAACAAGAAGTCAATAACCCAGGTGTATCAACCTGTGATATAGATAATACATTGTTTAGTACTGACAAAGCTATTGACCGTGTAAGTCTTGCAAACTACTCAATACAATCTATATTGCCCGATTTTGTTCAAGCAGAATTTGCGTGTTAGTTTACTATACGGTTGAATAATTGGACGTGTAGGCCTGTTTCTACTCTGCTTAACAGCAAGAGGTCAATACCCCATGTGTATCAACTTGCGATATAGATAATACATGGTTTGTTTTCTCGTATTAACAAAGCTATGACTGTACATGTCTTGCAGACTACTCAATACAATCTATTGCCCGATTTTGTTCAAGCAAAATTTGTGTGTTAGTATACAATATACGGTTGAATTAGACGTGCAAGCCTATTTTTGCTCTGCTAAATAGCAAGAGGTCAATACCCAACATGTATCAACCTGTGATATAGATAATACATGGTTTCTTTGAATGTATGACATATCTTGCAGGCTACTGAATACAGCCTATTTGCCCAATTTTCGTTCAAGTAAAATTTGTGCGTTAGTTTATAGACAATATACGGTCGAATTAGACGTGTAAGTCTATTTCTCATCCGCTTTTATATAGCAAGAGGTCAACAACCTTGAGATAGTCGGACATCATGTTTTAAGTAATCATTTGATGAGTCACAAAATAATATTCACGCTTCACTAAAGCGATGTGAATTTCTGACTACGTTGTAACTGTTTTGTATATTGATATTATCAACTTATCACCTTTTTTTTTCAAAAGTAATAACTTTGTGAACATAATCAATTTTTCTGAGTCATTTTTTCTCCCTTCTTACGCTTCATACTTATTTTTTTTTTTTTGTGTGTGTATGAGTTTCCCCTCGTATTGTCTCATGGTTATGAACTTTCCCTGTGTTTTATGCAAATGTGCTGTCAAAACAGGTCAAAAGGGTCTCTTGTGCATATCTTGTAACCAATGGGTACATGTCTCGTGTGCTAGTGTACCACTGCATTTACACAATGATGCTTCTCATCATTTAACTGGATGGGAATGCCCAAAGTGTATCATGAAACTTTTACCATTTTATGAATCAGATATCGAAAATCATAGTGAACAAAATGATGTAATTAATGTTAATTTAGAAGGACAAACTGATGCTCAATCCCTACCTAAGTCAGTCGAAATTATGGTGTATAACAAGCTCTCGGTTAAAGGTTTGAAATTTGTTCAATTAAATATTGTTAGCCTGACGAAACACATCGATGAGATACGAACAATCTTATGTTATAACGACATACATGTTCTCGCTCTTAATGAGACAAGACTTGATAATTCAATTTATGATAATGAAATTGAGATTCCTCATTATAACATTGTTCGTAAAGATCGCAACAGGTCTGGTGGCGGTGTATCATTCTATGTACACAACAGTTTAGAATTTGATCTTTTGAATGACTTACCTATTTCTGATTTGGAAGCTATTCCTATTCTTTTACGCATCAAAAATTACAAACCTATATTATTAACAAATTGGTATCGACCTCCGAACTCTAAGTGTGATCTTTTAGATCAATATGAACAATTCGTAGAATTCACTGAAAGCATCGGTTGTCATCTGATTGTTATGGGAGATATAAATCTCGACATTAGTAAGGAGGTAGATGACTATGTTGTGAAACGGTACAAACATATTGATAACATTTATTCTTTGCATTTCGTCAATCAGAGTGAATGTACCAGAATAACAAATAAAACAGCTTCTTTAATAGATCATATGTTAACAAATAGCATTGAGATGATCAAATCGCATGGTGTTATACACAGTGGAGTAAGTGATCACTCAGTGAGCTACCTTATCTGGAAAGCTCATCAGGTTCATTCAGGTGTGAAATATGTTACCTACAGAAAACCAAAGATGTAGATATAGATATATTCAAGGCTGATCTCTCAAAACAGAACTGGGTAGAAGTTGAAGAGGAGGAGTGTATTGATAAATGTACTGGAAAATTTGAAAAATTATTAATGAAGTTGTTGATAAGCATATGCCCGTAAAAACCAAGAGAGTTCGGAAAACTCAGTCACCGTGGTAAATGAAACAATTTTTAAATCAATCAAGGAAAGAGATCTATTAAAAAGGAAAGCTATAAGAACTAAAGATGAGAGTATTTGGAAAGAATATCGTAAATAAAAAAATAAAGTAACATCTTTTATCATGAAGTCTAAACGTAAATATTTTATTGAACAATTAACAAAAGATCAAAGTTATAATAATTCATGGAAAACATTATCATCAGTATTACCCAAGAAATGTTCTTCCTCTCAGCCTCCACCCAGTCAGTGTCAAAGCATGGCAAACGAATTTAATCACCATTTTGCCAATGTTGCAACCAGTTTGATTTCTGAATCAGCTGATACTATAGTAGAACCTGGAGACAGAATCTGTACAGATGCTGCCACATGCGAACCATGTGTGCAATATCCATTAGCGTTTTCTTCTGTAAGTGAAAGTGATGTTTTAAAGGAAATACAGCAATTAGAAAATAAGAAGTCAGTCGGATTAGATGGAATATCAGTAAAGATCCTAAAAATGTCAAAGGATGCAAGTGTTCTACCAATAACTTTTTTGATTAATAAATCTATAACCCAAGGAAAAGTTCCAAATAAATGGAAGATAGCAAAAATTATTCCACTACATAAAAAGGGTGATAGATTGATTCCAAATAATTACAGACGAATTTCTATTTTATCGTGTTTATCAAAAATTCTTGAAAAGATCATACAAAAACAATTTCTTCAACATTTAAGTAGAAATGATATACTTAAAATGGAACAATCCGGATTTCGGCCAAAACATTCAACCTCCACGGCACTGATTAAAGTAACCGATGAATGGTTAAAGTCTTTGGATAACGGATTATACACTGGTGCAGTTTTTGTAGATTTGCAAAAAGCTTTTGATATGATCAACCCTAAATGCCTGCTGCATAAACTTTTCACAATAGGTATTAACGGCCCCACCCTTAAATGGTTTGAAAATTATCCATTTGACAGAAAAATAGTAACTAGTATAGGTAATTGTACCTCCGAAGAACTGGATATTAAGCTCGGTGTGCCACAGGGATCGATATTGGGTCCACTGTTGTTTATAATATTTATCAACGACTTACCTTCCATATTTGATTCATGTAATGTGCATTTATATGCGGATGACACCGTTATTTATTTTTCTCATAAAGACCCACAAAAAGTACAAACAATATCAAATAAGGAATTATTTGTTTTAGATAGTTGGATGTGTAAGAACAAATTGAAAATCAATTATGATAAAACTGTGAGTATGTTAATTGGCAATAGATATATGTTTAAAAGATATAACAGTTTGGATTTGAGTATAAAAGGATATGAAATTAATCAGGTTAAAAGTTTGAAATACCTAAGATTGTACATTGATGACGAACTCAGATGTATGGAACGCCATTGGGGAAACAATACAAAATTCATTTCACTCCAGCCAATATTCATTTCACTTTTAACAAATACATTTCACTCACCAACATTTATTTAACTTTTTACAAAAATGCATTTCACATTTAAATACAAATCCATTTCACTTTTCACCAAAATGCATTTCACTTTTAGATAAAAATTCATTTCACTTTTCACAAAAATACATTTCACTTTTAAGTAAAAATTCATTTCACTTTTCACAAAAAGACATTTCACTTTTCATAAAAATACATTTCACTTTTGAATAAAAATTCATTTCACTCTTCACAAAATGTATTTCACTTTTTAACGAAAAACATTTGACTTTTCACAAAAATTCATTTCACTTTTCAAGAAAAAAAAAATCATTTCACTTTGACGTACCATATCACTCTGACGAAACCATTTCACTGCGCTAAAACCATTTTGCTCTGATAAAACCATTTCACTCTGATTAAAAAAAATACGTTCCTCTTTTTTCCCGACCAAAAGGTGGCGCCAGTCTGAGAGGAGTCACAGTGCCATGGCACTTTGTTAGTACTGAGCTGAGGTGAGTGGGCCGGCCAGCCGGTCGGCAGGCTATGCAGTACCTAGATTTAGCGCGCTACGCCGGCGCGGGAGCGACGCGAGGCGAGCTAGCAGTCGACGGCCCTCGCCTCGGCCTCACCCACGTCACATGCACGCTTGTGCCGTTACATGCATACTACATCGAGAGTTGAATCTACACCTTACTTGCTGAATAATGCATGCATCTTGGACGGGAATAGAGGGTTCGATTTATCGCAATACTCATTTTCAAAGGTGGGTACCGTTCGGTATGGGTACGTTTGAGGCCCGTAACTTGGGGGGGGGGGGGGGGTTCAGGGGGTTCGAACGAACCCGCTAGCGAGCAGGGTCCGCTTGAACAAAACAAACAAACTAACAAACAAACAAACAAACGTGAAAACTTCTTCCCGGGCAAAGCTCCAAATACGACAGAAGAATGATTTTTAAAGATAAAACAACAAAAACAAAAAAAATAAAAACAAAAACAAAAAGCCAGCATGACCCAAACTCAATTATGAAATGGGTTCAAGAATGTAGCCAATAGGAAGCGCTGAAATGAGTCACATGTGCTTTGGTTACTCAGTCCCATTGCACTGCGTGTTAAATCCTATTGCCGATCGTCTGTGCGCGCGGCGGCTCCTTTGAATTGCATGCATACGCGCTGTCAATCCTGTAAACAACTTCTAGTTACTGTAGTTCGGGCTGCCGGCCGGCCGACCTTTCTTCCCTTGTGCATAACATGTGTGGCGTACGTATCATACGTACAGTGCGTACAGTAGATCAAGCGTTGTGGGACCGGACGCTTACATGGAGTCACTTTGAAGGGCAAATCCAACGATTTAGCAGGTTAATTCTCACGCCGTTTTCACAGTACTAGTATGTTGTCTAGTAGGCCTATATGAGGAGTCTATATCAAGTCTTTAAGGTAAAGGGTGCATATTCTATGTAAAATAAGTAAGTTTTCATGCGGGAACTTAAGTGTCCGGATACCCAACCCCCATCTGTATGTGCGGGATTTCTTAGTGCGACGTGCGTAGATGTTTGGGACGAACATCTTCGGACGTCTTGACCCACAAAGGTACGTGAAAAACGCTGAAAAATGCTGTTAGTTTTCGAATTTTCGACCCATTTTATAAAACAAATGATGCACAGGATTATTTCGTGGCGTTAGTGGAGGCGTATAGCTCACTCTCGGGTATTTACAACGTAGTGCAACATGCACTCGGCTTCGCCTCGTGCATGTTTCACAATTGTAAATACCCTCGAGTGCACTATACGCCTCCACTAGAAACGCACTCTATCCTGTGCATCATTTGTATACTAACATCTCTTGCACTTCTCCATAATTATTCACTACCACAAAGTGATCAACCTGGAAGAGGTGGTTGATATCTTCAGCAACACAAATCGAAGATGCTGAACTTGGTATAAATGATATAGAAAAATGATATAAAAATTAAAAATATTTTTTTTTTTTTTGGGGGGGGGCAAAACGGTTTTGCTCCCCCCGTGCTCCCTGTAACAAATTAATCAATTATTTAAAGACCAATATGAACAATAAAGGCACTTTTCTTGTCTAAAAGGTGTCAATTTCATAACTGAAAAGGCAAAATTTTCGCCCCGTTAGGGGCGAAAATTTTGCCTTTTCAGTTTTTTGCCTTTTATAATTCATCATACCTATACATATTTACTTATGACTAAATTAAGTGTATAGATGGAGATGGTAGCCTCGCATCCTCGAATGTGCCCCCTGAAACATATCTTTAGTAAACCTTACATTTTCCCTTTCTTCTATGCTTTTTAGCAATATAAGAATAATTTTTATTGCTCGAACAATGCGATCACGTTTAAGCTGTTAATGAATACATTTCAGACGAATGGCAAAGTGAAAGTGGCTCGCTCGCTCTGCCCGTACATAAATATAGTAATATGAACAGCTTTCATAAAACAAACATCACTGCGTAGGACTATCATCATATTATAACTTATGAACACTGTTCATTTGATATATACGGGCAGAGCGAGCGAGCCACTTTCACTTTGCCATTCGTCTGAAATGTATTCATTAACAGCTTAAACGTGATCGCATTGTTCGAGCAATAGAAAATATTCTTATATTGCTAAAAAGCATAGAACAATGGGAATACTGTTTGTCATAAATGACGTGTACATAATCATATCTGATGTAACCGGAATTAAGCAGAAATAAATCAAATAAAATCAAAGGGAAAATGTAAGATTTACTAAAGGTATGTTTCAGGGGGCACACTCGAGGATGCGAGGCTACCATCTTTACTCTAAATTTACTCATAAGTAAATATTATAGTGTATAGGTATTATGTATATTGATAATGAACCATGACTTTCGCCCTGTTAGGGGCGAAAATTTTGCATTTTCAGTTATGAAATTGACACCTTTTAGACAAGAAAAGTACCTTTATTGTTCATATTGGTCTTTAAATAATTGATTAATTATTTGTTACAGGGAGCACTTGGGGGGGGGGGGGGGAACAGTTTGCCTCCCCCAATTTTATCATTTTTTTTTTGGGGGGGGGGGGTGGGGTGGGTGCAAGTACCACCCCTGCACCCCTCCCCCTCCCCCGCTTCCGGCGCCCTTGTTCTTATACCTATATTATCTATACCAAGTTCAGCATCATCCTTCTTTGATTTGTGTTGCTGAAGATATCAACCACCTTTTCCAGGTTGATCACTTTGTGGTAGTGAATATGGAGAAGCGCAAGAGACGTTTGTTGAGTTTGGGTCATGCTGGCTTTTTGTTTTTGTTTTTGTTTTATTTTGGTTGTTGTTGTTTTATCTTTAAAAATCATTCTTCTGTCGTATTTGGAGCTGTGCCCGGGAAGAAGTTTTCACTTTATTTATTTTTTTTTGTTCAAGCGGACCCTGCTCGCCACCGGTCCAACGTTCGAACCCCCTGAACCCCCTGAACCCCCCCAGTTACGGGCCTGAAAAAACCCCATACCGTACGGTACTCACCTTTGAAAATGAGTATTGCGATAAATCGAACCCTCTATTCCAGTCCAAGATGCATGCATTGTTCTGCAAGTCAGGCGTAGATTCAATTCTCGATGTAGTATGCATATAACGGCACGAGCGTGCATGTGAGTGAGGCCGAGGCGAGGGCCGTCGACTGCTAGCTCGCCTCGCGTCGTTGCCGCGCCGGCGTAGCGCGCTAAATATAGGTACTGCATAGCCAGCCGACCGGCTGGCCGGCCACTCACCTCAGCTCAGTGCTAACAAAGTGCCATGGCACTCTGACTCCTCTCAGACTGGCGCCACTTTTGGCCGGGAAAAAAGAGGAACGTATTTTTTTTTTTTTTTTTTTGATCAGAGTGAAATGGTTTTATCAGAGTGAAATGGTTATAGGGCTCACACCCGTAAATACAATGGAATGTCCCAGACCCCTTCACAAATTCGTACCAGAGATACCAAAATAAATTAAGAAAAAAAAAATGATTAAAAATCAATGATGTAGTTTGGCAAAAAACTGAATAGCTGTAGATATTGAGTATGAATTCCTCTACAAATTGCATTTTGGTTGGAAGATGAAAGCTTTTCTGGTGGAATTTGAGGGGACTATATTTCATTGGGTACGTGTACGGAAAATGGGTGATTTTTTGAGTGACAAGAACTCGTAGTCTGGCTTTGCGGACCCCTGGGCCCCGTTTCATAGAAGATGTTAGGATGTCAACTCTTGCTGGAATGGCAACTTCCCATAGCAACAGCCAATCAAGAAGCTGCATTCTTGTTGTTACCATGACAATTGACATTCCAGCAAGAGTTGTTATCATATAAACTTTTTATGAAATGGGGCCCTGGACAGAATTTGAACTGAATTATCCACCCTGAGAATTTGATGGATGAAAGGGTATATCTAACTTATTCAGGTAAGTAAAGCTGGAACACCTCATTTCTCCCAGCTATTTTACAGAATTTTTTGAAATTTGATTTTTAACACACATCCCTATGGGGAAATATTTATGGGTGTGAGCCCTTTAGTGCAGTGAAATGGTTTCGTCAGAGTGATACGGTACGCCAAAGTGAATTTTTTTTTTCTTGAAAAGTGAAATGAATTTTTGTGAAAAGTCAAATGTTTTTCGTTAAAAAGTGAAATACATTTTGTGAAGAGTGAAATGAATTTTTATTATGCCTCCGCCACGAAGTGGTGCCGGAGGCATTATGTTTTCAGGTCCGTACGTCCGTACGTACGTCCGTACGTACGTCCGTACGTCTGTACGTACGTCCGTCCGCTTTCGTTTACGCGATAACTTGAGTAATATTTACTGGAATTTTACCAAACTTGGTTCAAGTATGAAGTATGATGAGGCAATTAGTTGATTAGATTTTTGGTGAAATCGGCTAAAGGTCAAAGGTCAAGGTCAAATCATGAAATTTTATCCGTTTACGTGATAACTCAAGACTGGATGGAGCAAATTTCACCAAACTTTGTTGGAGGATGATGTATGATGGGACAATTACTTGATTAGTTTTTCAGTGAAATCGGACACAGGTCAAAGATCAAGGTCAAATCCTAAGATTTATCTGTTTACGTGATAACCCAAAACTGGATGAAGCAGCTTTCACCAAACTTGGTCCAAGGATGATGTATGATGGGACAATTAGTTGAGTAGATTTTATTGACATTGGCAAGAGGTCACAGGTCAAAAGGTCAAGGTCAAATTCTACAAATGTTGCAATTTCCCCCATATCTATGCAATGCCCGAAGGTATTTTCTTGAAACTTGGTGTGGACATGTACTACTGCGTAAAGATTCCCCAATGAGAGTTTCATGTCGTAAAGTCAAAGGTCAAAAGGTGAAAGGTTAGGTGAAATGGTTGCAATATCACTTTTCTCGCAAATGGTTCAATGTATTTTCATAGAACTTGGTACATACGCATGTACTGTCTGGCAGGGATTCTCTAGGGAATTTAGGGGTCATGGGTCAATAGTCAGAGGTCAAGGTCAAGGTCAACTAGTAAAAATTTTACTATTTCCCTCATATATATGCAATGCTTGCGTTATTAGTTTCAAAACTTAGTACATGCATCACCTAATGGAGATTCTCCAGGAAATTTCCAGCCTGAAGGTCAAAGGTCAAAGGTTAAGGGTCAAAGGCCAGGTTTCAATGCCCCCCCCCCCCAAAAAAAAAATATATATATATATATTTTGTACCGTTATCACACTCTTTCTTCATACCTTGGAAATTACTCAATGCATGAACTTCCCCAAAATTCCCCAAGTATGTATACCTTTACTCTTAGAAAGTTATAGCAAACCCAGTTCAAGACATTTCTGACAAACCTGTCATTTCAATATTTTGCCAGTTATGTGAAAATGTCATGGATCACACATTGTGAAGACATTGTACTATACGCCTATTGGGAGAATCATGCATTATGGCGGAGGCATCGGTCGCCTTAGCGACATTTCTAGTTCAAAAGTGAAATGTATTTTAATGAAAAGTGAAATGTCTTTTTGTGAAAAGTGAAATGAATTTTTATCTAAAAGTGAAATGTATTTTTGTGAAAAAGTGAAATGAATTTTTATTTAAAAGTGAAATGCATTTTTGTAAAAAGTTAAATTAATGTTGGTGAGTGAAATGTATTTGTTAAAAGTGAAATAAATATTGGCTGGAGTGAAATGAATTTTGTTTTGTTTCCCTAATGGCGTTCCATACAGATGGGACGTTCATGTAAATTATCTGTGTGAAAAAGTAGGCCGTATGATTTCTTTCCTTCGTCGTTTGACATATTTCATAAACAGAAATTCTTTGAAATTGATATATCGAAATGCTATTCTTCCTCATTTGGATTATGCAAATGTTATTTGGGAGTCCTCTTGTGAAAAACATATAAATCAACTGCAAAAACTGCAAAATAGAGCAGGAAGAATTATTCTGAAGATTAATCCTAAAATACATTTTTCTGTCAGGTCAATGCATGATATATTACAGTGGGAAACGTTAAAATCCCGTCAAAAATTTCATATCGGAGTAATGATTTTCAAGATTTTGAATAATTTAACACCTACCTATTTACACGAAAATATATTTTATTCCCCCAAACCCTACCGATTTCGGCACAGTGGCCTCAGCCTTTCCAAAACCTCGGACAAACTTTTGCAAACGTGCATTTTTCTACATGGGAGATAAATTATATAACAGCCTTCCGCATGCTGTCCGTGACTGCAAGTCGCTGAAGGATTTTAAACGGTCCCTTTTTGAATTGGTTTCATTTCATCTGGAAAAACTTATCTAGATAATATATATATATATGTATATATACATATATTTTTTTTTTGTCTGATACACAAGAAATGTATCTACACTTTTCAAGGAAGCGTATCTTGCCTTGAGACTTTGTATAATCAATGCATTATTTTTCATGAGACTATCATAATGTTGTACAATGTATTTATATAATATGTAATCTTCTACTCCTTTGTTTCTTTTCCATACCTCTTTATAACTGGTCCCCATGGAAGACCAGCGGCACCAGAAAAGTACAGCTGATTATGGGCTATCCAGCCGTTATCATTCTATAATCCTACATTCTTTTTTTTTGGTATATCGATGATGTGTCACACTATTCATTTGCTATGTATGTATGTATGTTTCATTTTATGCATGATGTATCATTTTCCCTGTACTTTATATGTGGACTTTTATATCTGTATGTATGTTTATGACGGAAATAAAACAAACACATTTCTACGCAAATTATACTGTGCTCAATTGGTTCGTTCAATTGACTTTGTATTTCATTTATGTATGAAAAAAAATTAAGGAATGAAATCAAAATCAAATCAAATCAAATGAGATTAAGCCGTTGAGGATAGGCTGCTGATTTTGCTACAACACGCATGTCCCATAGATACCTGCCCGAGTATGCTCGGGACGTATAGTCTTCAACGGGTTACATAATATTATGAGCAGGAATTTGTAGTATGTGAGAGAGAAAAGAATCATTTGACTGAGAAAATATCATATTTGCTGTGTCAGTATTCAAAGGCAATATAAAAAAAAAATGAAATTTTATTGGGACTGTAGGAAAGAGTTTATGATATCAGGATTTTCATTACATTCGATCTCCCAGTTTTAATCTTCAGACATATCCATATACTGTGACTGAAATCGATGTAAAAAATAAAGCAGTATCTGGTTCTTCTTGTTTTCATATCACGACTTTACCAGTTGAAATGAATTTTACCCACAAACACTTTGTATTCTCTCTACTCAGAGCTTTGCCGAGCGATTTGCAAAGCCGGGTACAGAACCGATAAAGTCAGGTGCCACAGCGGCGCCTTTTGGCGGTGGCGTGTTCAAGGTGTCATCTTGTTTTGGTCTCGGCACCATACCCCCTTCGCAACGATTCACCGTTGGTACCAAGCAAGGAGGGTCGGTAGCCCCTTCAAGTGGCTTTAGTTTTGGTTTCAAGAAGACAGAGTCTGCCAACGGCGGCACTTCTGGTGATGGGTCAAATGTTGATTTCAAGCTACCAGCAGACTTTAGTCTCTCAAAGTCAAAAGACGGTGCACAGCCATAGTGGGAGCAGTAAGGCAGGACCCTCCAGTGACAACTCATTCAAGCTTCCTTCTGGTTCCGGCTTGTTCTCTCAGTCCTCTGCTGCATCAAGTGGCGGTGCCGCAGCTGCAGCCCCATCAATGGTTCCCTTTATGTTTGGCAGTGGTAAGCAGACGGGAACCTTGGATGGTGCAGCTGCCGCCAGTGGTTCCACCACCACCAAAGATCTCACGTTCAGCTTTGGCAGTGGGATGCAACAGTTCTCCTTTGGCAATGCTGGGGCAGAAACCAAGTCAGGAGCAGGATTCTGATTTGCGAGTCCTGATGTCAAATCACAGCCGAAATCTGATGCTAAATCTGGTTTCCAGTTCTAAGATGTCCTCAAGGTAAGTGAAAACAAGTGGTGAAATAAGTTGTGGCGGGGGTAGGCAGAAAGCAAACAACTGATTTTCCTTCATTTCTGAAACAGAGGGATTACCTCCCCTCAAATATATATATTGATGAAAGGGCGGCGAGACGCTCGAAAGTTGTGTGAAGAAATAAACCGTTGGTGAATACAGCATGAACTTTGTTGCAGTTTTGTTACTTATCTTTTTATCTTGCCAACACGTGGACTACCTTATCAACATATATGGTGATAACATAAGCTCAATCCTCTTCAATTGGCTGATGCACAAGTGTCGTACAAATTGTGTGACCTTGACATTTTCACTTATTCTACTAAAATTACAATGAAGTCTGGAACTATCAAATACTTTGTCTGATGCAAAATGAAATGGTTAATAATCTGTTGGTTTGATCTACTCTGATTATTAAGGTCAAACACTTGAAGATTGTCTATCATTGCACTTTGAAGGAGAGCAAGCTATTGTTAGGATTCATAAGATGACATGTCATGTTTGAGTAAACCAAGACAGGATCACGGGTGTAGCACTAAAAAAGAAAAAAAAAACATTTATACGCGATTGGGAGAATTATGAGGGTATATTTAAGACAACGTGACTTCTAAATTTGCAGAAAGACCAAAGAGTCATTTTGTACTTTTACAGATGTAGAATATGCCATTTCACTATGTTATGTTGACAGGAAACACAGTTTTTCATATTTCCTTTCCTGCAGCTTTCTTGTTTACGGCTTTTCCTTCACTTTTTGTTTTATCTTCCAAATTTTACTAACTGTCGGCCATTTAAAAGATATATGTGATGCAAAAAAAGGGCAGTCTTATTAACCCCGACAGTTTTGCCCTTTATCATGTGGCCATGCTCTCTGCTGAAACTTGTGAGCTTATTTTGGTTATCTCCCTCAACCCATCCCCAATTCGATGGTAATGTTCAATAGAAACAAATTCCTTTGGGTGTAACAATACAAGTGAATTAAGAATATCAAGCAGTCCTATCCATGGACACCCCCTTGCGGGAAAATAATACTTATCAGTAAAGAATACATGCGAATATATCCACCAGAGAATAATAAATAGTAAGGGGTCATTGATTGTAATTTTGTGATGCATCAATTGGGCTGCGAGTCGCCCTCGGCATTCATATATTTTTTGTGTTATTTGGTAAAATACATATCACGCTACGGTATTGACCAATTCGCCACAGAATTAGATTTCAATCGAATCTTTCAAAATAAAGACACACCTGAACAGTAAACATACAAAGCACAATGTTTGTGATGCATTGGGAGGAGACGACTGAATTTTTCCAATTTCTAAATAAGATCAATAATGTATTCTGTATGATTTCAATACAACTTACATGTTCTCTGTAAATTAACATTACATATCACATTTTTTTTTTCTGAATTGTTCGTTGATCAAACAACTCACTTCGATATTTTCAAGGTAAAGCCAGAACAGGTATAGATTTTCTCCCATCACCAGGATCACTATTTTATACGTCAAACATCCAGCAAAGATTTTCCTGACGGGTTTTATTCTCAATGAATGTATGTGTACAGTGTGTATCTATATAGGTAGAATATAAGTATATTCACTAATACTGAAAACTCTGAAAATATTGATGTCCGTGATGATATGTGATTTTTTTTTAATCACTAAGAATGAATAGTAGAGTAAGAAATGATATATATTTTTGTAATTCTGTTATTTAGCCATATAGTAAGTAAGGCCTATTTTATGTAAACATACTACGTGTATGTAGATTACTACGTGTATGTAGAGTATTGTGTTCTTTTTTTTTTGTTTTTATGTGTGTTTTGCAGGCAGACTATACCATGAAAGAGTTTCATGTTTTAAACGATTCAGATTCATACTCCGATTGATATTCCACAAAGTTTAATTTACCTGTCAGATTTTATTTCATTACAGACAGAGTGGAAACAAGTGATTTTTGTACTTAGATAAACAGAATAATGTGATGATAGACCTTTTGCAATGCTCTCCGATGAACTGAATTTACTGTGTGAGGTTTTCATGTTAACAAATGGCAAGATTACCCATTTAATGATATGATTTTTGAGCGCAATAGGTAAATTTAATGTTGTCATTCTGTGATACACTGCTTAAACTCCAGATACAGGACACATTGACGCAGAAGCCCCAGAGAACCTCCGGTTTTGCAGCTACTACCAGTGGCCCTGTCACCGCCATAGACAACAAGATCAGATCCGGCAGTGTGATGCCATTTTCCTTTGCCACTGCCACAAGAGTAGAAACCATGGAAAGAGGAGGAGTCTCATCTGTACATGCTGAGGTGACTGGTGGTCGTAAAATCATAAGAGCTCAACGCCTGCTCGGATTTCCTCGGATAGGGAAGAAAAACATTGAAAATGAAAAAAAAAAAAACAACAACAACAAACATCAAAGTGATCATAAAGTGTAGTCATAAACCATGAACGAGAGTTCTTTAAATATCACGTAATGTTATTCAGAAGGCATCATCTCCCAGGATGAAGTATGGCCTACATAATATTAGGCATGTCATCGTGGGGTACAATGGGGCGGCTCAGGAAATCCTATGTTTGCGTCTTCAAGGCAGTCCTTGAGTTCTGAGTTGTTAAAGATCTTAGTATCAGACATACTTCCATGTGCACCACTGGAACTTTAATAGCCTCTGTCCACAAGGGACATGATGACGACAAAAAAGAAACCCTTGTCACGGTGCAAGGAGCCGCTCTTGGCATTTTTCTGATGGCCACATGCTTGCCATCTAGAGCTCCAAAAGCAAGAGAAACATTAAATCTGTTGGGGAGGTCTGAAACCCGCCCAATGGGTGTCCTTTCTTCTGTAGTGGTTGGGCAGGTGATGGCCTAATCCCTGTATTCCTCCACAATGTCTTGGCAGCCTGCAGGGATGGTGAGGTTAACTCTGCTGTACTTGAGTCTGGGGTACTTGCCACCTAAAGCCAGGAACTTCGCCGTGACGGCCAGCTTCGAACCTGCAGTTCCTTCCTCATCTTGGTATCGTGCCTCTGTATCATTGGCCCCACTCTCTGCACCCACGCGTCGAACATAGCAGGCTCCATCCTGAGGTAAAAACAAGGGCTGAGGATTTTTCCTGTATCATGAGTTCCTCCATCAGCCTGGAATAATGTCCATACGTTACTTTTTCTGTAGAAAATCAGTTCGCACCAACAACACCATCAGAAACCATTAGGAATTTCTAAGTAGTATTCTATGGGTCTTTATGGGACTTGCATTGATCCTGTTGGTTGTGTTGGTTTTTGTATATGTATGTATATGTGTCTTGTCGAATCTGTTGGTATACATTGGGTGTGATATCTGTTAGTTTCTGTTGGACGTGTTGGTTCTGATGGTTCCAATTTGTTCTGAAGAACCTCTCTCCAATATTGACACAACTAGAAACCAACAGACATGCTGTGCTAGTTTTCATTTGGTTCTATGGGACTTCATCTTGGGCAAGCTTCCTTCGGGTTTCAACTTGTTCATTCAGTTGTCTGCTACATCAAAATAATAGTACCGCCGAATCAAAGCTTCAGTCTCGCCAATTGGTCCGTTCGCGTTTGGCGATAGTAAGTCATAGGGAGCTTTGGATTGTGCACCTATTGTCAGTGGTTCCACCGCTATACCAGAAGTCGCACTACGCCTATTTCGGAATTGTGGGAACCATTCGCGATACTATCTAAAAATATTTCGGAAAAATACTAAAAATGCCCCTATTTCATCGATTTTTTTTTGGATTTTATTCTCTTAATTGAGCCTTTATGATATCCATTGATATTATATTAATATCATTATTAGCCTTTATTATTACATTGTAATACACTTTTCCAAAAAAACAACAACAACAACAACAACAACTGGGAATGAGCATTCGGTACAGACGACCATCTGGGGGAGAGGGGGAGGGAAGGGGGGTCGGTTGCCATACAGTTCAACTGAAGTAATTTCAAATCAGCAAAATATAGCGTCATGCTTTATACATAACTGATTACTGAGCAACAATAAAATAAACACATGACATTTAGGCCTACAGTATTCCAGAGCATAGGACCAGTAAAAGTTAAAGTTTGATTTCCAAAACGCGTTTCTTTTTTAATGTAAATGAAACAACAAAATAGTGTCGTTGCAAATATTCTTATTTGCTTGATTTAAGAAGAATTTCTCCTGCAGTATATAACTTATATATGTATATATATATATATATATATATATATATATATATATTTGTTGTTGTTGATGCGAGAGACGCTGAATCTTTTGGAAGAATGTGACTGGAGTAGATTAATTATAATTATGTAAATTATTTGACAAGAGAGTAAATCAATATGATTCTATTTCTTTTATCGAAGTTTACTTTCAAAGAAGATTCAGTTCAATGGAAGATCGTACCTGATACGATTTGTAATCATTGTAAAGATATGGAAACAACTGTTCATATTTTTTGTTCGCATTGCCCACATGTGAACTCATTCGGGCAAAAAATAGTTATTTCATCAGTAATCAATTTCAATGTAGATATTAAAGTTGATGAGGAAATATTATTGATTGGTTATGATATCGAGAATGCAGATATGATTCTTCATGTTCCTTATTTGTGAATAATTTACAATATATATATATATATATATATATATATATATATATATATATCAATCACCGTGTTTCTCATTAAACCATAACTGTAGACGGTTTACTTCTAGAAACAATTTGATTATAACTATTGTTAAAATTGTGTATATTTAGCAATGCTTAACATTGATTATACTAATACAAATTTTTACATTGGTTGTTTCTATTCCTAACTCACATTTTAGGCCTATTTTGAAGCATTGATGCTGGGTTTTTATTTCATCTGCAAATGGTAAATTATGCCTTTGAATAAGCAATATAGTGGGGAGATGATTACAGTGCATGTGTACAAATTGAAGGTAAACAGCCAAATTTCAAACTGCTTTATGTAATTTGCTAAAAGATTAACAAACTTACAAATTTTAATGGTAAACTTTATGAGAACACAGGCATTATCTGAAGGCACTATTTATACGTTGTATGATAACGTAATAAAGGAAATATCTAAGTAATAATATTCTAGTTTGATTAGGCAATACAAACGTGAAGATTTTTTTTTCATATTTTATAAGAATGGTCAATCAGTATTCAAATTTTGTTTGCAAAAGGGACCACAGCATTTACGTATCACATTGGTCTTAAAGCCCAAACAAAGTTCTGGTACGCCTGCAAAAGTTGTCAAATTTCGCTCCCAAATGTGCAGGATAACGATGTTATGACAAGATATTCGATGGGTAACGACGAAAATGCGAAATATTAACCAAAAAGTTCAGTCTCAGTATTACCCAAACGGGGTCAGGGCAAAGAGATTACTGGTATAATCTCTTTGGGTCAGGGTAAACTCGGACTCGGGGATAACTCGGCTTCGCTTTGACAGCGGCATGAGCTGTAATGCCAGTCCCTCTGATTGTACAGTTGTCCTATGGGAGCGGCCTGTATAAACTAGCGCTTCGTGTTCTGGCTACTCGCAATGACAATGACAATGACAATGACAATGACAATGACAATGACAATTTTATTTATCTCATGCCACCCAATCAGGGTATTGGAGATAAACCATGTAAATTATACATTTGAGATTACATATCGACAAAAAAAAAACAACAACAAACAAACAAACAAACAAAAAAAAAACAATTATGAAAAAGTACAATGAAGGTACATAAATTTACTGGGGGAAAAGAAAGAAAGAAAAAAAAGTTGTATAATGTTATGCATTTAAATAAATAACCAAATAACTAAATCTGTAACATAACTGTACAAGAAAAAATAATAAAACAATGCAAAAACAGGGATGATCCTGGTTGGCACCAGTAAATGATGATACAAAATGCGGAAAATTGATATTCGCAGTATGGTCCGAGTTGTTACAACGCGCGCATCAAAAACCTCTTTGCGCGCATGCAAAATTAGTGTGCGCCGATCAAGCACCTCTAAAATAATCAAAGGCGCTTGATAAACAACAACAAAAACTCCAAAGACCTCGCGTCTCAGCAACTGAGGACCGCGCGCTGTCATTTTTGTTTTGTTTGTACAGGCCAACGTTTGATAGCACGCACTTTCCTGTCCATTCAGTTAGGCCTCATTTGGTATTTGCAGTAGCCAATAGAATGTGGCGATCACGAAGTGCGTGTGAATTGTCTGAAGTAGGGTCGAATTTTTTCCCGAGACCGAGTTAGTCTGGAGCCTTCTGGAATAAAAGTCGGTTTTCCTACTATTATTATTTTTCTCAAAATACTCCAAACCGACTCATCATTCCGGCAAACCGCGTCAGCCAGGTAAGTTTTTTAGTGGACTCTTTCGATATATTGCAAGAAAAAATGAAATGGTGCTAGACGGGTTCTCACGCACTTACCGAAACTTAGTTTTCACTTTAAAGCCAAAACATAGTTCTGGTACGCCTGCAAAAGTTGTCAAATTTCGCTCCCAAATGTCCACGCATGCCTAAGAAATGTGTGGAATAACGCTGCAAAAACAAGATATTCAATGGGTAACGACGAAAATGCGAATTATTTTAACCAAAAAGGTTCGCCGGAGTCGCAACTGCAGTCTCAGAACTTACCCGATCGGGGTCATGCTTAACCTGGACTCGGGGACAACTCGGCCTCGCTTTGACGGCGGGGCCGAGTTGTCCCTCAGGAATGTACAATGTTGTACTATGCGCGCGGACTGTAGCGCTTCGCGTTGTGGCTAGTTGCAGTTATTCCTTGTAGGTCAGCTGCCTATCCAACTTCACCTTGGAGTGAAGTTGGATAGGCAGCTGACCTACAAGGAACAACTCAAGGCCATAAGTGCAAAAGTGTCTTCAAATAACAACCTCCTTCACCGACTTGCAGGCTCAAAATGGGGTGCCAGTGCAACCACTCTCCGCACTAGTGCGCTAGCACTGGTATACAGTGCCGCGGAATACGCCTCCCCTGCGTGGTGTAGGAGCTCTCACACCAAGAAACTTGACTCAGTTCTGAATGACACCATGAGATTAATAACAGGATGTCTCCGGCCTACACCAACAGAATTCCTACCTGTTCTCTCAGGCATCGCTCCTGCCCCCATGCGCCGAGAACATCACACACATAGGCTGGTAACAAGGCCTCCAGCAACCCGGACGACCTCCTCCACGACGTAGTTGAGGGCTCTGTAACTCTGGGTTAGCGGCATCAGCGACTGAAGTCTCGCCGCCCTTTCTCCCGCCATGCAGCAACGCTGAGAGGATCAGACTTCAACATCTGCCAGACATGGAGAACAAGCTGGGAAGACACCCAACGACCTGCCCAACTCGTTGTCACGCCCAATACATCTGTCCCCCAGGAGCAAACCTCCCAAGGAGTGAGTGGGTGTCTCTAAATCGGATTCGAACGGGAGTTGGGCGTTTCAATGCAGCCATGCATCGTTGGGGGCTACCACAGAATCTGTGGGGGCTACGCCCGTCAGCAGCTTGCCAGTGTGGTGCACCAGAACAGACTGCTCAACACATCTTGAGTGAGTGCCCTGATCTCCGCCCTCCTGACAACATGGACCTGACACACCCTACTCCACAGAGTGTAACTTGGCTACAACAATTGAGGGACACTATTTAGCTGCTACTGCCTCATAAGCAAGAAGAAGCAGTTATGGTTCGAGTTGATACAACGCGCGCATCAAAGGACCTCTTTGGCGCGCAAGCAAAGTTAATGTGCGCCTATCAAGCAACTATGAATAAAATTTTGCGATCACGAACTGCGTGTAAATTGTCTGAAATAGGGCCGAGTTTTCCTGACACCGAATTAGTCTGGATTCTCCTGGAATAAAAGTCGGTATACCGACTTTTATTTTTTTTATCTCGAAATTATACTCCAAAACAACTCATCATCCCGGCAAATCGCGTCAGCTAGGCAAGTTTCTTGGTAGACTCTTTCGATCTATTGCAAGCAAATATGAAACGGTGCCTGACGGGTTCTTAAACCCTTACCAAAACTATGTTTTAACTTTAAAGCGAAAAAGAACAAAAACAAAAAACAAACAACAACAACAACCCACCAAAACTTCCTCGCCACGTTTCATTGCAGTTCATTGTTCATGTACACGCAATTTTTCCAGAACTTAAGACTGACAAGTTTTAGGAAAACTTATATACAACTTCCTGTCGCTCACATGCCTGTACCGCCCATTAAAGGAAACCTCCGGATGATTTTCAGATTTTTACATTTGAAAAACTATAAACTTAGTTTTACTGAGGACAGAGTTTCAGAATTTGTGATAATGGGATGAAGAATAAGAATATTTTCGAAATCAATAACAAATTGCAATGAACAAGGATGATGACATGGCAGTGTCACCATAAGAATGCATGAGTTGGGGCTCAAGGAAGCAAAACAAAAGAAGAAGGCAGGCATAGATTATACACAGGTGAACTCGCCAGCAAGCGGTGTTGTAATGGAATTACACTGCTACATTTCTGAAATATGTGAACCTCCTATGTCATCATCCTCGTTCAGTGTGATTTGTTTAAGGTTTTTCAAAGTATTGTTTCTCTGCTCAAGAACCCCAATAAATTCCACTAATCTATACGTGGAGTTGTCGATTTATGTACTAAATTATGTTAAATTATAAAAATCGTCTGGAATGTCCATTTAAGTATGAAATCGCATACATCGTACAAAAAGCTCAGCTAAAATCAGAGGAGATGATACACAGCAACACAAAGAACATTTTATAGGTTCCTCACTCCGTTTACCGGTCGCACAATCTGTGAGTGATTCGTGTTATCTCATTTTCATAAAAATGTTCTCCTCATTCTTAAAAATGTACCGTACATTTATATCTCCCGTTCGAAATGTTACACACGTAGACATTCTTATCACCATTATGTATAGCAATTTTTGCCATATTCCTAAATCGTATCCGGGCAATTACCCCTAGAGGGCAATTACCCCCCCCCCCCCCCCGGCTAAATACTGGTTATAGGTTAGGTTAGGGTAAAGATTATGGTTAGGTTTAGGGTTAGGAGTTTGGGTTAGGGTTAGGAGTTTGGGTTAGGGTTAGAATTAGTTTCAGGATTGGGGTTAGGATTAGGGAGAGGGGAAGGGTCCGGTGTAATTACCCAGGGGGTAATTGCTCTAGACATTCCTAAATAATTCTTGACGAGGTGATAATGCCGCCTACGAATATGAATGCCTGTTAGTAATATTCATTTGTTACTAGTATGTGTGCGCCAATCCGAGGATTTTGGGTATCACTTACGTACGGAATCACTGTGCTCGCGTGGTAAATCGTTAAATGGCGCTTCGTCCTCAAGTTGACTTCAGGTAATGAAAAAAAAAAAGTCAATGCAATAAAAGGGTAGAGCTTGTATTTCAGTAATAGATATAGTAGAAACGTTTTGGAAATTTCGTACGACCTAAGATGATAATAGAATATGTAGAGCTTGCTTCCTGCAACCATATGAATGCAAATTCCGAGTGTAGTAATACCATTACCTCCCAACTGTCCTATTGATTCGTTCACAAAAATACCGTAAAGATATCATGTTGATCAACTCAGTTTATCGCTAAATACACTTAACGTTAGTTTGTTACAAAACAACGATGAAATATTTTGATACCTCTGCCCCATTTCAATAACCACATTCAAACTGACGGGTAAATAAATACATAATCAATGAAATCAAATTTTCCTGACCATAACGGTCATTAATTGCCGTATCCAAGATCGAGGACCTCATTACACAATGTAATGATACACAATTTAATGATACACGGTGTATTGCATTTAGCATTAGAACAAAAGTTATGAATTTAAACAATAGGACGGCTCCTTTTCCTTTAAACTCACATACAAGTTCAGTTTTTCGTGAGCGAGGGCAATGCTAGTAGCTGTGCTTCCTGAAGTACAAAGTTCAATTACGTACGACAGCATTACATGTATTCCTAAATGTTTCTTCCTCTCGGTGTATGCGTGAGAATAGGTGACTAAACCATGTGTGTGTGTGTGTGTGTGTGTGTGTGTGTCATTGGCTGTATTCAGGTGTCTCACTGGGAGACAAAAAGGAGGAATAATGACGATCATGTGATTAAATCGACAAGTTTAATATGTGTTGTCTGCTCGCATCGTAATACGCACGCAACGTTTCATATGAACAATTTCTGACACTTTCAAGATTATCTGCTCTCGACATTTGCCAAATAGCATGAACGATGACGTGATATTTTGTCACAGATATGAAAACAAGGACGGCTGTACCTGGGTGCGGAGAGAAGAGGTTGCAGGGTTTGTATAGCAACTAGGAAGTGACAACATTAGAATTCGCCAAGCTTATGTACCCTGATTAACATCGGCAGTACCATTTTATCGTAATTTTCATCATTCAAGTCATGCATATCGACACTAATAAAGGTGATGATTATTGTGGAAAGCTCTTTGGATATACAAAACTCTGACAAAATGTGAACAAATCATTGATCCCACCACAACTAGCAAGGGTTTTTTGGTGTGTGTGGTTTTTTTTTTTTTGTTGTTGAAAATAATTATAACACACTAAGTTATTCAATACCATAAGTTACAATGACTATAGCATATTGATTTACCTGAAAGCTGTTTTTTTAAAGGGGTCCTTTTTCATTCAATGCTTATAAAATGGCATCTCAAAGTTTCCTCGCGCTTCTCAATTTCAAATTTGTTGTTGATAAAGCCATTATAGTCCCGAATTTATTAATAGGGATCCCTACGTGGACTGATAGTTTTGAATTCATTATCTTAAATATAATTGGGTTTATCTGCCATAAATTATCATAGTATATAATACAACTTGTGATATATCTTAGAGAAGCGTGCTCCAAGAACTAATTTGTGGTATCTAATAATGATAAACACTTTGTATGTTACCAGTCAATTCTCAACTAAGATGAAATGAATAACTACTTTTCAAGAAACGCCGGAATACGATACAAGATCACAAAGTTTCTTTATTCAAAGTTTTCTTATTCGAAAGATCATTTGCGTTCAAAACTTTGATGCTATCTAATACTTCGTAGTGCTACGAAACTAATCTAATTATCCTTACTCTCAAAACGCCTTATTGACTTAATCTGCATAGGCAACAGAGAGGTCCTAATTATTCGTTTGAACACATGACTCCCAGATATTCTTGTTTTATGTACGCGGGTATACTCATTTACAAATACATAAAATCGGTTTAGCTCATTTATCCATAAAATTTTTCACTTGAACTCGATTATCCACACTCGCCGTCAAAGAGACTAACTTCGTAGCCCCCTATATACCCCCCCCCCAAAAAAAAAAAAAAAAAAAAAAACTGTTAGGCTAGTCGTCCATGAAAATAATATTACACATTTTGAACGGGATACCCGATCACGTAAAACAGAATACTAAATTCCAAAAAGCATAAACCTGCACATCACCCATTGATATCGAAAGATATGATCATTGGCGAACTGTAGGACCTTTTGCCAGACTCTCAACCCTCACGCTTATAGCTTATAACATTCCTTACTTCTGTTTGAGTTTCTGTCTTCTCGTTTAAGATGTATTTTTCCCGCTCAACTTTAGTTTTGTCATAGACGCCTTTGTATATATTTTAATGCCAAACACCAGAGAGCACAATACAAAGAAATCATGACAAAAGTATGTGAAATTGTGGCTGGATGGCCCTATTCAGCTCCGCCCTCATGGTGGAGCTGTTTCACCGAGGGGTCCAAAAGAAAAGAAAAAGGAGAAGGAAAAAAAGTAGGCCCCTAATTATACAAATACACTTAAATTGAAAATTTGATGCTATTATATAAACACAATCCGCTATAACTAAAAAATTTCTTAAAGTACCCTAAAATGCGATATCAATACAACATATTTCGAAAGTCCCCAATTTTCCTCTGATATTAGGAAGTATATAAGTTTCGCTGCATCATGTTACACTAAAGTGAACTTACAGTAATCAGCATGTGGACCCCTTTATCATATCTGTCGATTGCCGCATTTTGTTATTATAACTATCATGGCTTATATTGTCATTTTAAGGCTTTATTGAATATATTTCTATTTGTTTGTTAATTCTTAGTCACAGTACGTGACATTCGAAGTACTTTATAATACCTGCTGCCAATTTTTAAATGATTAGTAAATGACTTTTGTCTTTTTTATTTTTTTCTCGGCCACCAAATTTCATTTTCGAGCCACCAAAAATTAAATTTGATAATTAGTTTGCCACCAATAAAGCAATCGGTATTATCGAGCTTTTGATATACATACGTGTATAAAATATTCATACATTATCATTGGAAACTGCATTGTACTGCCTGTTTTAATAGGAAAGAACTTTTTCCTCCCCATATTGAGCAATGATAACCGTATAATCGTAAGACCTTTGACATATTGCATGTACATAGACTGGCGAGAGCTGAAATTGCGCAACACCCGAGCGAACCGGTGGGAACCAGTTCATTATTTTCGCAGGATAGCAAGAAGGCAGTAATGGAAAAAATTTCTTCGAAGGAGTCAGTGACAAACTTGCCGAGTTTCATTACAGACGGTAAAGTATAGCACCAACATTTCCAACTTCACCGGAACTTTTAATTACTTATTTTCAAACAACAGAGTGAATCTCAGTTTGATGATCGCTATCGTTATATAGCTGGAACGTTAAGTAGCAGAGGTAACTATATAGCAACTGCATCGGAAAGTGTTTTGATGCAACAAAAAGTTTCACCGTCTGTATGGAGCCGAATATATAAATGTTTATGATAGGCTTTACAATATCGCCTTCCCAGGGTCTACGACCAAAGGCATGAATCAGCGTTTACCCGTAATTCAACTGCAATATTTTGTTGGTTTTGCTCATAAAAAGGAATGGTAATCTGTATATGGCGTGATCAGGATATTGTCTGATATAATGCTGGCTTTGCTTAGTTGTTGCATTGTCATATGTTTCCTGTGTACCAATGTTTATCTTATTCTCATATACAATATTGTACTTAGATATTGACTTTATTACTTGTAATGAATGAAGGTGAAACAGGTCTACATACGTTCCAGACGTAGCTCACCCTCGTAATTTAGAATATTGTATTAATATCAAATTCTGACTGGTTTAATATCAGACATTGCGACGGATTTAAATATCCAAGATTCTGTTGAGCGTCATTGTAAATGTCACTCACCTGGTGATTTCAACTTCACTCGGATCAGTCAAGATCTCAAATTTATTCTCCCCGCTTCTACCGTATAATTTCAGTCTTTTTTATGCAAACGCCAAAAGTATTAAAAAGTCTTCGATGCCTTGGAATTTTCCGTATCTTAGTGATCAACCATTTTCCTTTTTTTTCCCCTTACGGATATAACAGAGACGTGGCTTCATTCAAATTTTCAAATTTTGTTTACAAACTATTATAACTTCATGCACACCTATCGCCCACATGGCAAAGGAGGCGTACAAATGTAGATTTGTTTGGTATAACTACCACAGATTTAAACCTAGACCTGATATTTACATTGAGAGGGTCTAAGAATTATTTTTTTTTTTGGTAATCAGAATGAAAATATATATACAGTGTATATATATATATTCCTCCCTCAAAACGATTACCATATAATGGTAGTTATTGATCATAAGCTCCTAGCAATAATGTGGAGAGATTCTCTTGTAAGTAAATTTCGAAATCTTTCAAGAAAATAAGAATGTTTATTCGATGGGTGACTGAAATTGACTTATACTATTAAAGTGAAACTCAGCACAACATCACCAGTCCCAGTCAAACGGATTTTATCACCACATCATGCATCGTTAGGATGATTTACTCAGACACTCCATACCATTTACCAATTTTGTGATATGTAAACAATTCGGTGATTTTTAGTTAACGCCCAGGAGTAACCATAAATCTCACTGCAAAGAATCCCAAGAAAATATGAATGTACTAAATATCAACCTAGTTAGAAGTATGATAATGATTAATTGGGTGTTAATAAGTGTTGCGTTCATTTCAGGAAAAGATTCGTGTTTCACTATGACAGTGACCATGGATTACATAAGACATAAGCAGCTGATAATGCGCTCCATACACACTCGCAATCAGCTGTATATGAATTATCTCTTTACAGACCTATCTTGATAAATAAACAATAAAACGTTTCAAAATAAGTAAACTAATCCAATATTTTCAAATAAACTCGAAAAAAAATAAACTAAAGGGAACTTTTTGGCAAGCAATAAATGATCTTGTCCAAAAAAGAAAAAATCCTGATGTTATAAAAAATGATGGAATAATTGATGTTAAAAACTCATCGGAGAAGGTCATGTGGTCATGACGAAATAAGCGTAAACCTACATTCACATTGATGCTCCAACATGTTGTTGAATGGTCACGTGACAAATTTCGAAAAGTTTCAGTTGCGTGCTTTCAGTCTGCACTAAACATCCTGGCAAATTTCCCTAGTTTGAGTGGGAAGTTTCGGGAAGCTTCCGGTCACACAGGCAACACTCTAAGATCTAAAGATCGCGAACTTAAACTTCGCTATCTAAATGATTGGATCCGAATGGCCAGCCAGATTCTAATTTCCACACTTGATGACAAGATACATTATGTTAACCCGCTTCTGTATGTATACATGATGTAGGACCTACATGAAAATTGGTTACCTTTTCAGCTAGTATTATCTCACAAATCTCGCAAAATAAAAGCTACGACCAACGACAGAAAAATGGTCTTGATGGTAGGGACCTACCTGGAAATCCATCGACAAGGCACTTTATGTATCCATAATATTATTTAATCTCAACAAAAAAGAAGAAATAGACGATATCCTGATATAATATTGATAAGGATATCCTGACATCTTAAAAACACATAGGTGACTACTTTTATACGAATATACGCACACATGTATACAAATTTTTAGTTAAATCATCCTACGTATGCAGTATTACCATCTTAGATGTTCAACGTCGATCAATCAAGCTTAATATCAGCTGCACGCATGTCTCCACCATCCCCTCAATCGTCACCCTGTTCAGCGTCACGCAAGCCCCTCCGTCTTTTCCAGTATCGGTGCACCAGTGTATAGGGCAGTGCTGCCTAATCAATGGACAAGGGATATTCATGAAGAGGACGACCCCAACAACGAACCAAAGATGGTTTCTCTACCGCACATGAACGACATGACTGCCAACGGCGAGGTACATGAGGAGGTTGAGAAGGTGCTGTTCCGCCAACGTGCCAAACTCTTCCGCTTCGACCGCAACGCCAAGGTTTGGAAAGGTTGCGAAGTCGGCGACATCAAGATTGTGACGAACCCAGAGACCAACCATGCTCGCATCCTCATGAGAAGAGACCAGAACTTTGAGGTAATAATTATGTATTTCTAATTTTCAAAGAGAAGGAAATTCATCTGAATATTACATTCTGACTTCATAGACTGTCCAAACTTAAGATGTGTCTAATATTCCATGCGTGAGCAGTGACAATACAATAAACTGAAGGAAAAGTATGCATATTGCAGTTTGGCGTGATGTCTTTAAATACGAAACATCATTAAAAATAGACATAAGAAGACAGAGGTACATATTCGAAAAGCCAAGGTGTAGTGTGAAAAACAACGTGTAAGAGTCTGTTAAATTATCTATTATTATGACTTTCATCTAAACAGGATTGTATGGATAAGCAAACATTCAAGAGAATGATGACTAAACATTTATCCACCACTCATGCTAAACATTAGAAGAATCTTATTGTGTCACTAGTTGCAATAGATGTGAAGTATGTGGGTGTGTACTGTATGGGTTGCGATACGTTTGAAAAGTAATCGTGTTATTGTAAATGAGAAGCAGCCTGTCTAAAACTTAACCAGTTGCGGATCCAGAGGGGGCGCAACCGGCGCACGCCCCCCTTTATTTTTCGTTAAAAACAAAAGAAAAACAAAAGAAAAAATTTGAAATGAAACCCGGAAGTGGCACCAGAAATATTAGTCCCCCCCCCCCTTTACAGAATTCCTGGATCCGCCCCTGTTTGCATTATGACATGTGGTGGTGCTGTGGTCAAGTGGGATGCGTATCACACTATAATACGGGAAATATTTCCACAGTTAAAGCGCCCTCGCTTCCCTATCTCCTCATCAACATAACATTCCCGCCCACAGCTGTGTGTCAACCAACGCATAACAGCAGAGATGGTGTTGGAGCCCATGTTGGCCTTGGAAACCGCTTGGGTGTGGACCGCCAGCGACTTCGGTGAGGATGAGTCCAGGTTGGAGCAGCTGGCTGTCAAATTCAAGCACGCCGACACGGCGCGTCAGTTCAAGGAGATGTTCACCAAGGCGCAGGAGATGATCGCCGATAAGGAGCCTGAGGCAAGCCAAGATGTTACAAACAAGGTACAAACAAACAAAAAATACAAAAAACATATCTGTATATTTTGTATGCGCGTTTCTGCATTTCATTGTGCCAATAGATCATTTATTTTATGTATATATATATATATATATATATATATACATATATGAGATAAGAGGAAGAAAGGAGAAATCGGTGCGTAGCTTTGACATCATTATTCCTCTTACTGTTCCTCCTTTTCGGCAAAGCGCAAGAGTTGAAAAATTGGTCTCCACCGGGAATCGAACCCGGGTCTTTGGCATGGAACGCCAACGCCTTATATATATATATATTTTTTTTTTCCAGAAATAAAAAAGCAGTTTAAAGTGTTGTTTGGTCCGCAAAGTTGTGCAGGGTAGAATTATCCTTGCCAAAAGCCCTCCCACAAGGAATTGAAAAAAAAAATGTTGATGCTCTTTATCCTTTGCAGCTGAGCCCGGATCCAACGGTGTTTCGCACTTTCCTCTTGGAGCAGAACCAGCGATTGGTGCAGAGGGAGGAGAAACTCCTGGAGTCCAACCAGGAGCTCATGAAACAAGTTCAGGGACTCATGAAACAAGTCCAGGAGCTCATGAAACAAGTTCTCCAGCTCACGGTATTTTGGTATCATTTCCATGGCAACGGACTGCTGTTCTGCCTGTATGAGTGCAGTTGTTGCTGCCATGGTGGTGGTGATGACAATATTGTTTGCTGCTTGATCTTAATCTTCAACCTATGTGTTCTTTGAGCTGGCAGTCAATTGGGAAGATGTTAATGTTTGAATAACTGCCAAGTTATGAAAGAACATTTTGTGGAGGACATACATGATTATGGTTGGTATGTTGAAATGAAGGTGTCGCTATGAAAATTTCATTCAATTAAAGTAATTCGAACGGATGTATCAAGACAATTCGCTTGCAACCCAGTATTTTAGAGTGGCTGTTAGCTATTTAATTTGAAAGTTAAATCTGTTGCATTATTTAATCTACCTATGATGCCATGTCGTTTGACATGCGTTACCCTTTCTGAATCACAGTGAACTTGATAATAACAAAAATGCCGAATTTTCAGTTTTACAAACTTTTTGTTCTTGACAGTTATTGTTGTCGTTTTTTAATACCAATTGATGGTCAGATTATCCCTGACTGACTGTTCATATAGTATTTACTTTTCATGGAAAGTTTGTTTTCGTTGTGTGACCAGAGAGACCTTCGGGAAATGAAACTCCAGCAAGAAGTGATCGGCATGCGACTTCCAACCACGCCCATCGTCCCGCCCCAAAACCAGGGGGCTCCCCTATCTACCCAGCACACAACTCCAACCACCCAGCCCACGAGTCAAGCCACCTCGCCTACGACTCAGGCCGCTCAGCACACGACTCAAGCCACCCAGCACACGAATCAAACCACCCAGCACACATCTCCAGCGATCCAACCCACGATTCCGGCCACCCAGCCCACGACTCCAGGAACCCAGCCCACGATTCCAGCAACCCAGCCCTTGACTCCAGCCACCCAGCCCATGACTCAAGCCACCCAGCCCATGACTTCAGCCATCCAGTCCATGACTCCAGCAACCCAGCCCATGGCTCCAGCGACCCAGCCCATGACTCCAGGCACACAGCCTATGACTCCAGCTACCTGGCCAAAAACTCAAACCACCCAGCCTATGACTCCAGCCATCCAGTCCATGACTCCAGCGACCCAGCCCATGACTCCAGGCACACAGCCCATGACTCCAGCTACCAGGCCAAAAACTCAAGCCACCCAGCCCATGACTCCAGCCACACAACCCTCGACTCAAACCACCAAGCCCACGACTCAAACCAACCAGTCCACGACTCAAGCCACCAAGCCCATGACTCAAGCCACCCAGCACACGACTCAAGCCACCCACCCCATGACTCCAACCACACAACCCACGACTCAAGCCACACTGCCCAAGACTCCCCAACATCCACAGCAGCTTCTGTTGAATGAAAGTATGGCAGAAGTAGAGCCAGATCTCAGATGTTAATTTCTTTACACTTTTATTTCTAAATTGTTGTACTCAATTTTTTTTTTATTTCTAAGTATTCATGCAAGCGTACCCCATATACTTGTTTAAAATTAATGAAAGTACTATTGGTAAACAGTAACTGGAATCGTACTTTCAGATGCTTATGATTTCGATAGGAATTAAAAAACAAAACCAACTAGACATTGCAGCGATATTACAATCATAAATATGAATATTTTCTGATGGAAATAAGAAAATTTCTCTTCTGATTTGCTGCTCATGTGTGACTCTGAGAATTTTGGCATTGCACGGAATCGTTGATTTGTGGACAGATGATTAATCTCGCTTTGCTCTCTTCATTTTCGAAATCACAATTCAAAGGTTAAATGAAATGAAAATAGAAATAAGATTTTAGATTCTTGCCAGGCTGCTGAGTTTTTCGCTGTGCAGGCTTTCACCCTATAATTGAGATGTGGCATACAATTTATTGGATGATATTTTCTTGTGTAGAACCGGTGTCCCCTACCGGTGGAGGGAAGGTGAACCCAGAGAAGGAGAGAGACGTCCACCCCATCGTTCAGCTTCCAGAGAAGGTTGACCTTGTTACTAGGGAGGAAGGGGAGGTTGCCGTCTTTTCGGCTCGTGGCAAACTCTACCGCTTCCATTCTGCCTCGCGTTCATGGAAGGAGCGCGGCGTCGGGGACATCAAGATTATGCACGCGCCGGAATCGGATGCCTACCGCGTGGTGATGCCCTGTAACCAGGTATACAAAGTCCGCGCCCACCAAAACACCACGGCCACGACGCTGCATCCCTTGTCCGACAACGACCGGTGGTGGGTGTGGCACGCCATGGATGCTGCTGACGGTGAGCCTGACTCCGAGCAAATGGCGATCCGCTTTAAGGAGAGCACTACGGCTACTTCCTTCAGGGAGGCCTTCGAGCGGGCGCAGGGAGCGTTGAGGCAAAAAGCTGGTGATGCAGGTCAGGAAACGGTTACCACGTCTACGGCTGAAGGGGCCTCGGCGAGTAAGACGGTAGATGGTGCCATGGCAACTGACTCCAGCCAAGGTGATCTTTTTTTTTTTTTTTTTTGATTGGAATTTAAAACAAAACAAGTAGAAATTGGGGCGATATTACAATCATAAATATGAATATTTTCTGATAAAAACAAAAAGATTTCTGTTCTCATTTGCTGCTCATGTGACTCTGAGAAATTTTGGATTGAACGGAATCGTTAATATGCGAACAGATGTTAACCCCGCTTTGCTTTCTTATATTTTCGTAATCATAATTCAAAGATTAATAATACGCAATTAGAAACTTAGATTAGATATTTTATTGTGTAGAACCGGTGTCATCTACTGGTGGAGAGGAGATTAACCCAGAGGAGAGAGACAACCACTTCGACCCCATCGTTGAGCCGCCAGAGAAGGTCGACCTTGTTACCGGTGAGGAAGGGGAGGTTGCCGTCTTTTCGGCTCGTGGTAAACTCTACCGCTTCCACTCTGCCTCGCGTTGGTGGAAGGAGCGTGGCGTCGGGGACATCAAGATAATGCACTCGCTGGAACCCGATGCCTACCGCGTAGTGATGCGCCGCGACCAGGTAAACACAGTCTGTGCCAACCACTACGTCACCACGGCCATGACGCTGCACCCCATGTCGGGCAGCGACCGGGCGTGGGTGTGGCACGCCGTGGATGCTGCTGACGGGGAGGCCGTCTCCGAGCAGCTGGCGATCCGCTTCAAGGAGAGCACCACGGCTGCTTCCTTCAAGGAGGCGTTCGAGCGGGCCCAGGAAGCATTGCGGCAGAAGGCTGGTGATGCGGGGCTGGAGACGATTACCACGTCAACGGCTGAAGAAGCCTCGGCGAGTAAGACGGTAGATGGTGCCATGGCAGCTGACTCCAGCCAAGGTGCTTAATATGAGGAATTTATTGTCTGCACGTCTGGAAACCGTCATTCAGATGTTTTTCCCCATTTTAGTATGAATTAAAAACAAGACAGTGAAATTGGGGCAATATTACAATCATGAATAATGATTATTTTCTGATAGAAATAAGACGATTTTTCTTCTTATTTGCTGCTCATGTGACTCTGAGAAAGTTTGGATTGAACGGAATCATTAATATGCGGACAGATGTTAATTTTGCGGACAGATGATAAGCTTGCTTTACTTTCTTACATTTTCGAAATCAAAATTCAAAGATTACGCAATTAGAAACTTAGATTTTATATTCTTGCCAGGCTGCTGAGTTTTTTGCTGTACAGGATTTCTTCCTATAACTGAGATGTGGCATAGAATGAACTAGACTGGATAATATTTTATTGTGTAGAGCCGGTGTCATCTACTGGTGGAGAGGAGATAAACCCAGAGGAGAGAGACAACCACTTCGACCCCATCGTTCAGCCGCCAGAGAAGGTCGACCTTGTTACCGGTGAGGAAGGGGAGGTTGCCGTCTTTTCGGCTCGTGGCAGACTCTATCGCTTCCACTCTGCCTCGCGTTCGTGGAAGGAACGTGGCGTCGGGGATATCAAGATTATGCACTCGCCGAAATCGGATGCCTACCGCGTAGTGATGCGCCGCGACCAGGTATACACAGTTTGTGCCAACCACTTCATCACCAAAGCCATGACGATGCTACCCATGTCGGGCAGCGACCGGGAGTGGGTGTGGAACGCCATGGATGCTGCTGACGGGGAGGCCGTCTCCGAGCAGCTGGCGATCCGCTTCAAGGAGAGCACCACCGCTGCTTCCTTCAAGGAGGCGTTCGAGCGGGCCCAGGAAGCATTGCGGCAGAAGGCTGGTGATGAGGGGCAGGAGACGATTACCACGTCTACGGCTGAAGAAGCCTCGGCGAGTAAGACGGTAGATGGTGCCATGGCAACTGACTCTAGCCAAGGTGCTTAATATGAGGAATTTATTGTCTGCACGTCTGGAAACCTTCATTCAGATTTGTTTTCCATTTTGATAGGAATTAAAAACAAAACAAGTAGAAATTGGGGCGATATTGCAATCATGAATATGAATATTTTCTGATAAAAATAAGATTTCTCTTCTTATTTGCTGCTCATGTGACTCTGAGAAATTTTGGATTGAACGGAATCGTTGATATGCGAACAGATGTTAACCCCGCTTTGCTTTCTTACTTTTTCGAAATCATAAGTCAAAGATTAATAATACGCAATTAGAAACTTAGATTTTATATTCTTGCCAGGCTGCTGAGCTTTTCGCTGTTCAGGCTTTCTTCCAATAATTAAGATGTGTCATAGAATTAATTGGATGGTATTTTATTGTGTAGAATCGGTGTCATCTACTGGTGGAGAGGAGATAAACCCAGAGGAGAGAGACAACCACTTCGACCCCATCGTTCAGCCGCCAGAGAAGGTCGACCTTGTTACCGGTGAGGAAGGGGAGGTTGCCGTCTTTTCGGCTCGTGGCAGACTCTATCGCTTCCACTCTGCCTCGCGTTCGTGGAAGGAACGTGGCGTCGGGGATATCAAGATTATGCACGCGCCGAAATCGGATGCCTACCGCGTGGTGATGCGCCGCGACCAGGTAAACACAATCTGTGCCAACCACTACATCACCAAAGCCATGACGATGCTGCCCACGTTGGACAGCAACCGGGCGTGGGTGTGGCACGCCATGGATGCTGCTGACGCGGAGGGTGTCTCTGAGCAGCTGGCGATCCGCTTCGAAGAGAGCACCACGGCTGTTTCCTTCAAGGAGGCGTTCGAGCGGGCGCAGGAAGCGTTGCGGCAGAAGGCTGGTGACGCGGAGCAGGAAACGGCTACCACGTCTACGGCCGAAGGAGCCTCGACGAACATGGCGAGTAAGGCGGCAGATGGTGCAACGGCAACTGAATCCAGCCAAGGTGATATAAAAATATGAGGAATTTATTGTCTGCACAACCTTATACCTCTTTGTTCACCCCGGAAAAAACAATAAGAATATTATCTATCCCGTAGCAACCTCCAAAAAAAAAAAAACTACTAGAGGGACTCTTGATCTATTTAACACAGTCCCCTGCGAGCATCTCAAACGTAGGATGTAAAATTTTGTGCTTGAAAACATTACGTTCCTATTTCTTATTGTCATCGTGATGTTATCGGTTTCGCAGGAGATGATCCCAACACGCCAGAGGTTCGGTCATGTGACCCGATACCGACAAGTGGGCTTACAGATGCGCCTAGAGCTCTCTCCCCCACGAGAGAGGCAGCTGAGTCTCCATCGTCTGCCGAAGCAGGAGTAAACAAACCATGTAAAATTATCTAACAAAGAGAGGAATAATGCTGCCGAGTAATCTTGAGTAAAAGAGCAATATGACATCCACCTGTTTCCCCCAGAAATTCATACAAGTGCCATTTATTGGCCAGGTTGACACAAGTCTGAATAAACAACGAGTTTTTTTTTTTCTTCAATAATAAGTACAAAAATCAGTTTGTGAAATATAGTGTTTCCCTTACCATGTATCGACCGGCACTTTTTAGAGACTTATTACAAGATATCGGTTATGTCCTCGAGACTGCAGAGCTTATCGTTGCACGGATGTGTAATAGGATGAATTTGATTATTTAGGGCCAGTGTCGTCTAGTGGTGGAGGGGAGGTAAACCTGGAGCAGGAGAGATTCATCTACGTTATGCTTTGCCATGTATTATGTTTGTGGTGGCCTTCCATAGACGTTACCGTCTTGGCGTGGAAAATTTGACCCTCTGCACTTCTAGCTTTCAACTTCAGTGGAACTGTTGATGTGTTTTTTTTTTAACTTTTAGTCAGACAAGTCTCAACAAACTGTGAACAACAGAAGTTCTCAAGAATTTTAAAGCCATTTTCCACACAGCATCATAACTACGACCGATGATTGCATAACAAGTTTTTCTTGCCTCGCTTGAAGGCAGGAGCACATTTCCTCATTCTTGCATAATTAACTGCTTGTCCTCTAACAAGCAACTTGCCTTGCAGTATCATGGGGAAACCCGCAAAGTGGTGTCAGCGTTGTGTATGATTTGAATTCAAACGTTACTGTCAGGCTAAGAAAAACTTTGTTGATGTCTTGTTGCTATGAATGCTATGAAATACGTGTCAGTAAATATTTGCAACATGTCCTCGCTTATCGTGAAGAGAAAAGTGGAACAATACGGCGTTTACGGAATTAATCCAGTATGACCTTCTTTGACTTTTGTCTTTGTTTTTGAAAGATGCGAGCATGGCCACTGCTCAGTGCATCTTAATCATCGAGTCCACTGTGTTGGTAATACAGTATGAGTAGGGTATTGAGTTCAAGCGCGTACGCACGGTAGGTATCGACTAGCTATCATTCTCACGCATGCAAGTACAATTTGTTCTAACTATAGGTGACTGCAGGGATCAAGGATATATCGCTCTCTCTTACATCAGTAATGTATCGATTTTAATTCTGAGCGTCAACCCCGGCAAAAGATATTGCAATGAATTTCTTTCTTTTTAAGTTTGTAGGCATTTTTTAGATGAAAGTATGTAGTTTTGTATGTATCTACGTCATTTTGATTTACTTACTTAGTCACTTAATATTTACCATTCTAATTACGTCAGGATCAACTCCGCTAGCTTAAAAAGTTCTGTGAAACCTGTTGCCAAGGCAACCACTCCGATCGTATGAAGCCCCATTTCCGCGCTGTATAAGACCACACACTCCGCACACATGCTTCATCATTTTTTTTGCCGGTACTATGCGTTTCGGATCTCCCCATTAGTTCTTGGACAGCTGAGCGGTGGCCCGATGATAAAACCGTTATCCTTTTTCGACTCAACTTCAATGTCGCTTTTACGACTACTACAAAGTCTATTTCTAACCCTCTAAATTCGTATTGTCTATGTTCTCTTCCGAATTGCTGTAATCCCTTCTAAAGGCACTCAATCGTGGCGAGTGGTTTGTGCGGCACGGAGACGAACGCAACACGCTGCCTCCCCGATTCTGTATCAAATGTAGTGACCCCGAATGAGAATAGCGCTGGCTCAATGGGTCAGCGAACAAAACGCTCGGCTACAAGAGAGCTCTCTGTGCTAATCTCCTAACCCAAAATGGCTGTCCGAGCGAGCCACGAGAGCTTCCGAATGGACGCATACTCTCAGTGCGCATGCGCATGCAGAAAGGCCAAAAGAGCCACGCGTCTTCTAGCCTCTCTCCTCCAATCACCGCAGCTCGCGGTGACAATGTTTGTGTATGATGCGTACACACACACGCACACACACACACACACGTGTCTCAGTGGCAGCATTGTCCCACACGTTTATGGATATAGCACCGAGTCTGGCATTGCGCAATTGCATGCACAAACTTCGGTCGTTCGGAGTTTACGTATACCATTAGGGATGACGATCGGTTGCCTTTAAGGGCTCCATTATCGGTAGTCATGCCTCTCAATGACAAGGTAACAAATCAAGCAAGGCGGCCCTGACCATGCTATCCTGGCGCACAAAGTACCACAGAAGTACCATCCAAAGGTTCTATTTAACACAGTCCCCTGCGAGCATCTCAAACGCTGGTGTGAAATTTTGTGCTTGAAAACAGTATACGTTCCTATTTCTCATTGTGATGGTGATGTTATCGGTTTCGCAGGAGATGATCCCAACACGCCAGAGGTCCGGTCATGCGACATGATATCGACAAGTGGGCTTACAGATGCGCCTAGAGCTCTCTACCCAACGAGGGAGGCAACTGAGTCTCCATCGTCTGCCGAAGCAGGAGTCAACAAACCAGGTAAAATTATACAACAAAGGGATAAATAAAGTAATCACGAGAAAAAGAGCAATATGACACACACCTGTTACCCCTAGAAATTATTCATCCAAGTGTCATTGTTTGTGATTTGGCAGGGTGCTCCGAACCTGCTGGCTCGTTTTTACGGGACTATTACTGAAGCACTTCACCCCCTTTTACACTTTCACGGATTGCTTCACGGATGACCACGCATCGTAATCCGTGATGTTCCGGCATGCAAAATATTGATTTTCCCCTCAATGCCGGCATGACCGGTGTGAATACGATCCCAACTGGGTGTCTACACGGACAAATACGGAGTCTACACGGTCAAGTAAGGTGCTAAGCCCCGGTCACACTTTGCTGGATAGACCCGCCGTACTCAAAACGGGCGATATTTTGCTCATCCGTTGTTCAAATCGTCAATCCGGTGGACAAAGTGCAAAGTTTCCGTTTTAGAGGAGCGTACGTGCACGGTATAGGCGCCGCACCAAACGAAGAAACAACGACCCTGAGGCGATTGTGTACAGGACAGTGAAAAGTGCGCAAACGAAGCAGAAACGAATATGAACAGCTTGCCCATAGGACAAAACGCACGAGGAACAAATAGGTGGCGCATGAGACGTACATCGAACGTCAGATATCCATTGACGTGACTGCTATCGGGATATACAATTTGGAGCGTCCACCACTCGACCAGTTCTGCTTCTACTACCTGTACACTTCACTTCACATATCATATCAGCTACCATCAATATGCCAAGGGATCGAAGGCCAAGACTTCTCAATATGTTGGCTACTTGACATCTCCTTCTCAATATGTTGGCTACTTGTTGCTAGACTTTGACACCGCTTTCTTCATTTTGGTCCCAAATATCACGTACATGCAGATTTACCCAAAAGTTTCTCACTTTACACAAAATCACTTTCATTCATACCCGATGTTACTTCACAAATGTAACCTTCTCTATTTTTGTTTCTTATTGAATTTTTTTTCAGATGTTCTTTATAATGATTAACAGCCGGATGATTGTCTTGATTTTCTCAAGTAAAGGCACATAATATTCTTCATTGAACTCATCCATTGCATTTGAAGATCATGAAGTCATGATACACTATTTTGACATTCAGAATATCAATGTCAGCAATACATTTTTCAAATTTGGACATTGACTCAAGGTTTGAAGCAGTCTCTATTTTCTCTCAAACAGCTCATTCTCAAGTCAAAATTCCTTCATAACTTGCAACCTGTGAATATCCCAACAGTTTATCTCAGCCGAAGCCCAGTCATATCGAATATACTTCATTGCCCCATGATAGCAAATCTGATCAAGGCTGTCCTTTTTGCTGGCAAAACCTACAACTAGTGTATTATAGGTGATGATAGTTATGCATGCTTCCATAAATTTGGTTCAGATCTCTGCAGTTCCTCAGTATATAGTAAACTGACTGGAAATCTTGCTTTTCCGAAAGACTTGTTGTCCTGTCACAGAGGGGAAGAAGTACCCCCCACCCCCCAAGCAGATGATGGTCTTTTCGACCTTGAAACATATGGTGCATTTTGCTTTCTTTTTGATGTGCCTCTCACCTTTTTACCTGAACCACAACATTTGCTTGGTAAATTCGGGGAGACTTAGCAAAAGTAGCTCGATTTTGTTTCGACTTTGTGTCTATGACAATTGGTCATACAAACCAAATTGCCTGTCTCTCTCAGGACCACTTTGCCACTTCTTGGACCGCATCTGCCTTCTCTGTTGCTTACTTTCCCTCCTCCATGCGTCAATATACTTTTGGAGTGCCATGTTGGCATTCTGCAGCAACGAACTCTACGGGAGGCCTAGCGGATCAAAACGAGAGGAAAGTGACGCGACAAAGTACAGTACAGATACAGGAGAAAACGTGCAACTATAGGACAAGGGTAGTATCGCGCTTTTTGTTTTTGGCGAGGAAAAACTTTGTGCATGCACAAAGTTTTTTGACCGCTCTGACGAACATCCCCGGAAGACAAACGTCCATCCAAGGATAAAAAGGACATCAAACGCATTTTAACGGATATCATGCAACGGATGCCAAAAATCGACGTTCGGTTCCCATGCGTTTGCCTTATCCGGCATAGTGTGACAGGGGCATAACACACAGACAAGGAATGATTGCGGACCATGTACCAGCGGAAAGGATACGGAGCTAACACGGATATCAAGAAAGAGCACGGATGCAACTGGGTCCCTTCTCAGTCTTTACACGGATATCCCCAAAATGTTGACAGATAACATTTGCTTTTGCTTTTGACACTTCATCACTCTCGGGTGACATGCCTCCACGAGTTAAATATAACAAGCACACTATAGGAAATCTACAGCATCCTACATACGCCTCTGCTTGTCGACATCATAAGGCAAATTTCTTTGTTGCGGGAACATCATGACAGAAGCAAAGCGAAACAAAACAAAACAAATCAAAACACAAACAACTGCAAGAGATATGTGTGGATCACTGAAGCTTCTCAGGCGACCACTATGCGAACAGTATGAGGGGTCGATGGCTGTACTGATTGGGGAAGATGTGAGCAAATTTCATGGACTTTATGAGCCTGTATTGGCAAAATACTTTGTACATGAATTTTTCATCCCGGATGAAACCGATGCTAATACGAACGTCCCGATGTCTTCGAATTCACGGATTGTCCCGGAATGAGTACGGAGGCAACACGGAGTAGTCGGTGCCTACAAGGAAGTAATACGGAGGCACCACAGAGTACACGGTGCCAACAAGGAAGAGTTCGTATTGATTTTCATCTGTAATGTCCGGGATGAAAAATCAAGCAAGCTAAATTTTGTCCGCGGACATGCCGGATGATCAAGGATAATGCCGGATGACTTCACGGAGTCAACACGGTCATGCCGGAAACAGTACGGATGATCCAGGATCGAGGATCCGTGGTCAACCGTGATGCGATCCGTGGAAGTGTATTACCCATTTGACTCAAACAGGTCTACTTAACAGTAGACCTCCTCACCAAGATCGGTTTTCTAATAATCCACAGGAAGTCTCAGCTGCATCAAAACGGATCCAGAATTTTTAGGCGCAAAACTGGATCTGCAGCACCAACTAGCACGACCATTTCCACACAGGATACAAAGAGGAAGACAAATGGCATTTGCTGGCTTGCTTACTTGCTTGTTTTCTTGTTTCATTTCCATATGGAAAGATGGCTGGATAGCCCATATTCAGCAGCAATAGCTGGTCTTCCATGGAGTCCAATAGGATGTTAGGCGAGACCGCTCTCCATTCTGACTAGCCAAACAAAATGCAACATCCCAACACTAGCTTCGGTTCTTGGGCCTCCTGGCAAGTCTCAACAAAGACACAGTTCCAGAATGCAGACGGAGACTAGAGAAAATTCAAATAGATCTCCTTAGGCAGTATCGTCCCCTCAGGAAGCCTATGGGTCTAATCAAAAGCATTATCAGTCTGACGAAAGCAAAAGGCAGAAGCCCTTCGTATACGGATCTACCGTCAATATCTTCAGGTCGGGAAGTCATTTTTGCAGCCAACACAATCTCTTACAGTGTTTTCAGACGGGTCTAGGGCAATTACCCCCTGGGCAATTACCCCAGACCCTTCCCCTGAGCCTAACCTAAATCCTGAACCTAAACCTAACCCAAACTCTAATCTCTTTCTGCTTGTCATCCCCGCTGAAAATGTTTAAAGTTAGGTGGAGGGAGCAGCTAACTTGTGTACCTGTCATTTTTTAGATCACGCTCCACCCGATGATGAAGACCACGGAGAAGAAGAAAAAGAAGAAGAAGAAGAAGAAGAGGAAGAAGAAGAAGAACGGGAGGAGGAGGAGGAGGAAGGAGAGAAAGATGAGGCGGGAGATCATGAGGATGATGACGATGAGCATTACGAGGAGGTTGGCGATGATGAGGATGATGGTGAGTATGCCTACAAAGATGACGAAGTGGATAACGACGACTAGCAAAAACTTATACCATTCACTTTGTTTCCACATTAAACACAACATATCAATCGTGACGTTGGTTTTTACAATGTTGTGGTATTAGGTTTCTAGCAATCATTGAAAAGAAAAGTGACTACAGGAAAGCTTAGAGTCTAAAGAAGCTTAAATAATCAGTTAGAAAATTGATACCCTGCAACTTTATCTTGTTTTGGCAGTAAAATAGTTTATATCCTGTCGTGTAGCTTCGTGCATTGAAGCAAACTTTCTTTGTCTTGTTGAAGGACTTTTATCATTTAGGGCCTAAGTTGCTTTTTTTTTTATCCTGTTTTGATGAGAACATCAAATTCGACTATGTTGAGTGCATTTCTCCAGAGAAAGATTGGGATTGAGGGATGTGCAGCCTAGCAAGTAAGATTTGAAGAGGATACCATGATAATGCATAGGCTAAGACTGCATAAATTTTCTAATTGCGCTGAATGTCTCGTGATACTGCAGAGAGAATCTGATTGCATTTAATGACTCCGATGAATAATGAAACTAATTGCATACAATCGGCATTTCATAAAAACCCGGACCGAGTTATATGTACAGGCGTACAGTATAAGTCAAGTGATAAATGTACAGTAATATTGTATAAATTATGAACGCAAGTACTCGTTACAAGGTAATATGTATGAAACTCATGTGAAATCAGGAAATTAGAGTTGTTGATCCATCAAATAAATGGGTGGGGTGAGACTGCACGTTGGTAAGTGTCCTTGGAGGACCAGGGCGTGAGTATACCCTGTATATCCATATCTTCCTCTTCGCTTTTTTTAATTCTACATCCTCAATTTGTCTTGAAAGTCTCTCTTTCTGCTTGTCATCATCCCCGCTGGGCTACCCGATAAAAAGGTTTCAGGTAAGGTGGAGGGGTCAGCTAACTCGTGCATTTGTCATTTTCTAGAACATGCTCAACCCGATTATGAAGACTACTACTACGAAGAAGAAGAGGAGGAAGGAGAGGAAGTTGAGGTGGAAGACGACGAGGATGATGACGACAACGGGTATGAGTACGAGGAGGATTGTGGTGGCCAGGAGGATAGTGACTCTGTCCTTGAAGATACCGAAGTGGACAGCAGTGACGATACTGGCGACGAAGACCATAAGAAACCTGGTCCATCCAAGTGGAATCGTATCGGCGATATATTTGCCAATTGGGGTAAGAGAGAAGATTCGGGATCATCACCACTATCTTCTCGAACATCATCACCACCATCTTCTCGGACATCATCGCCACCAAACTCGAGTAGTAGCAGCTAGAAGTGTGAATATTATTTGATAGAATTGAAAGAAGATGCAAACTGATTATATTGTTTATGTGCCTATCACATAGTGCATTAGACGACAAGTTTGCCTACAGTAAATATCGTATATACTGAATCATCTTCCCTCCACTGCCAGTGGTTGTCATGGCAATAACATATCAATTACTTTCAAGAGGAGCAGCTCGAAGATGGAATCTTGAAAGAAGTCCAGAGGAACTACAAATCATGGTAGGCTAAATGTGATCATTTGACTGCAAAACGTTGCATGGTACTGTCGTACTGGCACAATCCTATCTTTATCACAGTAAGCCCACTGATATTGATAATCTTAAGTCATTGGCCCGTGGTTTTAGAAACTAGAGTCAGGCCTTTTAAAGGAGAGAGGACATCATAATCACCAAGACGTCAAAGACACTTGTATGTTTTAGATCGCATTATGCCAAGTGATATGTTGTGCGTAAACCTCACCACAGCTGGTCAGCAGCCTTGGAATGTTACACACACACACACACACACACACACACACACACACACACACACACATATATATATATATATATATATATATATATATATATATATATATATACATATATATCTGTATAATAACATTGATTTGTTTAGTTCGGAATCCAGAATTTGACTAAAACATATTTTCTTGAAATAACCTTGTCATGGCTAGAAGCCAGAGAGCGAAATGTCAATGAAAAGCATGGCATTGATTGATGCTCAACAAAACAACCGCACAAAATAAAAAAGATAAATACATGTAGTACTATAATAGCTTAATAACAACTGCAGTTGTTGATACCATGCAGGCCCACCTGAAAATATTGTATCTTCCAACGTCTTAAAATCTTCACAATCACTGCGCCAACACACCTGCAATCATGTGTCTGGAACATATTGCTTGCATATTTTTTCAATATGATTATTTTGCTTTCTCTTTTCAGAATGTCTCTCTCTCTCTCATTCTTTCGCTATACATGTATATCTCACTATATATCTGCTGCTGAATCACCGTTCCTCTGTCTCCTTACAATTTTTGTTTTCTACTCCAGGAAGATGGCTAAGAACATCAATCATGCTCTTGGTGCATTTTGTATAGTTGGATATCAAAACCATTACAAGGCAAGAACATATTATAGCTTTCAGTGAATATTCTACATGGAAATGCAGCTTAATCAACACTGTAGTTCAATTTGATAAATCCATGGTGCTAAGAAGCGGAATATTTGAAAAAAACACACGATGATGGTTTGATGTGCTTCATATCTGAAATAAATAACATGAGATACAGGCAAGACAAAATGTTCATTTTCTTATTGGAGTATTTGACCATTTTAACGGAACCTGTTTTTATAGACGATGTAACAATGACATTTTTGTGAATGCAGGAAAGCTTGTCAGTGCTACATGTACATTGTAAATTGTATTGGTCACTAGAGAATACTTGCAAATGACGAGGCAATCAGTCCAACAGGAATAAGAAGTGATGATAGTATGATTTCATGTCGGAATTATACATAGGGATCGCCTGATTTATGTATAAGTTACCTTGATCTTAAGAAGCAAGGTTTGAGGTTGATACCATGATTAGCAAAGGATATGATTGTGTAAATGCTCAAATTGCCACGGAATGTATCTTGTGATGGTAAAAGGAAAACGTACTTGCAGTTTATTGCTGTAATGAAAAATAAAACTACAAAACATAATCTGCATAAAAGACCCCCAGATGCAGTTCTGTTATATACTGTATTACATACTAGCAAGTCCAATGATGATATAACATTGTATGATATACATGCATATCCTCAGACATGATAATATTTATGAAATTCATGTGAAATGAGGAAAATAGAGTTATGTTGATCCATCAAAGGTGGTGTTGATTCAGAATTGGAAAGTTAATGCATCCATCATTATTACAATGTATTATTATTACTATTATTATATTATTGTTATTATTAATAATAATAATAATAATAATAATAATAATAATAATAATAATAATAATAATAATAATAATATTATTACTATTATTATTATCATTATTATTATTATTATTATTATTATAATTAATATTATTATCATTAATGAGCTTCAGTCTATTTGTGAAGAAAGTCCAGTCTGTTTGCAATCACTGCATTATGTATACATTCACGTCATTGTATTGTCAAGTACATTATTATGTCCACACAGAATTAATGCTCAATAAAGATTGGCAAGTTAAAGTGATGATCTTCTAATCTAAACTTTGCCTGATTTTTGTATGTGTGACTTATTAATTTCCAAGTTCAGCACAGTGTGCCTGGTTGATACCGATTGCCGACTATTGCTAGTCGCCTGGGTGAACCATGAGGGGGCGGCATCACTTGTCACTTTTCTTGTGTGGGTGACTTCATTGGGTTGGCACCCTGCTCTTTGTGATGAATGAATGAAGTGGGATCTTTTACGTGCATGAGTTGTGACTCTCTCACACACGGGCCCTCCATTTTATGTCCTTTCCAAGGTAAGGTTACCAAGCTTGACTGTTGTGCTGGGACTTTCATGCGGCCACACCCACTGTCAACATGTTGAAATTGGAAAGAGTGGTGGAGAATGTCATTTGTAAAGGATTCTCACTTGCCAATATGTCTTCATGACATATGATAATGAATTCACAAATACTGCAGGTGAGGAATAAGTGTTCTTACCATAATATTAGGATTCAATGATGGTATAACCTTATAGCAAAATGTTTCCTATCTCAAACCACTGTATTGATTATAGAGTCATAAAACTTTTCAGTAGGTCTCCATGTAATAATTCACACACAATCCTGCTACTTGCACACATGGACACGCAACGCCACACAAAAGAACAAGTGCACATACTTCTGGCTTATGTAAGCGCCATAAGACGATATTTTTATTTTTCAATATCATACTATTAGACTGTAAGATATATTGGTATATTGTTTATTTTTTTTTCGTAAGGTTTGGCACGGAAAATGAAATGAGCACATTAATTTGATTTCCAATCACGATGAATGCATTTCGACTCATCTAGTCATACGTATTTGTCAAGTTTTGATGTGTTTTTTTTTGTGAGCTTTTTTTTTCCTTCAACACATATTTGTTAGCATTTTTCCACGGACACGCACTTTGTTTTAAACCGTTCAGCTAGTATATATGATACACAGTACAATCAATCTAAAACTTTTCTACGTACCAAAGTATGGCCTTTTTTTTTTTTAGCAGTCAACAAATCAAAAAATGACATCCACGAAATAAGCAATATCTTCATAGATATATTCATATATATCTATATATATACTTTTTAAATTTGATTAAATATATGTTTTCGCATTGACAATAAGGCATTGATAAATCAAAAAACAAAAGAATCCTCTTGCAAAAAATCACACCGTGGCCATTGTTACATTTTCTCCCTACAAGGTGTCAAGGCATTTTAACTGCAGATGCATCACCATCATACTAAACTTTACACGACCTCTCTTCAAAGTTTATCAACACCTAAAGCCAAATGGACAACAGATTTTTTTTTTTGTCTTCTAGCTTGAATACTGACCTGACTGTGATATATATATAGAGAAAAAAAAATAACATTAAATATTTCTGATGTCTTCCATGTCTTCATCTTTCTACATTTCTCACATTTTGTTCCGAGTCCCATCATGAGTGGCTTGACTTCCTTTGTGACTGGATCTTTCCAGGCACATTTTGATCACGAAACTAAATGAAAAGTGATGATTTTTCACATTTTACCAGACGGATTTCAACTTCGCACAAAACGGAAAGCCTGAACATGAATTGGCTAAGCAGCGTGCCTGTCCTACAAAGATGTTTTGGTGTACATGATAACAGATGTGACTTTCATCACAAACAAATGAAAAAAAAATGATAAACTGAATGAGAAATGAGAAAATGAAGTATTGTAAATATATAGATCATTCTTTGCTAAATTCTAACAAAACTGAGAAAAATAGAACTCTATCATTTCACCGATTTATCATCATACCTAGTTACACAAAATAATATTCGAAATTGCATTACTGGAACATCAGAGAGGAAGCAGAATGGGGTAATATCGACGGAAGCAAGTTCGAAAAATAAGAGAGAGGAACAAAAATACATCAAAACTCATTTTTTTCAGAGCAACACAACATTCACTTAAAGTTTACAACCTTTGCATTCACTTCTCAAGTCTTTCTGCAGGGCACTGCTTGCGTGATTTACACCATCCACCGTGGATGTAAAAAAACAAAAAACAAAACAAAAACAGAACAAACAAAAAACAACAGATTTTACACACTGTCCCTTTCTTAATCGCATTCTCCGTTGTCCTTTCACCTCCCAGAGTACTATTTGTTCAAAAGAGGACTTATCCAGAGGAGACATTACTCTCATCTCGGTGTCGAGCAAATCGAAAATAATGCCTACTGACAACTTTCTTTCTTCTCTGAAGGTTTCACAGCAACTTTGGAGCTACAAGATGGGGTTAAGGATGATTAGAGGCCGTTACCATCTTTCTCCATTACGAGAAAACTCTTAACTCTTCTACTGCTACCAGTTGAGAAACCTCACAAACAACAAATTTTGTCTTCTGTTTATGGGAGATCAAATTCCATTTTGGTACTGACTTTCTCTCTCTCTCTCTCTCCGTGCAATCAAACAAGATTGTTTTTTTATTTTTCCCCCTTTGGCTTACACCACCATCCTATGCATTCATTTAAACCTCAATGCTCCAAGCCTAAGTTAGTGAAATCATCATATTCTATCCAACAACTTAATGATAAATTAGTATTCTTAAAGTGAATGTGACATAACGGGAATAAAAGTGATTCCAAACAGACATAAAAATATTATACAAAGTGGGAGGTACATGACACTACACTCAAATATGTTTTTCAGTAGAGGCTAAGAATCGTCTGCAAACCTGAGATTTTTTTTTAATGAATAAAAGACTCGAGAATGTTGGAGGAACGTGCACCAGAGTAACAGCTCCAGTTAATTAAAGTTTGTCATATATCACATAACAGATTACACTTCTTCTTGACACATAATAAAGAAAGGGGTGAATAGCACTATGTAGTTGGAAGTGACGATTCACGCCGAGAGTGTTGCATTCTACATAATAGACTTCAGGGTCTTTCGTACACCAAAGCACACATATAACAAGCACATGCCATGTATAAGTAGTGTCTTGCATATCTAGAGCACATGTAAAGCATGACACAACTTATGTCTTTTCTCTCTTCTCTTGCATTTAGAAACAACCACTAAAAAGTAGGGGGAAAAAAAAGAGATAGTGACAAGAAATTCTCGGGCATCAACACGATGAAGTTTGAGGAATACCATATCACAATTGCAGCACAGAAGGATGAAACAATTAAAATTTGGAAAACGGAAATTGGTCTTGCTTCTCGTCACAAGATATTCATGTCATTTCAGAGTACAGTACCGGTATCGCGAATGAGATACGAGCCTAAACAATGAGCGCTACTCACTCATTGTTGGGCATAGTGGTAAAACAGCAGCAACAGTGTGAAATTAATTCGGGTGTGGCCAAATGAACTAACTGACTGACAAAAGAGTTGAAAAAAAAATCCTGAACATCTACCATCTGTCAGTGACCACACTCTATCAAATCAAGCAATATTGTAAATGACAACTGCCAACAAACAGAAAAATATCACAACATAGATGTGGGGAAATGAGGTACTACTGTATACGCCATATATTTCGCGAGTCTAAATTTTCGGGAATCGGGAATTCCCAACGATTTCGTGAGTGGTTAAATTCGCGATCGTGGAGTCCTGTACTGAACGGAGAAATGTACACGCGTACGTCATATTCACATCGGGATCAGAGTCAATATTTTCGCGTGTCTTTAATTTCGCGAATAGCACCTGACTCGCGTCGCAAAATTCGAGAAAATAAAAGCCTCGCGAAATTTTCGGCTTATACAGTATATTCAATGTCCAGAGTCCAGATGGATGGAATACATACAGAACTTGATTGGCCATCGGTTTTGGTCAGTAAGACTTATGATTATCGGTTGTCTCCTGACAAATCTCTGCAAAATCACTTAAAAAAAGGACAAATGCGCTTTTACGGAGAAAATATTCAAGTGCAATTTTCAACAAAACAAAAACAGAAACAAACGGTTGGGAAAAAAAAGAAAAATCTCTCTCTTATGCTTCTTGCACTAGTCTTGCTTTCATGCCAGAACATGGGAACTACAAGTAGTGTTACACTAAATGGACACATGACAAAAAATGAAATCTCTGTACAAACACACAAATACTTGAGATCAAGGAAAAATAATACATATCGCACTCTACTCCTAAAGAATGCTAACAGGACTGAATGGCAGCCAAGATGCCACAGCTCTATAAGAAAGTAAGGATGGGTTGGTATTAATTTTCCCCATTCAAATGAAATATGATATTGAAGGTACAATCTACATTATAAATTCATTAGTACACTGTGCAATGACATGTTTGATATACATATACATAAATGAATGCAAAATACAGTTTAAAAAGGAAACAGTAATATTGGTCCTATAGATAGTGTGACAAAGATAAAAATAATTTCTCTACATATGCTACAAAAAGGAAAAACTGAGTGCTGAGCATATAATATGAAGCAGAACTACTCACAATATTCAAAGATTTCAACGAGAAAAACTTGTGACGAAATAATTCTTTTCTCTTTACACTTCTGCTTAAATAATGCCAGAATTTGGTTACCAATATGTGGTATAAAACTTGTTTCGGAATGTTGTGTCTCGTGTGTTCTCATTCAAGTCACACAGTTTCTTCTAGGCGAAAATAGCAAACTGTCATGTTTCCTATACACACACATAAATGCACGAGTTGTATGCTCATAATTACATAATTCAAAAGGTTTGCAAAGTTAGCTTTCTTGTTCATACTTTTCCAAATTGGGTGGTCTGTGACTGATCTGTAATTCACTTTTGATTTCGCTTTGTTCAACAGACCAAGAATACTCTGTTTTTCCATGTGTGTGTTTTTTGTTACAGCTTATAGATCAGGTGAACATGACTCAAACATGACTCAAGAAACAAATGCATACTTCTTTTCATCTGCTTCCATCAAAAAAATATATAATAACTTGTCAACACCAACACTGAGTGTTATGTCAAACTTATACACACATCGCATAGAATGATCATTAAGGCGGCATTTTGTATCAGGTCCTCTACCACGTCTTGCTTGATTGGGCTACGCACTGACCAAACGACCCTGATATACTATTTAGAACTCATAAGAACACAAAGAGCGGCTACTTGCTGAACCGAATAAGTTAATAAATAATGGCAAAAATAGAGCGATCTGACAGTCACATGTTCTGAACATTCTGGTAGCTTTCCCCCTCTAAAGAGTAAAAGCCCTTGCATGAAGATTTTCGACTGGATGGTGGCGTGCTGGCTTAAACAGAGAATGCTAACTAAAGCAGCCTGTGTCATTGGACAGCTGAGTACGTACTTCGCCAAACATTCTCACGCCACGTTTGGCGCACTGTAGAAGCAGCAGCGGTCATACTTGAATTGTCGTTCAGTCGTCCTAGAGCTTTACTCTTTGAGACAACAGTACCATACTGAAACAATGATATGTATACATATATATATTATAGATAGATTTATATATATTTACTTTGATGTTAGTCTTAATACTTATCTGTTTTTCTCCATCACTTAAATGCAATATACACAAGAGCGTCACTGTACAAAGCACTTCATAAGAGTGTCAGCCATATGGTGACATTCGTTTACATAATACAGCACTACGAGAAAGGAAAAAGCCTGACTTTCATACAATTTATAATATACCATATCTCAAAAAATAGATCTTTATGATGTAGTGGTTGATTTCTTTGTTTTCTATGTAATTACACTATGTAAAGATGATTTAAGTTGAGATGTCATAAGAAACACAACAAAGGAAAAAAAAAATGCACTGAAGTAATCAACCTAGACTTAGAATACTCCTTGGACACCGTACATAGTTTTGAGCAGTGCCTGCAGTGCATGTGGTTCTCTTCATTCTCCTGTCTCCCCGAGACTATGGGAGAACGCAAAAAAGTTTCTTCCTTTCCTTCATACATAGGCAAGCCAGACATTTAAAAAATAAAATGATGCATCAACAAACAAATATACGAGGAAAGGAGAGAGAAGCGCCTCGCATCGAGGTATTTGGTGTCCCTCTGGAACAGACAGCACATTCTAGGAAAGAGTCCATCACTCTAATACTGACCGGCTTTGTGACCATCATATCCCCTCGCAAACCATCTCTCCTTACAGCCATTCTCTTGGTAAACCCTTGAGTAAAGAAAACAGCTCGATACGGATAGGACTCTTGGTTTCAGACCAACCTTCATGTGCCATTTCCAAGAACATTTCAGCTCCTATTCTTGCTTCTGTTGTTAACATCATAAAAATAACATCTTAATATGAATGGGTAGAACTACACAGTACATGGTAACTATGTAAGTATTCCCTTCCATAGAGTTGAATAACATGGAGAATGCACAACCCCTATAACCATCGTCCCTGTAAACTAGAATTTGGCCCTGAATGAGTTCATCAGAGGGAAACAAAAGGTAATGCAATAATGAATGCATCACAACATGTTAAGCACATTTCCAGACATTATCATATTTCCATTAGTCCTACTGATTGCTAAATAGCAGTGTTGTATTCCTCTCATAGCCTGAACAATGTTTTAGGCAAGACTAATACTGATACAATCATTACATATTTTCAAACATTTTTATCTTCCTGAAATCAAATCAAAGTTTTTTCCCCCATGAAAATCATAGCAGAGCTCAAGAGAGAGAGAGCGAGGTAGCACCCTAGGTTAGGGAGCTCTGGAGTTAAGACTGCCTTCTTATCACAAACCCATGATGACCAAAACTCTCCATCACCCCTTATGTCATGTGACCTTTGGAAGATTCCCCCAGATTCAGCCTTACCCCAAGCTTTGTGACATACAATCTGATGACTCCAAGTGCAGCATCAGTGTGTTTTTCTTCCTCTTCTTACTTTGACAGCAAGAAACAAATTTCCTCTTCTTACACGACGGCAAGAAACAAATGCAAACAACTGACAAGGAGACTACCGAGTTCTGAAAAAATCTCAGCTTCAGGAACACAAACAGGAATATAGAAGCTGTCAGAAACAGTACATGCACAAGGAGTGACAGCGTTCTTAGGGTCGCATCTGTGCTGTCTTTGAATCGCTTTCCTTTCTCCAGATATGTTGCCAACAAACTCTGGTAATTCCAAGAAATTGTGTCTGGAAGCCCTCTAATTTCTACCATATTCTATAGACAAAACCTTAACACTGGAGATATCATATTCTCAATTCACATCACACTAAATAAGTGTTGAGGAATTTCAAAGAATTTTTGCATATTTGTTCTTATATCCTTTCAAATTCTTAGGCCTCCGACTGTATGGTTGGGGTGGTTTTCGTCTATTTCTGGTCACACCACAAAATAAAACTGCATCAAGTGACATCTTAGGCTTAGATTTACTCATTTGTCTTAATAAAGAGCCTTAAAAATAAAGATAAGATAAAGCTCACCCTAATCTTTGAAGTCAGGACAAATCAAATGGCCTTGCACATACTATTCTCCATACTTGATGACTTCCACAAAATTAATTTCTTCCATAAATTTGTCCCCCCCCCCAAAAAAAAAAAAAAAAAAAAAAAAAAAATCCTATTATTATCTGAAATCCTTCTGGATTGGGATAACCACAAAAGAATTTATCTCTGCATTCACAGGAATGCAGCCTGATAAAAATTACATTTCTGAACACATTTGTACCTCTGTCAGAGTGTCTGAAATCAGCTTTTTACTTGTCCAATGAAGGAGTTGGTAGGTGACACCAGAACTGAAAATGCACCAAAATTTGCCTCCTAAAAGATGCTAATGGCATTTCTCAAGGAATTGAATAATAGCTGAAATGAGAGATAGAATGAGAGGAACTTCTTTCTTTAGAGTTAATTCTTCACATTATGAATTTACACAAATACGACGAGATCACTTTCAGGAAGTCGACAGACCTCGTCAAAACTGGCAGGTGATGAAGCAAATGACATTTAACAAACAAACCAATCATTGCTGGCATATTTGCCCTTGATTGTCCATTTTTCTGGGGTTCATAAAAATACAGCTCCATAAAAATGAAATCAGTTTCTTTGTGCTCGGGTAGATTTCCCTAATATGATAACAAGATGAATTTCAATTACTGTCCCAGCATTACCACTATCATACAACTCAGCTTGGCCCAAGACAGCTTAACCACCTTTCATGTTCATCTTTCAACTTACATTGCTCTCACAAATTCTCTTTTGAGCAAAAAATTCCAATTCATTGAATATAAATCTTACAATCTGTATCAACTTTGTGCTAGAAATATTTGATCCATGCCTTAATCATTTTAACCTCAAACTACATGTTGACCTTTATCAATGAAATTTTCAAGGACGAGGATGACTTCCTCAAAAACTGTCAAGCGCAAGGGGTGCACCTGGCCATCGAGAAATTGGACAATTCATCAGAAATTGCAAAATACCATTGTTATTAAATGCATTAATGCAAATTGTCAGGAAATGACAATTGTGTATATATGACTACAATTTTGTATTGAATACTGAATTTCATTTTCAATTTTGTAACCAGCAAAGTCTAGTAATCATTCACAGAACTGATATCAAATTTAAGATTTTGCTATAATTGAGACGAAATAAGAGGCCCGTCAAATCCCAGAGACAGTTACCGAGTCAGGGTACCCCCGATGAACAGCACTAACTCTCCTAAACATATCTTCCACCAAGGTAGAGCTTAAACTCAACTTTCTTGTGACCCTTTCTTGGACACGTGACCACTCAGGCGTACCACCACTGACGCCTGTTGTTCGCAGTCAGACTCTACTCAATAATAAATAAACATAGCAAGTAACTCTATCCCACACGAGCTAGACAACTACACAACCCTATTACACAGTGCCTTAAAGTCCCCCATTCGTCTGGGACGAAAAAATGATGTCACCAGTGCCGGTGGATTCTTCTTTTGTAGGAGGATAAGCTTTTCTATTGTGAGTTCTATTGCATCTCGGTGTAACTCCACCCTTCCCTAGAAAGCTTTGACAGAAGAGCTTGTGATACTATCCCCTGAATGACTGAGGTCATCTTACATAGGAAGCCATCTACACAACAGGCAGGTCACTCGCCTTCTGTTTTATAAAGTCTTCATCACAAACTAGGCCATCATCATGGCGATATCATCAGTCCTATTGTCACAGGTTTTCCACGCGAAGGGCAAAGTAATCGTGTTGCTCTGTTCCCTTTCCACTGGAAATATGAGCAAAACTGCACCCACACGCTGAGATATAACGTCCTATTTCATCAAGTTCATATTATCAAAGGAGAAAATGAATAGATGCCTGGTCTTCGAGCAGCTGTCTGAGCAGCAACCGTTACTTCGCTGTCGCACGAGAGACACTTACAATGACTGGCAGTGACAAATGATACATTTCGTGTTGAGGTTTATCATAGATGCAAGGGATTCACTGCATCACTCCAAAGTATGAGAAGTGTTGCTGAATACCATGTAGACCAACCAAAAGAGAGGGAAATCCCCTAGCACTGCCTGAGACATGCTGCCTGCACACAGCAGTACGCTCCTTCACTCAAGACTTTGGATAATTATTGTGTGGCAACATGCAACTTCATTTCTCATACAGGTTTGTGGTCCCACTGTTAATTTACTCCAGGTGTAAATGAGCCCTGAGAAAGTTCCCAGCATGAAGGGGAAGAGACACTGCCTCTGGTACCCTTCATTGCAGAGGCATAAAAAAAAGAGTTCCCTTGCATTCGTTGCTTAGCAACAAATGACAATCAGGAACTGAAATAGAAATGCCTTCTTATTGACATCACACTACGTCCAAGCTTCACAGATCCCTTGGGACCTAGCTAGCATACATTCATGGACTGAAAGTGGTTGAAGCAAATAATTTCAAACAAATATGACCAGCAGAACTCTTTTTTATATTTCTAGTTGTTTCTTCATTCGATAACAACCACATTTCGAGCATCTACGGAAAGAAAGAAAAAGAAAGGATAGCGATATGACATTTTCTCTTTGCACTTCTTTCATTGGTCTCTCCGTTTGTTTGTATTTTAGAGTGTATGTCTGTGTGTATGTGTGTCGGTAGAAGGGCGTGGCAGCTATTTGGAGTGGAGCAAAAAGCACATCCTCAAGGACAAGTGCATGACCAGCCTTTGAGGGCGGTGTTACGAGCCCACATACCACTGCAGTAGCACAGCTATGAGGATCGCTATGACAAAGATGCAGAACATGATGATACCGGCGAGCTGACTGTCCCCCCATGACTTCTTCTCCGTGTCCATCACCCCCTCGCCGTCCACCTCCGTCAGCGGCGCCTCTTCCTCTTCGTCCGGCGAGCTCGTCGTCCACGTGGTCCACGAGCTGTAGATGCCCTGGAGCTCGGGTGAGCCGTCGCTGGGCACGCGGATGGCCTGCACGCGGAAGCGGTGCTCCGTGTTCAGCTCAAGGTGGTCCACTTTGTAGCAGGTCTCGGAGCCCCGGTAGATCTAGGATGAAAGCGCATCATGCAGGGTTGTCATTCTCGTTTCTCAATTTATTGACAGTAACTCAGTATGAAAGGTAATCGTGTTTCTAACAAGGAAAAAATAAATTAAATAATAAGGACATCTTGATAATCTTCTATAGCTCAGTAATGCCGTGACCCTGCATTACGGGAAGTGCACAATTCAACATCAAAAGTGTGACCTCACTTGACCTCCGCGTGTTGCGCATGGGTGTGTAAGATCACCTCATTCAATTGTAAGTAATGTATGGCCAGCTTATGGACCTGAATGCTAGTGATGAAATGTTAATGTTTAAATACATTGTATATGTGATAGGGAGGATTTGAGACTCTGGACCTACCACTTTGGTATCCCCATCCCGGACTCGCTGGTACTGGCACTGGTAGATCATGAGATCATCCTGCTGGTGCAGTGTGGCCTCAGACCATGATATTTGGCAAGAATCTTCGGACTCGGCTGGCTCCACCAATGGACCTGTGGTTGGTTGTACGTATTTGAGGCACAGAAAAAGGTATGAATATGTAATGGTGCTGAAGATTTGACGCAGGACTGCCAACACTCATAAAAAAACAACACAAAACAAAACAAAAACAATCAGGAAGGTTCTAAAAAAAATCAGGGAGAATCTTGTGTGTTACATGCATCTCATTGGGCATAAAGGATTCCAAAATCAGGGATTCTTCCACAGTTTGGTCAGGAGGAGAAGTGATAGCTAATTTTTCAGGGTGCCTCCTCCAAACTTACGGAGACTTGGCAAATCTGATGTGATGTGATGTGATGTGCAGTGGGGATGGTCAAGTCATTTGCTTACCCTCCTACACAAAAAAACTGATTCTACATGTACATCCAATGCTTGTCTGTGATACTGATCCTCGGTCATCTTGTTAGATAGAGAACCAGTCACATAAAAGATTTGAGTCATGATAAAGGTACTAATTCACCCAGTCTCTGGTGGCTGGTGTAATTCTCACTACCAATCGGATGATTTCTGCAAATTTCTTACCTCAGTCCATAAACATGAAACTGGGAAAGCATAAAGGTCATAGTGAAGAATGATCTAAGGGTATATTCAAGATCGGCTCCCACATTCTACATTTCTAGCACCAGTCGTACTTTGAAAAAATTCCCCAAAAGTCAGCATTCTAGGAGTGTCGGTATACACAATACAAGTATGTTATCCTCCAAATCTCACAGCTTAAGACCTCTCTCTCTCTCTCTTGCTCTCTGTCTGTGTCAGTCTGTCTCTTTTAATTGACATGAATAGACATAGACTTGGAAAGAAAGATCAGCTCTGTCCAAACTTGTCAATTCGAAGTACGTTTCATACCTTTGAGAGTGACGGGAGGGGCTTTGGTTGTGACAAAGACAAACTCCTCAGAGTAGGGACCCGTGCCCGCCTCGTTGCTGGCAAGTATTCGAAACTTGTATGCCGTGCTTTCGCTCAGCCGCGTCACTTTGTGACTCACGTTGATGCCGGAGTAGACCACGACAAACCTGAAAACCACGGAAACACAGGTCTAATGTCAGCATCCTCAATGGCTAGCTTGATTCAACATCATCTACAGTCAACTCCATGTTAGTCTATGGTGCATACTATATACGCCAAATATTTTGCGAGGTTTATGTTTTGCGAATTTCACAAATTGGATGCTATTCGCGAATTCAAAAACACGCACAAATATCAACTCTGATCCTGACATGAATGTGACAAGCACGCAGACATTTCTCCATTCCATACTGTGCTCTACATATCGCAAATTTAACCACTCGCGAAATTGTCAGGAAGTCCTGATTCACGAAAAATTGTAGACTTATGTCAAATAAGTGGCTAAAAGGCGATGAAAATTAATGTCCCAATTTAAATTCATGGCCTAGTATGTTATTCCCATGTACCATAGTTATGGGTAAAGTCGGCCTAGTGGGTAAACTCGGCCACTTGTAATGAGGGCGCTAGTGGCCGAGTTTACCCGCAAGGCCGACTTTGCCCATAAATACGGTATTTGCAGAACACAAATATCACCGAAGTTAATGTGTTTTGATCAGTCCCATCAAGATTGACTTACGTAGAGTTGACTGAAAAGCTGACATGACTTTTTTTCCAATGTGGTACTGGATGTACACTGCCTACTGATTTGAAAGCCTTAAACAAAGACTACTTAAAGAATTTACCAAAATGGAAAAAGTGCCTCAGAAGTATATTTTTGTCAAGCAGCAGCACACAGTAATCGGTGATTTCAAATATAAGTTGAAAATGCTGAGGCATCAAATTACTAAGAAAGTTGTACACCTGTGATGGACTGACTTAGGATGTTTAGACCGGGATGAAGAAAAAAATCAAGAAACTTTGGCTGCTTACCGCCCTCGCTTGTCTTCCATCTCCAAGGTGAAGTTGAGTGACTTGGTATCACCCACTGCTCGATTGAGGTCCCCCCACTTCAGCTTGAGGGACTGGTGGCTGTAGAGGGCACACTCTAGGCGGGGCGGCGAGGGTGGGAGGGCCCTGGTAATTGCCTTCAGAACAGCACTGTACGGTCCCTCACCGATGCTGTTAAGTGCCTGCACTCGTATTCTGAGGAAGAAGGCAAGAGTCCAACCAGTGAGGATTAGTTGTTATCAATGGAACACTCAAAGAAATAATAGATACAGCCATGTATACATTTTCTATGAAACTAATACAGAAGGCATAGGAAATCACAATGAGAATGCTGCTGATGCCACTAATGGTGATGATGATATGGCTACTACATTTGTACTTCTACTATTGCTGCTGCTTCTTCTAGTTTTACAGAGACACCAAAAGCAATACCAGAAAGCCTCATGACTACAATCTATTCTCCTTTGTTTCCTACCGTTCTACAAGAGTCTGAAAAAAAAAATGTGTGTTATCTAGGGAGGGGAAGTCTGCAGCAGGTCCTGAAATAAATACGAGTGTGTGTGGGGTCTGGGGAGCGGGCAAGACATTCTAATGCATCAAGCCATGGGATAATTTTTGCTACATTATCATCTTGTCTTATATGAACTGGTAAATCAAACTTTTGCTACATATCTTTATGAGGACAGTGATTTAGATGGATCTGGTTAGGGATTTATAAAAATTACCAATCTTAAGGTGAAACAAGAACGTTCGTCTTTTGCCATGTGTTATCACTTCAAAAATCAGTTATAAAAATTCCGCAATAATATGAGGACTTTGAAAATTCAGCTACGGAAACAAATCATCATCTACAGGTTTTGTATAAACATAAGGTGTAAATGAATGAAATTTCTTTACTCTATCTTACAAAACACTCAGAAGGAGCAATGAAAATTAAAACACAAAGAGAGGAAGCATCAAACTAGACAGGTGGCTTCCAGGACCTGATGTAAAAGAATACAAGAATGCTATTAGAATCGAGTCAGGCAGGGGAAATGCGTACTTATATCTGGTGTCCGGCTCGAGCTGGTCTACACAGTACTGGGTGACGTTGCCCTCCACAAAGACGGGCTGGCCCTCTCCGATGTCCAGGTTGTAGGCGATGATCTCCGAGCCGCAGTCCTCGGGCTCCGCCCACTGGATCAGCAGCGAGTCCGACGTGGAGGAGACGACGCGCAGCGAGGGCACGGCCTCCGGCGACGACGGCAGCGTCTGGCACGTGGCCACCACACTGAAGGGCCCGTGGCCTGCGGAGTTCAGGGCCTGGACCCGAAGGTAGTAGTAAGTCGCTGGCTGAAGGGCCCGGATTTCACATGTCGTGGCAGAGCCACTGTACGCCTGGTGGTTTGAGACAAGAGATTGGTGGACAAAGACAAAGCAGAAATTTAGAGCTCACAAAGTTACATACAAATTTAAAAAACAAAATCAAAAGATATAATTCACAGTGATTGAAATAGTATGAGTATCTCACTCACAGCCTTCTGCACATTCTTTCTTTTTTCTTTTCCAATATTAACTGTCAAATTTGTGCTTGCTGACATGATCAAGAATGTTCCGGAAACAGTTAGTCTGACTAAGTTCTTCAAAATTTTCCTTTTCCAAAAAGAAAACAAACCACCCACCCACCCACACATACTTTATATAAAGCATTATATGCAACAGTAACTTAGAATAAGCTTTAAAAAAAAAAAATCATGTTCAAAACGTAATTCAAAGATTGGTTCATTGTTTGTTCACTCTTTAATCAAACAGCACACACATGAAAAAAAAAAAAAAAAAAGCAGGAAAAAATGTAGAGTCAGCCAAACTCACTAATGAGAAAGTGCCGTTTTCCGACGCCTTCTCCACCCGATATTCGGTGATGTCTGCACCGTTGCAGCAGGGCTTCTGCCAGCTTAGTGTGACCACAGACGTTGTGACGCACGTTGCTGACAGGTCCGTGGGAGCGTCAGGTGGTCCTGCCCCCGTGCTGACTCGGAGTGGTTCAGAGTAGGGACCATACTGTCCAAAAGAGAGAGAGAGAGAGAGTTGTGTAATGTATCAACCTTCAAAATAATGATGATGATGATCATCGACGACGACGACGACGACGACGACAACAACAACAACAACAACAACAACAACATCTTTCTTACCCAGGGTAGCCTCTTCAGTGTTGCCACTGTTCTACCAGAGGTCCCTGCTATTATTGCAGATATAAGAGCTCAATGTACAATATTTACTTGCAACTGAAATAAATTCTTCATTAAGTCAAACTTTTGACTTAAAGGGACTGTACAGTACTGGTTGAGGTGGGGGTTCATGTTTTGAACATTCTTAAGTGAGATAATGAGAAACCTCTTATGAAATATGAAAGAGCATGTAATTTTAAGAAGGATTCAATGTTTATTTGATGAAAATTGGTTTTCAGATGGTTGAGATATCCAAAAAAGTGATAATACTAAAAGGTGACAGGCCACAACTTTATTAGGATCTCTTTGTTTCACCTTGTTTTTGGATATCTCGGCCATTTCAAAACCGATTTTCATCAAATAAACTTTTGATACCCCTTAGAATTGCATGCTCTTTGACATCTCATAGAGTGGTTTCTGAATATCTCGCAAAACATTAAAAGCTAAATCCTCACCTCGACCAGAACTGTACACACCCTTGAAACATTTTGCAAGTTTCTTGCACTGAGTTGTGCAGTTGACATTGTCTGAACATCAGAAAAAATATAAATTTAAAGAAAACAGCATTTCTGTAAGCAGCATGTTCAAGTTTTGGAATTAAAAGGGAAAATAGCTTATTTCTGATTTCTTGTCATACTCAGTGGCACATGATTTCTGCTATTGAAGAAGAACAGTCATCATGTACACTCAATTTCTGAAAAAATTTCAAATTTACACGCACAAACACTGGTAATATGTTTACACAAGCACACCTTCCATCACAAAGTTTATTAGATCAAACTCAGCTGACATTGAGCTGTTAGGTAGTAACAATATCAAATTTGAAAAAAAAAAAAAAAAAAAAAAAAAAAAAAAAAAAAAACTTGATACACGAAGATCCTAGGTTGACTCACTTTTCAGCCCAATTCAGTATAAAGACATTGCTTTGTTGTGCATCTCTATGATTATGACATTGCCTAACCCTGTGTGTATGCCTATGGCAAGTAAAAATATATCTTCTTCTTTTTTTGTTCAGGAGCAAGGCAACTAAATGATGAGTGACATTGTGACTATAACTCCCTATCTTCCTCCTAGTTAACTTCATATTTAAGACATTATTCTCTTACAGCCAGTCCCTAAAGTTGAATGACTCAAGAAAATATCTTGGAAATATAAAGTGCAGTGCTGCCATGTGTTCTGGACAGGACTTGTGGCTATACTTGTGTGTGCTCGAGCCAGGCAAGGGAATACAGTATGTTGTTTGAGATGAAATGGTAAATGTTTGTGAAAATATGCCAGCTGGAATTCTTTGCGGGTAGTCCCAGCAACGTCCCAGCAAAATTCCCCACGGATCGAGAGGTTGCTGTGAGGTAGGAAGTTTCAATAAATAAAGTCAGCGAGTGCATGGGGGACACCATCGCACCGATGCCAAGACAGGAACAAACAACTCTCCTTCGTTACAATAACACCCCGCTGGGTTTATCTTATGTCAGGCCAGTTCACCCCAACCAACCCCTCCCTTCCCCTCAACTCCTCTGAACAATGAAATGTTGGCACATTAGCCTCAATCTGTCCCACTTTGATCATAAAATCAGCTGACTGGAAACATGCAAAAACAGGAGGGGAAAAAGAGAGGAAAAATTCCTTTCAAAATTTCACTATCAGTTCTTTTCCTTTGTCATTATTTCACTTCTGTTACAGCAAGGTAGAAAAAGTTTTCTAAAATCCAAATGACATCTGAATTAGACTCTAGAGAGGGTAGGTACAATTGTAGGTATAGCCAAGGCGATGGAAATCTTTATAGAGAAGAAATAATAGTGAATGTTGTGGCTTTCTCATCATAATCACAATATACTAAATGGATACATATTCAATGAAATAACTCCACCCCCACACTCCACAGTTGGCAAGCTGCCATCCCTTGCTACAATTTTACAAATTAAGACACAAACACTTTTTTTCAGGCACAAATATGCCAGCATAAGGGGAGGTGCCCCACCCTGCTCCCAATGGAAAAGAAAAAAAAAGAATACTGCTGCTTGATTCTTACATCCCTCTCTTTGCCTTTTATCAAAGAACCTGCAAGAATTTGCCATCCAAATGATCTGACTCGTTGTGGAAACCCAACATCCCTCCTTGATTTTCTGTTGTTGTTTAAATCCATGAAATGATTCACCCTGCTCTGAGCAACGAATGGCAGTTAATGGCTTCTATTGGCAATGCTTCTGACAGAAAAACAACGTCTGTTGTCATGGTGATCCCCTTACCTAAAGAGCTGCTTGAAATACTAATACGTTGATTCCTTGGTGACCTGTATATTACAAAAGTCTTGTGGTTGCATCATTTTGTCAAAACAAGGCCAGGACTTTGCCACTGGGGTCTTGGCATGCAGCGAGATTCTTCTGGCTTGTTCCAACTTTTTTCTTTCTTCATGTCTTGCAATTACCTCCCACTAACTGGAATTTAGAATGCATGAATTTTCTTGCTGTATTCTCATCTGTCAGAAGCAAGAACATACTACACCCTCTAGTCTTGTAATACTAGCATGTTTGCAATCGCCGGATGGTATAACTATTTGTAGAAAAAAAATGAAGAAAATGGCAAATTTGTTTGGTCTTTTGGTTCAATAGTCTGACACTATACGGCATGACGGAAAAATGTATCTTTGTGAATAAGTTATCAATATTTGGTCGTTATTTACATGACCATCTCTTGAGTCAGTATATCTGAACGCACATTCGGTTGTGTCGCTGTACCATTTTTCTGTGTGACACAGTAACCATGGAATTGACAGAGAAGTAACAGTGACATCAAATCGTAAGAGCTGACGGTCTGATGACACCCACTTCCACGCCATATGTTATGATGTCAAAATACTTTCATTTTTTTTTTCTTTTGGTCAGAATCCAACAACAAATAATCATGTATTCAAACATGGCATGAGTGAAAATGGAGAAATGGGGTCTGAAAGGTGACAACTAGTAGCAGGAGAAGGGAAATCCCCCTTTGAGTGACGGGAAATATGCGTGACCTCCAGACATCATTAGCCCACGCTGGGGGCCCTCCACCTCGCATTCCAACTGCTCTTTACACAGACAGACATACATACATACAAGGGACACGGCAAACAGACGCGTCAAGTCCAATCACTCTTACCATTTTGTCCGTGAGGAAATGTAAACATGGTGCCTGGAGGGCATTCACTCTGAGCATTGTTTCTAACATTCTTCAAGTTGTACAGGAGGCAGTACGCTACAAGGCGGCCTTAGCTATCAAGTCTGCATTAACATGACTATACTTATCGTTCCACACATCGGGGACGATTCAACAGAACTACCCAATTATGATCAAGGCAACGTGCTCAAACTTAGAAGATGAATGTTTCAGGTGTGCATGTCTTTCAACTCCAATACCGGAAATTATCACAGAACACAACTTAATTCTTGCTGCAGTGTTCTGAGTTATGGAGGGCTGTGCGTGATCTGTGTATATTTTGACTGAAGAGGCAAAGGGGTATCTTCTGCATACACTCTTGAAATTATGCTTATTCTCACATTAATCTTTTTTACTTCAAAAAAATTGCAACATAATGATAACAGTCATTTACTAACTCCATTAACTAACTTCATTTTCAATCTGCATTGCAAAATTGTGATACATGTGAGTAGTTGTTACTGGTGTTGATGTACCTTGATTTTTTTTTTTCTTTCCACCCAGTCTAGAAATAGAGTATTTAAAAAGACAGAGGATGTGGGGCAAAATTAGGGAGGGGGGAATTGTCCTTACCCCTACTCTGTTGCTTGACCGTAGCCGGAAGTCATATACCCTTCCCGGCAGCAGTCCCCCGACTGGACACTCGGTGATCTCGGCCGATGCCCGATGGACCTCTGTGGGCATGCTGTCAGCTGCAGTCATTTCAATGGAAAACTCAGTGATGGGAGCGCCACCATTGTAGTCTGGCATACCTGGGCCGGTGGAAAAAAGAAGGCAGAGAAAAACTTCACTTGACGGGAAATTTTAAAGCGGAAGTTCCCCCAACGACGAATGTGTATAGATGGATTTATTACAACGATATATAAGAAAAATACAGATATTAAACAAATCTAATTCTCAACACATTCCCTTGAGTTGTAAGGGAGATATGTTGAGGCAAGAAATCCCCATGCCTTCCAGAAGAACCATCATGTCATCTGGTCTGTTGATGTCCTTAGAAAAATGAATTTTTGTCCAATTCCTTTCTACTTCCTTTGTATCTTTCTGCTCCTGTGACATCACAAATTGTTGCAAAGTTCTCATCAGAGGGTGACACATGGCATGAACTTACAGTTTTTGTATTACAGATTTTTAAACCAGTTTCCTTGTTTTCCCAAACTTTCGATGAAGGGTTCACTAGTCATTCTGCAGTCACTGAGTCCCAAATTATGTATGAGGAAACTTTCCCTTTAAATGCTATGGGAGAGGGGTGGTGTTTAGGGGTGGGTACTAATTCAGAAAGTAGAGGAAGGTGTTATATACTGTTGAGCAGCAGCAGCAACTACTCACAGAGAGACACGACCAGTTGGTAAAACCAAGCAATAAAGGGCAGCAACAGGTGACTCAGAAAATATCACAGAACTTTTCAAGTGATGGCTCTTCTTCTCCCAAATGGGGGAAAGGGGGGGGGGGGGGGGGGGGGGAGGCTGTAGGGCAAAATGTCACTAATTACATCATAAGGACTTCATGACATAAAAAGCTTTTTTTTTTTTTTCCTCCTGTAAGTATGAACATGGGTAGTTCAATCTAGCACATTCAGCTAAATGAAATTTCTGCTCTTAAGTCTGAGAATACCAGCACTGCATGATTTTTACTCACGAAAATCAACGAAAAGGCAACGCTCAAGAAAAAAGGACAATCAATTAAAAAAACTGCTTGTTAATTACCAGTGTCCTCCCCCCCCCCCCCCCCCCCCCCCCCCCCCAGAACTGCACAACAGCTTGTGATGTCACAGTAGTGAGAAAATACAGAGAGAGAGAAAAAAAAAGAATTTCACTAAAATTTGATTTTGGTAGGATATCCAAAGGGCACTTAACCCAGTTTCTCCAAAACAAGTCAATGCTGAATGTTCTGGAGAGCTAAAAAACATGACAGCCAATGCACTACGAGCATGTCAAATGAGATAGTCTTCCCTATGACATGCCGTGGTGGCTTCATTTTGGGGGTAAGACAGCTAGGATTTGGACTGGACACAACTTAACTGATTTTTAATCCTTAAAAATAATTTTCACCAAAATTTGAGATACGAGGTCTCGTCACCCCAGCGATGATATATGTTCAGGAAACTTCTTCTTGTAACGTGATGTCAGTGCGTACTCACCCCATCTGAGATTCACTGATGTTGCCTTGGGTCTACCGTGGACCCTCGGCGGGTGGCTCTGGCCAGGAACTATGGGAAGCGTTGTTATGCTCAGGACATCAGAACTCTGAAGAGGGTAGACATGGTTGTGAGAAGAGGGGGTCAAAGCGACATCACCTTCATTCAATCTCACATTGCTTTAATTCATACAGAAGTCCTTCTCCACAATTTTTCTCAAGACAGCCTACCATATTTCAGGAGTTAAGTTCTTTGATTCCCTTTGGTTTGTTTTGTTTTGTTTTGTTTTTTGGCTGTTCTGGTAAATGGCCAACTAAAACACACTGCATAGTAAACCTAAGCATGCAATAAACAAATTCTGGAAGTGAAAGAAGTGAATGGAACCAATGGATCAGATTTGAAATGGTAGAATAAAAACTTCCCTCTCATTTTAGCTCTATTTTCATCATTTAACATTTGTGTATTTAGGTTGCTGAAAATCAGAAGCTCTAAAAATTCCTAAATTTATGCCTGATTCATAAATTGGGAACATATTATTAGGTGACCATGTTAAGCAATTTTTCAAATCCATTTTTCTGGTTTTGTGCACATTCAGAGTTGCCAATTTTATGAAATCACGACAATTTCTGCGACAGAACTACCTGTTGACCTGATGGATCAATATAGAGACACATGAAGGAGTATCTTACCGGACTTGTGCCACCTTTACTTGAGCATGCGACTCGGAGATAGTACGTGCAGCCGGGCTTGAGGTTGTCAAACTGGTGTTCCCTCTCCAAGCCCCGGTATATCGGCGTAAATGGACCGTCTGATTTTGGGTGAAGAGACAGCATTGGGAGGTAGATATTGTACAGAAGTCAGGGGTCAGAGGTCAGAAGTCAAAGATAAAAGGTCTCTCAGAACACATACCACAAAACAGAAGAGGGAACACATGTTAAAGTTCATCAACTCTTCACTACTGTCCACACCCAAATAATGGCCTCTTGTTACAATGCTACTTTATGATTGATCGAACACTGTAAGGGTATATCTCGCCGAATGTCTGTGAATGTAACAAATCTTAAGTTTCGTCAGGGTGCATAAACAGTTGAAAACAGTTTTCATAGTCGCAAACACTTTTTCTTGTCGCAACTTGTAAAAAAAAATTTTGAACATGTTCAAAATTTCTTTGCAACAAGAATTTTTTTTTTTTTTTTTGCGACAATGAAAGCTGTTGGTGAATTTGATTGCAACTGTTTACGAACCCTGCCGAATCCTAAAATTCGCTAAAATTTGCTACATTTGAAAACATTTGCTGCTAAGCGAGATGTATACCCCTGTATTGTCAAGGAGATATGGATATGGACATTCAAGCGTCAAGTCTTGGCAGAAAATCTTGTAAAGTTTAAATATCCTACAGGCAAGATGCTACATCCACATGTCCAATGTCATAGAGAAGTTTTGATACTGATGGGTGAAGGACAGTTTGTATTTGATATAAATATGTATATTGAGTCTTGATATGACATCTCTAGTTTCATAAAGAAATACTTTGATGAGATTGGGAATGGGAGATCTGTATTTTCTAAATTCTGGGAGATACTCACTTCTAACTTCAGCTTTTTCTAGTAGATACGACGTGATTTCTGAGCCTCCGCAATCCCTGGGTGGATCTGTGGGCAAAGATGAGAGGTAAGAAAACCCATGAAAGCAAATTCAAAACAACTGCAGAGAAATAAGAACAGGAAAATCTGTGTGTACAGAGGAATACAGCACCTAGTGGGAATGTATCATCCACAATATTTGGCTGATGGGATGACCCTAGAAATTATTTATAGGCCATAGACTTACAACAGAATCAGCAAAATCTCTGCCCACAAAAATGGTCCATGTCCAGAGATGATCATCTTTGTGGGATTTTATAGCTAGCAAAAGTGTAAGAGGTAGTATGCCTGAATGTTACGTGGCGTGCCTGAACAATGTCCCAAAATCTGAGAGGCACAGAATTTTGAGCCAAATTTGAACTCTGACCGAGCCCCTGAGCGCTGCATGGGATACTTGTTCAAGGCCCTGTATGACTGGTCAAACTAGACTACACTTTAACCCATCAAGGACGGACTGATTTTGCTATAACAGGCATTTCCCATAGACACCTGCCCGAGTATACTTGGGACTCCTCCTCAACGGCTTAACATGGAATGATGCCACTGGGACTAGTCACACCAGACTACACTCTAACGTGGAATTATGCCATTGGGACTGTGTACACAGCAGAACTACTGTTTAACCCTATTCTAACTGGGCTATTTGAGACCAAGTTTTTACTGGGGGGGGGGGGGGGGGTCAATTTGACCCCCCTTCAGATCTCGGCCGCCGATCGCCGCAAAATTTTGCCTGAACATAGAGCCGGATGTCAACTACAAGATTACATGGTCATACAATAGAAAAATTATGATTTCATATTTTTTAATAAATTAATTATGCAAATTAACGCATGAAATCATATTTTCACCTATAACTCCATCAAAAAGACTGAAGGATTATTAAATTTTTGTGTCAGAGTTCCTCAAGACACATCATACAATTTTCTAGTAAAAAAATAGCGCAATCAAAATCATTTTCTTTTGTTTTTTATTGTTTTGTTAATTTCTTATGTATTTTATTGTTTTTTCGATCTTTTGTTTTCTATTGTTTTTTTGCCAAAATTTGTTGGAGGCACTTTTTCAAGCTTATCTACATTAGAATTGATTTATTTCAATGGTTAAAAGTTGAAATAATCTAATTTATATCAATTAAACAGAAAAACACAGTTTGCATTGGATTTGCACACGAAATCATGAATTCGAGCATTTTTCGGGTTGACATGCATATGCAAAACATTGCATAACTTCAGAACGGTGTACCCGGACGTCGCAAATTTGGTCTCAAAATATGCGGGAGACTCGAATGAAAAAAATCATGAAACGACGCGGCAAAATCTTTGCGCGTTGCGGAATCATAGTGCGAAACGTCGAGGGGGGGGGGGTCAATTTGACCCCCCCCCCCCCCCAGTTAGAATAGGGTTAAAGGGACTGTACAGTACTGGTTGAGGTAAGGATTCATGTTTTCAACAATCCTAAGTGAGATAATGAAAAGCCTGTTATGAAATATGAAAGAGCATTGTAATCTTAAGAAGGATTCAACGTTTATTTGATGAAAATTGGTTTTCAAATGGCTGAGATATCCAAAAAAGTGCTAATAATAAAAGGCGACATGCCCCAACTTTATTAGTATCTCTTTGTTTCATCTTGTTTTTGGATATCTCAGCCATTTCAAAACCGATTTTCATCGAATAAACTTTTGATACCCCTTAGAACTGCATGCTCTTTGACATCTCATAGAGTGGTTTCTGAATATCTCACAAAACGTTAAAAGCTAAATCTTCACCTCGACCAGAACTGTACACACCCTTTAAGCAAAGCAACAATAAGACCCATTGTAGCTGTACCCTCTTGTTGGGCTGGCCAACATTCAGGATTTTTTACGTAAAGATATGGATGAATGAAATAATCTTTGAAAATTTATTTTTTTTCCATCCTAATCAATAGAAGGTTTTGTCCTTGAGGCTTGATTTACTGGCGATCTAACCCACTTTGGTTTGTGATCACATAATACACTTTAGGATGAACAACTGCAAGAGCAACGGTGCTCCATCTACTGATGGATGTGTTATCACTTCTGTATTACCCATTATGCTGCCCTCTATTGACTTTGGATATATATAATTTCAATACTGGACTACAAAACAGCTGGCTTTTTGTGAGGGGGAATGTTCATTATGAAGCATGCTTACCTTGATTTACCCTAAATTCGACGCAAGTCTCAGAAATAAATATATAACATGCTATGAGATCACGCTATACATTTTTCACTTGTAATTTCAGGCATCTCAATTACTGAAACAAATGTCACATACAAGTACTTAAATCTAGAGAAAAGTTAAGGGTACAGTTTATGCACCGATGAAGCAGCAATTTCCACCATGATCTTGGAATAGTACACAGCATTTGAATTTGAATGGCAAAAAATGTCTATATTTTGTGGGCGCATGCTCAGCATACATTGCCTCCACTTGTTCCAGTGGGCATATGGACAAGGATCTTACTGTTGGACAGACCACATTCCATTCATTCACTTGCCTCGACCAACTTTCAGTTGCCCTTAGCTAGCAGGCATAGAAATATGTATTACTACTGATTTTTAATGACATATGATCCTGAGACAATTGCTCCCATGAAATATGTGCACGCTACACCAAACATGAATTTTATACACACAAACATAACCCTAACCCTATTCCTAATCCTCATATCAAACTAAACGTAAAAACCTATGACAACCATAACCCTAAATCTAAGTCCTTGGAGAAAATAAACCAGAGCCGTTGTTGCAGGAGCAAATGCCATTACTACCACGCTGGTCACTGGTGACATAAAAACCATATGGTATAAGTGGTCAGTCAGTGGTCTGGTTTCATAAACTTCAAGCTGCGAGGTGACAGATAACCTATCAACTAACTTTCACTTGCCCTTAGGCAAGCAGGCATATATGTATTACTACCATGCTGGTCACTGGTCACATATGGACCAAGTGGTCAGTCAGTGGTCCAGTTTCATAGACTTTGAGCTGCGAGGCGACAGATAATCTTTCATGGTTCTATGTATATCAGGTTTGTGGTCACAAGTCATTTCTCTTAGTCCTGTGTATTGCCTTTCATGTTTGGCTTCACATCGAAGGTCTCAGATCGCAAGTCATTTGTCTTAGTCCTGTGTATTGCCCTTCATGTTTGGCTTTAAATCAAGAGAAGGTACTTGTAGCTACGTGTGCTGTCACATATTACACAATACTAATGACAGACAGTCAGACGGAGAGACAGACAAGGAAGATAGATGGAGAAAGAGATAAAGGAGAGAGAGATAGCGCGATGGATAGAAAGGAGATGGTGAGAGAAATACAATATGTAGACAGATAAGGAAAAAAAGAAAGAAATAGGAACAGAGGGAGGAAGTGGAGAGAGAAAAAGAGATTCCCCCCCCCCCAACATGCCTGTATCAGTTTAAAGGTATTGTTTACCATTGGGAGTAGTGATCTTTAAAAAAATGTTTGAGTAATCACATTTGATGCATATGTGTAAATCAGTTGTATCACAAAAATCCTACCATATAAATATTTGCAATTAAGCCTAAAATATAAGGAGATATCACTATATATTTTTCTCAATAAACCATAAATGTAGATGGTTTATTGCAGAAACAATCTTTATCATTCACATTTTGTATACTGAACAATACCTAACATTGATTATACTAAAACATTTTTACATTGATTGTTTCTATCCCTAACTTGCATTTTAGAACTTTTTTTGAAGCACTACAGCTGGGTTTATGTGTCATCTGCGAATGGTAAATAGTGCCTTTAAACTGTACAAATGAAATGCAGGTCACTGGCACAAAAGTAGCAAATTATCTTGGCACTGACAACCGAGGTTGGCTGCAGGAACCACAGTGGTCTGGGTGTTTAGTCAGATTTTTGGAAATGATAATTACCGCTCTGTCATCGCCGTTCGCAAACAAGGACTCCACAGAATATTTTTGCCTCATATGGTGTGTTTAGTATTTCTTACCTAATTATCATCGTCATCATAATCTTTTTACCAGGAATTCCCTAGTATTGACTGTGGTAGAAGTTTCTCTTCAAATGACAGCACAAGGCATACAGTGGGTTTTTCTTTTTTTTTCAATCATCAAAATATAATTCTGCCACAGTAATTGAATTATTTCCCACAGAATGGCCCTACAGAGGAGTGATAAGTCAAAACCCTTTGGATGATGTCCTCTAAAGGGAAACCTCAGGAACCATTTCTGGGGGTACGAGAGTTCGACTTAGCCACGCTCATCTCCTGAACAATTTTAAAAATGATGGCAGCAATGAATTTCCAACAGGAAACAGATTACGGAAAATCCAAACCCAGCTGGCTTTGCACATGCTACTGCTTACGTAATGTGGCGAGTTCTTGCTAGAACTCACAGTTCGAGGAGAATTGCACCAATTGAGAGAAATGTTTAATGTGAAAATAGTTGGGGGGGGGGGGATGGCAAGCTGAAACTAGAGGAAAACCAGACAAATATTTGTAAGTTGATTGATTTACTGTCCTTCATGCATCTAAAAAAAGCTGGCGAGGTCAAATGACTGTGTAATATAAACAGAGTACTTCAGTAACTCACACTTCTCTCCCCCCCCCCCTAAAAATATTAAATACATATTCTCAGCATGACTGAGTCTGAGACACAGGTACTATGAAACTAGAAATTTTAATGTACATTTTTAATATATTAATATATTTTAATGCACACAAAAATTCTTGTCTATAATGTAATGCAATGGATGTCAGTGGCAATTCGCAAAAAAATTTCATGCCGTGAATACTTCTTGCTTGATGTTAATACATTACAGCAGACATCATTACATTTTCACATTGACAATTGTGATATATTATGAAATACAATGACAAAAAACACACGAGTGACTGTCATTCTGACCTTCCAGTTTTCCTCAGGATTTCATGGACAAGTGACTTTAGAGTGTCATTTGTTTGTTTGTTTGTTTGTTTGTTTTTTGCCCAATGGTTTTCTGTGAAGTATATTACCAACGTGATAATTATACTATACTTCATTTTTCCATGACTGATTATGTGGTAGTCCATAATAAGCTAAACTAAATTCATACAACTCTGTGTGCCATTAAATCCTCAGAGACCATCAGATATTATCTGATATCACTGGAGCATATCTCTACTATATTACAGCCAGGCTCTTCCTATCCATCTCCATGTACATTTCAATGTGAAAGCAATGTCTGCTTTAAATTTCGCTCACAGAACAATTCTCCACAAAGATGAACTCTTAATTCATTGAGGATGGATTGATTTTGCTATTACACACATTTCCAATAGGCCCTTGCCCGAGTATACTCAGGACTCATTCTCCAAGAGTTAACGACAACCCTTTGCTTTAATCATTCTCTTTCTCTGCTCTGCCATGGACATCACGCTACCTGCTGCCCCTTTAATCACCTGCCCTTTAAATGACTTATACTCTTGAGCATTCATAGCTGCAAACTTGCTCAGCTGTTAGGTCTCCCCTCAACTAGACTGGTCTCTAGGTTAGTGAAAAACCTAATAGAGTGGAACATCTGCCACAAATCACCACAAACAAAGAGGCAAAGAGGATTATGCAATCCTCAATAAAATCATATTCAGTGTTGGAATGGCAATCTGTGAAGGTAGACAAAGTCAGCAACCCAGTGGATGAAGCAAAATGGCAAACCAAAGCTGATAGGAGGTACTCAAATCCTTTATGAACACAGGAGACAGTCACCATGATGTACTCAAGACTCGAAAGAATAAGAACTAGATCTGAATGGGATAATATCGCAGTTAATATTTCCCTGCAAAGAAATGTCTGGCTCATAAATGAAGTGAAACTTTGGTCAACTAGGATTTCTATCTCTTCTTAGGATATTCCTACCAATTGGAAACATCATACAAAGTTGATCTTACCAAGGGATGAAACTGTGTTAATCCACGATAAAAACACAGGTACGGGTTTTAATATCCTGAATAGCAGTCACAAAATTTCTGTGTATGAAACGTTCTTTGATTAAAAGGCACAGACATACACAGGCAGTCTAAGCTTGTTAGTGATATTCAAACATGCGCAAGTCACGTTGTGATATCAAGTAGCATGCATCGAACTTCATGACTAAACTTTTCCCCTTCTTTCAATTACACAAAGTAACTGACATGGGTTCTTTCTCTAAAGTTGTCTCAAGTATGCGGTGGTGTCTGTACTGACAAGCAAGGAAGATTTCCGTACCCCATGTGATCTTGAAGCCGGTGGAGTGGAGTTTGCCCTTTAGGCTTGGCTTGGAAGGCGCTCGCGGTGCATCAGGCGTCGTGCGGAAGGCCACTGTGCTGCTCCACCCACTGTTTCCCTCGTCATTGAAGGCACGTAACTTTAGGGGGCAAGATCAAGGGGAGCAGCAAACGAGAAAATGCAGAACAGAGAGAAGAATGAATATGTAAAGAAAATTTGATGTATTGAATGTACTTGGGCAGAAACTTTTTTTTTTTAATCAATGGAACTTCTATCAGGAAAACTGCTACACTCAGCCATTTGATATCTATTTAAAGATTAAAGAGAACATAAACATGTCGTCAAGAGGTCTTTTTATGTAATAAGGAGGTAAAAGAAGAGGCTACTCCAAGGAACAAAGATGGCGTACGTTCGCATCGCACAAAATCTGACGGCATCCTTTACAATTTGTACATCAGACTGATGGAAGAGGAAGTAATCTTTACACAAGGAACACAAAAAGAAAAAACAGCAACAGACAGAAAAATGGTAGAGAAAGCAAGAGAGAAAAATGATTAGGCAGAATACATACTGTGAAAGTGGAAATTTTTGCACAGTTGAAATTTTTGCGCATTTCACACAACCAGAAACTATCGCGAAACAAAAGCATGGAAACATTTTTGCTTCCCACATGAATATTTTTGCTTCCCATATGATGTTTCAGTAGTTAATGTCTTTATGCCAGGGACTTAAAAACATGCGAAACTTTTCTTACCCTGCCGAGTGTGAAAATTAGTCACTGGAAAACATCAATTCTTACAGCAATAGAAAACCAACATGTTTTGAGAAAGTGAAGTTTGTGTCACTCATGCATACTTACCCTAAACTTGTACTCTGAATTTCTGGCAAGATTTTTACAACAGTGGGTAGTCTCATCCCCTCTATACACAACCTGGAAGCCATAACGCTGGAGAGGATGGAGATAAAGAGAGAAATATAATGTTTGGGTCGAAGGTCAAAGCATGTAAAAGACAAGCATCACAGCTCTAACTTCTCTTTTGGAATCTTTTCTTGCTGGGGATCGTTTTCTACTTGGAATTGTAAGCCTTCAAGAGTGTTTGATAAGTGTACATGTTTACATAAGCCTTCTGTGATGTTTTGTTTCATTTCTCTACCCCCCCCCCCCCAAGCATCGAGTTGGTACACTGTAACTCATTGATCTCTTCTATCACTTACATTGTACTATCTAGTTACTCATATCTATCATATTGATATTCACTTCAGTAAAATCATCAAAATTTGACCTGAATGTGTCAAGTTCCCTACCTCTCTCCACTTTTCTTGCAGTAAAGAAGTCTTCATCAAACTCATTTTGATAATCATGTCCTACAACTTTTATGTACAAGTATACAGTAACATTTTTTTTCCACACGAGGTCACATTTGTCTCGTAGTAAAAATATAAAATGAGATGTGATACCTAGATAGAACTTTTGTTTCCTATTTAATAAGGGGTGGGGAGGTAGGATGTTTTTATAGAAATATTCAGTGAAGATTCAACATTCATCTATAAAACATTGTTTTATCTCGTAATGTACAGCAGAGAATTCAGCCATTGGCTGCACTGTAGCCACTGGCTGAATGATGTACATTTATGACATCATAAAAATGTGGCTGTGCATCTATCACTGTCAAACAAATCACTACATATGCCCAAGATAGTAACAGCAGGCCTAAAATAAGACAGCTTCAAATTCAAGAGGTTGATATTGCCCAAGAGCAGGTTTCACACACATTGAGTCTAAAGCCCATGACTTGACTTAAAGGGAACCCAAACCCAAAGAGAAATGTGGATTGAGTGAAAGCAGCAACATTAGTAGAACATATCAGTGAAAGTTTGAGGAAAATCAGGCAATCGATGCAAAAGTTATGAATTTTAAATTTTTGGTGTTGTAATGACTGGATAAGGAGACTACTAGAGTTCATGATGTCATGTGTGGACGGTACTATAAAGAAGATATAAAGTGAATTCTGCAAAAAATTATTTTTCATGAAAATGACACATTTCATCAACTTGATACTGACATATGCTAAGGGTAGCAATTATTTTCCCTGCTTTCTGAAAGCGGTTAGTCAAGTGCTCTTTCATAATGCTAGAAAAGTGAATTTTGTGGAATTTTTAAAAATATTTTCTTTTTATTTTTGTCCACACATATGTCATAACCTCTAGTAGTCTCCTCATCCAGCGGTTCCAACACCAAAACTTACAAAATCCATAGCTTTTGCATCGATTGTCCAATTTTCCTCAAACTTTCACTAATGTTACTGCTTTCACTCAATCCACATTGCTCTTTGGCCCGAATTCACAAAGGTGGTACAATTGAAACCATGGTTTAAACCATGGACAATTTGCATGGAAAGCCAAGTGTCGCACGGCCTATTTCATTGACAAATTTTTCATTTTGTTAAAGAAATGATCATTTCATTACAAAATCATCATTTCGACGACAAAATGACTGATTTCGCAACGAAATAGGCCGTGCGACACTTGGCGCTCCATGCAAATTGTCCATGGTTTAAACCATGGTTTTAATTGTACCACCTTCGTGAATTCGGCCTTTGGGTTTGGGTTTCCTTTAAGACTCCAGCTCTGCACTGTCTCCACTAGAAGGAAATGTCACAGCATGGGAAGGGGGTGGGGGAGGGGAGGTTTGGTGCACCTGAAGCCCCCAAAGGTCACCTGCCACATGTGACCTCTCCAGCAGGAAGGGGTAAATTGTGAGAATGGTAGGGGGGGGGGGAATGGGGGAGATGTTGCAGTGCAAAATAACCTCTTACACGTTGCCGATGCGTTATGCATTAGCCTGACTCTCAGTCACTCTACATTGTAGTTGCCCCAAGATGCAGGGTGGAGGTAAAGAGGGACGCCCTAGGCCCATAGGGTGTCTCTCCTCCCCTCCCCCCCCCCCCCCTCTTTTAAGCCACAACAGTGTTATTATCGAAACAGTACACGCCTCTGCTGAATCAAACTTGACCTTTCCATCATTCTCATTTACTGTTAGCCGGTGGCTGCATGTCTTTGACTGACTGTCGGCTCATCTTGGCTCACTAACATTAGGCTCTCCATTTTCTTCATCATGGCTACTTTGTCACTAACTCTTAGTGGCTTGTCCTGCGCGCCTTTTCGGCTGTGTAATGTATGGATATCAACTAATTATTCTTCAAACTTTTACCAATGGTTAGATGTTTATTTACCGTCTGATAAGAATATGGCCAATTTATCTTTGTGGCAAACAAAAAGAGCCAATATTTGGCTTGTGGGTCTCTTCTCTTTTGTATTTATCTTCTGATGCCATTACTCAAGATTGGAATTTTATCCAACCTTGGAAATGAAGGTCTTGAAAATGTATGCAGGCTTAGTGGCTTTAGTCCTAAATATGGATAATCTTACTCATTCTTTATTTATCTGTTTATTCATTATTATTATTATTATTATTATTTTTTAGAAAACAAGGAATGAACAACAGGAAGTATGGAAGGTCTGCCGTAAATTACAGCATCAGACATATTTCCTTAAATTCAAGCTATGGTGCATGAATAGCTGTAGTTTCTATTATAGTGTGGCCTCATCAACTATTTAAAAAAAAAAAAAAAAAAAAAAAAAAAATGACATTAAAATGCCCACAACGCTATAAAGACCCGATAGGATGGGGATACCACTGAGTGGGAAGGCTGGCCCAGTTCAGACATATTCAAGAATCCCTGTATCGAACTGTGTACAGCTCTATCACTGATCTAAATGTAAGTACACACACAGCCAAAGAATCTAGATTGGAGTGGACTCTACTAACTGATAGCGTACGCTTTAATGCACACATTTGCTGATTTTGTGGCTGACGAGGCTATTCATGGGTTTTGAATTTACTCCGATGGGTAGTAAATGGCGATCAAGTCAATCTGACCACCCCTGTTTCCCCATGCTACAGAGTCTTAAATAGCTAACTCATTCAGTTTGGTTTAGTCCAGTGAGAATGGGAAGATCAGGTCTTATTAGCTTGGCCTAGTCCTGTGAGAGATGGAAAGACCATGTCTTATGAGCTTGGCCTAGTCCAGTGAGACATGGGAAGACTAGGGCCCCATTTCATGAAAAGTTGATATGACAGCAACTCTTGCTGGAATGACACTTTGCCATGGTAATGACAAGAATCCAGCTTCCTGATTGGCTGCTGTTTTGGGAAGTTGCCATTCCAGAAAGAGTTGCTATCCTAAAATCTTTTATGAAATGGGGCCCTGGTCTCATCAGCTTGGCCTAGTCCAGTGAGACATGGGAAGACCAGGTCTTATCAGCTCGGCCTAGTCCAGTGACTTGTGAGACATTGGAAGACCAAGTCTTACCTTTGTTTCGTCATCCATCTCCAAAATGTAGCCCTGGATGTCTCCAGGGCCCCTTTGCCACTGTAGCCTGAGACTCCGGGCCAGGGCCTCAAGAAGGACCACGGGCTCCGGGACAGGAGGCACGCTACCCGCCGTGTAGAACCGCCCCTCATCGCTGAAACCACTGAGGAGCAGACAGGTGGGTGGGGGAAGGAGGTAGAAAACAGTGGGTGGAGACCATGTTGAGAGAAATGCACTTGACACATTAAAACTGATGAAGGCACAATTAACAGATCACGGCTCATTTACACATTACTATCAAATATCAATGATAGTGATGATGATAATGATGATGATGTGATCATGTTGCCAACCACAGCAACACCAATGCTAATCACAATCACAATAATAATGATAATAATTATAATCATCATCATCATCATCATCATCATCATCATCATCATCATCATCATCATCATCATAACAATAATATAACCAAGAATAATAATAACAATTCTAATGTTACTGACATAACAGTAATAAATGATTTCATATTCATCAGTAAAACATTGGTATTATACAGAGAGCCTCTCTCCCATGTTGAGGTGAATACATGTACAGCACACAGTAACATATTGAAATTCTGATCTCTAAGTAAACTCGAAATTGCCCCACCTGCAAATCCTCTCCAGTTCCACCTAAGTTGCTTATTTCTGGTGAATAAATGCTAAATTCAACTAATCACCATAAATGTTCTACTTGCTATCAGACTCCCATTAATATATTTAGTATATAACTGGATAGAGAAGGGCATTCTGGATAAATTGCCTTTCTGAAGGGCACAAGTACTTTGACAAGACTTGAACCCTGTACCTTCTCACTGAGAGTCCAGTCCTCAATCCACTAGATCATAAAATCTCCTATAATCACCTTTCACATATCAAACACTATGTTATAGAGCTCTTATACATGTAGTTGGTTGTGCAAGGCCTCACCCTACATGTACAGGAAAAAAAAATCAAATGAGATAATAGGATACTTCTCACAGGCCTTCTTGCAAAGGAGCAGTTTAAGATATTAAACTCACAACAATCTTTATTACTACCACTCACCATAATCATTTTAAAATTTGGTGGAAATATGGGTTGCCTGAAAAATGAAGCTACTACTTTAAAGTTGTACATCTTTTGACCTTGTGAGCCAAATATTTCTTGGCCTGATTTTGCAGAAATTTTGCAGAAAAAAAATTTAAAAAGAACAGGAAGAAAAGGAGAAAAACAGGCAGCTTCCCTGCTGCTTTGTGCAGGAACCAAATCAGGGCACTGCGATGATATCTTGTCTTTCTGTCAGGGCCACAATCATTGAGACCTTGTCCAGAAAACCTTGGGATATCCAAGATGTCTCCAGTATGACATGTGTGGCTCTTGCTGGGCTGAATACATAAAAAAAAATTCCTGTTTGCTTTAAAGCAAAAAATCTACAGAATATTTGAGCTCACTTTGGTAAATAGAGTAAATTCAAACAAATGCAATATTGAAAAATCATTCGACTGTTTGAGATCCCCCCATAATAAAAGAAGCCATATACTGTAAAAGTGGATATTTTCACGCGACTCATTTTTCGCGTTCGCCCAGATAAGAAGAGTTTCATGTGTTTTTTAATTCCGCGGTATCAAGACATCAACTACAGGAACATATGGCAAGCAAAAATATTCGCGTGCTTTTATTTTCACGCTAGTTTCTGATTGCACAAAATGCGCGAAAATTTCAACACCGCGAAAATTTCCACTTTTACAGTATGTCATGGTAATTTGCTTTATTTCATTGGAAGAAACTTTTAGTGTTCTTTTCTTTGACTTCACTCTCCTCATCAATGTCAACATGAACTAATCAAGTGGATTCCCTCTCCAAGCTTGATACACTGTCTGCCCAATTAACCAAGACCTCCCGAGGAACAATCTCTGGCATAAATTGGCAAACATTCACAATTCTTGCTGTTATGAAAAACAAAAAGACACAACATCGTCTTGCAAAATGGGGAAAAAAAAGAAAAAAAAGTTGCTGATGATGACAATCCCGACTTCACATGGCTTTTTAAAAGGAAAGTTTTTGCCAAAACAACAAACAGGAAGACCAGCAGACTGCATGGTAAAACTATTTATAATTTGACCTAAGTATTACTTGATATTGCCATGGCAACAGCTATGTAACAGCTATGGAGTTTACGCGAGTATTGGAGCTAATGCCACGCAGGCTCTCATTATGTCAAGTTTTGTGCACACTCCTTTATCATATCATGAAATATGGTCCTGCAGGAGATATTATTGTAAAAAAAAAATGCATGTGAATTCAGTTTGATGAAGATTACATGATTCTGTATCTACATGTACTCTCAATCAGCTAAACACACATGTAAGAGAATGAACAATGAACAATGCTTATCATTGTTATTGCTATTATCCTTATGATCATCATCATCATCATCATCATGATCATGATCATCATTACTATAATGATTTCTATTTGTCATGAAAAAGGCTGGAGTGGTTACCTTGATCCATGACTGTTGATTGCCTGAAGTCTGAAGCGGTAAAGTGTCGACGGCTGGAGCTTCTGGGCCTTATACTGTTTGTCTATTCCCTCGTAGAGTGTGACAAACCCACTCGAACCATTGCCCTACAGGGGAAAGAACAAAACGGGCCTCCGCCAAGTGAACAACACAAGAATACAGCAAAGGAAGGGTGTGAGTGTTAAGGGGGGGGGGGGGGGAAGGGGGTGGAGAACAGGAAGAAAATTCAGGCATGGATCTTATCAAAGCACTCCGAATATTAACAATGTCATAGTTTACGAATAGTGATAATCATACACAAACATGTTTTCATAAAGAGATGTTTTGGTTAATTAAAAATTGACAATGACAAAGAATTGCTAAGAAAGCAGGATGGAGGGATTTTGAAAGAGGAGAGAAACAATAACATTTTGTAAAAGTGTGTGTGTGTGTGTGTGTGAGAGAGAGAGAGAGAGAGTGAGAGAGAAAGATCATAGCACCACTTCAGTGATAGAAAAAGGTGATAATAATGGTCCAAGGACAAGGAAACTGTGTACTTTTGGATACCTTGGAAGAAATGAACATTTAACTTGCATCACTTCAATGCTAACAATTTACGTGTACCATCTATAAGAAAACAAAGAAACAAACTTGCAATATGCAATCATAACTTTAGGAAAGAACTTAAGGTAGAAATTCTAACCTTTAAAGCACAGAGTGTAGTATCAAACTTACAACTAGTTGTGCTTAAGTCACTGAAATAAATGAAAAGAAATTCAGTCCCTGGAAATATATATTATATTTGTAAACCTGTATAAAATGAACAAATGGGCTAGAAAGTCATATTTTTAGAAGTGCAAGGACCTGCTGTTTATCTGTTAACTTACAAACTTTATTCAAAACCTTACAGCAACTGCTACAAAAGGATTATGGAAAAGTAATATCAGCTTATCCTACCATTTGAAGTAATTCTTGCTCATATTCTATTCATGGTTAGAAGTTTTGCAGCATCAGTGCAGCTTGGGATGGCTTTGACAAATTTGCAAAGGATTTTCTTGAACACACTTTCACATTCCTCACAGGCATGAAGCAGAGAACACCAGCACCACAAGAGGAAAAACAAAATGGTTTGGGAGAAGATTAATTACTATATGTGATTATACACCCTCAAGCATCAGATCTCCTTGTACTGCACTATCTTTCAAAAAGGCAAATCAACCTGAAAATTATCCAATCTCACTGAAAGCAGGTATATTTAGGCCTACTGTTAATTTACACATGTTATCTACAGTCTGTATTGTGGGTTAGGCAATGTATGGTCAAATATGCTGATAAGAACAAATAGTAAAATGTGTACAAATAAGCTGCAATGAAAAATCACTCGAAAACAAGTCTATGCTCATGTAATATCCAGTGGAAAAAAAAATCACAGTTTGTCATACACATTTAAATAAGTAGGAGGAAAGAAAACACTAATAAAAAGCGACACACACAGAAGACTCACTGTCCCAAGCACCACCTTTTGGGAAGCAGCCACGAAGCGTAAAATATGCCTGATTAAAAAGAAGGCTTCACAACCCCGGGCCACAGGTAAATGCTGTATATTCATTCTTTCTTTTTTAAACATCATCTTGACCCATTTCTAATATTTGCACCTGGTCTTCAAAGTTTCCGCAGCTCTGTCTCCCATTCCAAGCCCCACTCCACAGCCCAACACAAATGATGCACACACACACACAAACGCGAGAAGCTCCCTCTTTTTCCACTCAAACTACATACAACATGCTGTGTCCTATATCTTGTCTCCGCTCTCCTGTGTTTCCCCAACCCCCCCCCCCTTCCCCGTCCATTTCTCTAGGGACAAAGAAGATGATTCTGGCAATAACTGGGCCAGCCATATGTGAAGGGGGGATTTACTTCCCAGGGAGAACGGGGAAAGGAGGTCACAGGTCAGGATTGTCCATTGATTCCACCACAAGACAGTGACACAAGTCTTCCCTACTCCTACACGCTACCTACTCCTACACCCTATGTCAAACGTAACCCTGTGTGCTGCAGGAGGGGGGAGGGTGAAAGACCCAATACACAGCGTCATGTTCATGGAAAAGTGTAGTCTAGCTACCAGGGTGACACGACATTTTCTCCTGCGGCAATTGCTCCGGTCTTATTTTGTCCATGAACTTGGGGTTGGGGTTGTGATAGGGTTTTAGGTTTAGATTGATGTGAGGATTAGGATGAGGGTTAAGTTTATGTTTGAGGGTAGAATTTATGTTTGGCTTTAGCGTGCAGATATTTCAAGGGAGTGATTGTCGCAGGAGCAAATGTCATGGACCCAGCTACCAGACTGTCATTAATCTATTATCCCACAGTTCAAAACCTAAATAGAATGCACACATCTCTTCATCTGTGAGCTGTGTGGAGGTCGTGGCCAAATCTGTTACAATGAACTCTGTTTCTCAATGAGGGACATATTCCTACCTCCTCCCCCTTCCTATATTGTACTTTTCATTTCATCATCTTGGAGTGCGTCATTGTCCTTATTTATTGCACATGTCAGAATGGTACACATTTACAGGGCCTTCAGCCTTCAGCCCAATGTAATATGCCATGTTATCTTTGCATTATGACTTGAGCAAGTGGCTGATCAAGGACCAGAGGCAAGACAAGGGCCCTGTAATCATAAAATAATACGAAATACAGTCCAATCTTTGTTAGCCCGCTATATCAGGACTGCCGGGCATTCAACATTAAGTGATTCGGTCGTATAAAAAGATAAGGCTCAAATACAGCACTTTCCAGCATAATCTGCTGGACGTATCGTTACTATCAATTTACTAATACATGTAGTATGATTATTTGCATGTTGTTGTCATATTTCATCATTCAGATGATATAGGAATAAAATGAATTTAGTGAGTAAAATATTCTTCCTCATAGACGCATTTGTTTGACTGATATTGACCAAAAATGAGATTGAGATCGCGACTTGCCGAATACTGCCACAGTATGCTACAGTGCAGTGCACTGCCAGCTGACTACAGCATCATCAAATGCCATCATCTCTTGCAGTAAATATGACTGTGCTTCAAACTGCGCGCACAAATTTTGTCGATTTTAAAGTTTCGCAGACAAATCAACTCACAGGAATGTAAAGTCCATGATTATTGGAAATTTGGCACTGAAATGCATGAAAACATGAAGAAAATTGTATAAAACAAGTGCACATCTGGATAAGAGAGAGATCTAGACAAGTGATGACCGGATAACTGAGGTCAGAATGTATAGGTTCTTTCCTTCCTTCTTTTTTTTTTTTTTTTTTGGGGGGGGGGGGTGAGTATGGCATTTACCAAAATTGAGGAAATGGTTGTTCGGAAATCATAACACTACAAGACTGGGAACAGATGCTACGCTGCAGACCTGAGAAGATGGGACGGATATTGAAAGGACGCAGTAGGGGGATGAAAGAATAATATCAAGAATATTGACATTTCACAATTTGATTCATTTTTATACAGCAGACTCCAAACAAGCCGGCGCCTCAACGAGGGAATCAGGTGGTCACAGGTGGCACATTATGAAATATGTTACTGTAAAACTAAAAATATTCGTGGCATGAAATTTTTGCGAATTGGAGCCGACGGCCTTTCTCACGGCATAAAATTTTCACGAATTGCCAATGGCATTCATTGCATATAGCATAGACAAGAAATTTTGTGTAAATTTTAATTTTGTGAATCATGGCTCCTTGCGAAATATGCAAAAACTTCATGCATGTGAAAATTTCTCATTTTACAGTATATGAAGAAAGAGGATAAACGAAAAAGGCAGATGTATGATAGGATAACAATAAAAATGGTATAAAGTAGGTTAAGAGAGAGCATTTAAAGAGAGAGAGTAGAGAGGATGGGGGGGGGGGGGGGTGTGAAAAACTGAACAATTATACATAACTACAAAAGGGGGGGGGGGGAATTCAAGCCAGAGCAAAAATTTTAGAGAGATGGAAAACGATGGTGTTGGAAATGTTTGCACATGAATGTTTGCTGATATGGACATTGAAAATGTGCACGTATGTGGGTGGAGTTCGAAAGCGAAGGAGAGAATCGAACAGCTTATGAAAAGAATGCTAAGAGGAGATTGAGCAGGAAAGGGAAAATAGGAAAAAAGATGAAAAGAAAACATGAAAAAGAAGTAGAAGAGCTGTTGACTTTTTATATCTGACCTATATTGCCTAATCCCTGAAGGTTTAGAAACCCTGTTTAATGTTGATTCAAGGGAATGGGATTGTGGGTAGAGCAAAAAAAAAAAAAAAAAAAGGGGGGGGGGGTGTTATGGGGAGCCATACTGACTTGATACCTGCTCAGCCTGTACTTTCTTACCAAACCATGCTGAGGTCATATCAAGGTCTTGGAATGGTTCTGGTATTAAACAAAAATTGATCTGGAGGGAAGCTGTCAGAATTTCTCATTTTCCACTTTGCGTGTTTGTTTTACTCTTTATGGGGGGGGGGGGGGTAACATTACATCAAAATTTGCTTTGATTCTGTTGCATTCTGGATTGAAGGGCCTGGAAGATATATCCAAAGAAAGCTTTCGGGTACATTGATAAAAGATTATCTACAATATTACTATCACAGTGGATATTTTTGCACAAGTAACTTTTCGTGCTAGGCCAGATACAATAAATTTTGTGTGTTTTTAATTCAATAGAATCAAGACATTCAACAGTGGGGCATACAACAAGCAAAATATACTTGTGGCTTTTATCTTGCGCTAGTTTCTGGTAGTGCAAAATGCACAGAAAAAAAAAAATTCCACACTGCAAAAATGTCAATTTTTCTTTTTTTTCAGTACATGGGGTAACTTTTGCTACGTCTTGCTTCCCATACACAAGGAGTGCCCAAAAATCACTTAAAAAAAGAATCAAATGTTGCAATTGGTTTATGGACTATCAACATGGTTTTGAGCCCATCTCTGTTCTAGATTCCCTGTGATGTTTGTATGACACCACCTGAAAGATATCTGAGGTCATCAGTGGCCCCATCTATCTTATTCTCCCATCCCTTTGGGAAGGGGAAGATAGTGAGGAGAAGAAGATGAAGGAGGAGGAGGAGGAGGAGGAAGAGGAGGAGGGCAAAAGAGTGGTTGAGGGGCGATAGAGAAAAAGGATCCGAGTGCAATGTCTTGGGAGAACCAGGAGGGGATGTCCTGTCCTACTTTCACCCTAAATGACCTCTCACAGTCTGTCAAGTTTGTCGGGTGAACCCCAACCGCGCTGGGTCAACTTCTCACAGATGGGCTGTATTTTTGGTAGCAGGTTGTCTCCTTTCTTTTTCTTTTTTTTTGTGCATATACCTTCTCTCTTGCCAATCTCATACAAGGCCATGATAATTTTGCCTCTGACGAAGATTCTGCTAGGATCGAAAGCTCAGGCCCCTTTAAACCCCAATTTAATGCACAAACCAACCATGTACCTCACTTTAATACACAGACCAACAATGTATCTCACTTTAATGAATAAACCAACCATGTACTGTACCTCACCTATTCTTGGAAATTGGAATGGTCCTGACTAGATGGGTGTCTGATGTGAATATGTGTGCATTCCTGCTTCAGTCTATAATTGTACAGATAAATGAATGCCAATACACTCATACATAAATACATACAATGATGTACATACGTACATACACACACAAACACAAAACACATACATACATTCACAGGTGGGTGTGTCCACCAGTTAAGTCAGGGGGATAGCTGCCCCTTACCTTGTCACACTGCAGTAAGTAGCTGTGGATCTTGGAACCATTGGAGTTGGGTGCCTTCCACGTGAGGATCAAGTAGTTCTTGGTCTTGCTTTGTAGCTTCGGCACCGCGGGGACGTCGGGTGGACAGCCAAGGGTGCTGAAGGTCTCCGGTGGTGAGGGCGCCCCTCGTACATTGCCCAATATTGCACTCACACTGCAGCATACAAATGACAAAATAAAGAAAAAAAAAATGGAATGTCACGACCACTTGCTTAACAGTGTTGGCTCTTACTTTTGCAATACAATGGTGGATAACACTCTGAAACACCTAAAATAATGCCTCCGGCACCCTTCGGGCGAAGGAATAAAAATCCCACGACAAAAAACAATACACAATCAACATCATCAAAGAAAAGAGGGGGAGAGGAAGGGGGAAGGGGCAGTTGGGAAAAAAGGAAGAGCCCCCCCCCCCCCCCCCAAAAAAAAGGAAGATATTCTTGCCAGAAACTTCCCTATAGTATAAAAGATGTCAACTTGTAACTTAAAAGAGGCAATGAATATCATTACACTGCATTTTTTTTTAACTTTGTATTTTTGTATGTTATTTTGCAGTTACGTCTGAAATACATTCCACAAATGACAAGGATTTTGATTATTACAGCATTAATGTCATTACTGAAGTGTTACTTTGCAAATTCATGTCCTGTCAAACAAAATGTCAACAAAATGTCAACAAAATGCCCGAGGTGAGAATCTACACTCAAAACTAGGCGAGTGCATCACTCCAATCCACATTACTGGTCATACATTGCATAAAATGACCTCTTAAAGAAGAATTAATACCAGAGGGAATTTCTCTATTTGGAGTTAAAGGGATTCTTCCTTTAAATATTTCTCCAAGCCTAACCTGAGAGGAATGTGACTAACAGTTGCCTTTCAAATGAAGGTGAATCATTTGTAAACATTTATGCTCACCTCTGATAAAATTCTTTGAAGAATTGGCAATTTAGATGATTCATGATATAAAACATAGATCTAGTGGGCACAGATAGGGATCCAAAATAGGAATTCAAGAATAGTCCGGTCTCATCGTCAGTGATTGGTTCCAAACTTTACTGAATAAGCCATGCAAATTGTGTAGCAAACCAGAACTGGCAAGACAATGTAAATGCTACAAATGGTTAAGTATATACATGAAAATCAAGCTGAAGGAATAAGAAAAAAATTATCATCCCTTTAGTTATAAAGAGGCAAAGATGACAATTTTACCACAATGGAAACAATATGCATTGAATTTTTGTTGCGAGAAGCATCATTTTGACTGCTCAACTTTGTGAATATCTCTTAAAGGAAACCAAAAACCTAAAGAGAAATGTGAATTGAGTGTAAACAGCAACGTTAGTAGAATACATCAGTGAAAGTTTGATGTAAAATTATGAATATCTAAAGTTTTGGTGTTGGAACCGCTGGATGAGGAGACTACTTGAGTTTATGGCATCATGTGTCGACAACAATTATAAAGAAAATATAAAGAAAATTCAACATGCTTATACTTTTTCTGGCATAATGAAAGAGCACTTAACTGCTTTCAGAAAGCAGGGAGAATAATTACTACCCTGAACATACATAAGTATCAAGTTGATGGAATGTGTAATTTTCATGAAAAATGATTTTTCATGAAATTCCTTTTATATTTTCTTGGAATATATTTTTGTCCACACATGAAGTCATGAACTCTAGTAGTCTCCTCATCCAGCCGTTCCAACACCAAAACTTTAAAAATTCATAACTTTTGCATTGACTGTCTGATTTTCCTCAAACTCTCACTGACGTGTTCTACTAAGGTTGCTGATTTCACTCAATCCGCATTTCTCTTTGGGTTTTGGTTTCCTTAACTCTTACATATATTTGTTGAAAATAAAACCACCACGAACATTATGATATTCAGACTGTACAAATAAATGTGGGATTGGCCTCTCTGTTATACCATTGAGCGCATTGGCTAGATGACAAGGAATATTGAGGGGGGGGGGGGGGGGACCAAAGAGGTATAAAAAGTAAGACTGAACAGTGTGTGAAAGATTCAACCTTGAACATTACAAGAGGATGATGTGTATGATTAAGTCTTCAAGGCGAAGCAGATGTCAATACGGAGTGTGCAACTTATCAATGGCTTCTCAACGCACGTCTCGCGCAAATGTAGCATAGAGCATTAAAATGATGTCCTTTGTAATTGGCTCAATCATTGCAGTCAACAGATTTAATCACTTTCACTTGATACTGTCCCTTCTCCACCTGCTGTTATCATTGTCCTCTATCTAATCTCAAACTCCACTTCATTTTTAGCCTAAAATGTCGTAGTCTTGGCCGGAAATTAAAAGCAGTTTGACAAATAAAATGACAACAAATGAATAAATCACTCTGGCTTCTTCATATTTTGACGATTTTCAAATATGACACATTTACAATATTTGCCGCTGCCCTAGCAGCTACGGGAGAGTCTCAGAGCTGATGTCAAGGTACCTGTAACTAGCCCAAATCTTGTAAAAAACAGGGCGGGGTTATCTTCCTAATCTTTCTCTGTTCATGTTTGTTACAATGGACCCACAAATAGACGGTATACAATTAAGAAATCTCAGGGGGTGATTTTGTGATAGGTTCGATATACAATGTCTCGTAAATCACTGGAGATTAAATGGACCTCTGGCTCTAACTTCCTGAAATAGCTTCCTCTGGATTATTGAATGAAGGGGCGTTGTGGGGGGGGGGGGATAGATTGATAGAAGAGGGGATAGAGCTATCACATGATTTTACTGATAATGACATTGCTGCTCTCCACATGAAACTTTGCTCTTTTCAACTGCTTTAGAAATTTGTCACACTGACACTATCCCCCTGTTCAGATGCAACCCAGTTTATACCAAAACTCAATAAAGAAACGCTGCATTAAAGAATCATTATATAGCTGTCAGCCCATTCAGACGCTAATCTTGACTGTTCAAGAAAACATTGTACAGATGCGCGGTTTCCAACTGCGCATGTTTTATGGCCATGTCGTCGCCGCTAATGAGAAGAATAGGGTCACCTTTCGTGCACACTAAGCCCCGCCCACCTGTACCGTTCTATGGTCGCCATATGTTCAGATGCATATATGGACATGATGGAATGCCGATTCATTATCGAGTTCTAGTTTGAAATGATGCTCTGATTGTCATTACGTTATACATCGTTTTGTTAGTCAGTGTTCAGACACAGAAGTTCATTTTACCGTTTTGGTATAACTATGCCATTTTAGTACAACTTTTTTTACTTTTTTTTTTTGCATCTGAACACTCTGTATGTCTGAATGATACCTCCCACGAGAAAACATGCAATAGGTTAATGCAGGGGAGTGAAGAGCAATGTGGAAAGGGAGGATTGTTACCATGGAAACTGGGTTATGGATTTCGATACAGGTGGAGAGTCCATTTTTATTCTCTAATTTGCAGGCAATTACACAATGCATACATCCTCCTCAACACGACCAGGGGAAGAGAATGTGACAGTGAACGAAATCTCCAGGAGTCAAACTGTAAGCAGGGCAGCGATAAATTACCGTAATCTTTCAGATTTTTATTCGTGGTATCGATGGGGGCAGGAAGCTACGTGTACGGGGGGCCCTGACTTCAAACTGCAAGGAGTCCATTTCTGAAGATAGAGAGATACGACCCGCTTCATCGTGTAGAGCCAGCCGTTACTGGTGGGGTTGACTTTCATTTACACCTGCTCTATTCTACCGTATCTCAATCTCAAATGATGTTTTGATGAAGCATATTTAAAGGACAAGTCCATCTTCATATACATGTGGATTGAGTGAATGCAACAATATTAGTAAAACACATCAGTGAAAGTTTGGGGAAAATCAGACAATCCGTTCAAAAGTTATGAATTTTTAAAGTATTTGCGCAGTCACTGGTGGATGAGAAGACTACTACAGTGCATGATGTCATATGCGTACAACGATATAAAGAAAATAAAAAGAGAATTTCACAAAACTTCACTTTTTGAATAAAGTGCACATTTCTTCGACTTGTTACTGACGTATGTTGAGGGAAATATCATTCCCCCTGCCTTCTGAAAGAGAGAAGTCAAGTGTTCTTTTTGTTGTGCGAGAAAAGTGAAAATATGTTGAATTTTCTTTATTCTTTCTTTATATCGTTGTACACATGTGACATGACAAGCTATAGTAGTCTTCTCATCCAGCCTTTAATGAGGAGAAACTTCAAAAATTCGTAACTTTCGAAGGATTGTCCGATTTTCCTCAAACTCTCATTGATGTTTTCAACTAATATTGCTGCATTCACTCAACCCACATGTCTATGAAGGTGAACTTGTCCTTTAAGATCCCTTTTTGTTGTAGCTGGTCTTTCAGTTAGATACGAAACAATAAGTTGCCTCTTCGAAGTTGTTGAGATTTTCTTCCTACAAATGGTAACGTTACTGCCTTATCACAAACTGAAAATGGTTACTGAGTAATCAATGAGAAATTATACAGCATACAGCTCCTTTTCCGGTCAACTGTGGCAGAAATTCACGGAGGATACAAGTTCTGGTCTATTCTGTTTATTCTTCGTTGCAAGAAGACTTTGACAAGGATGTTTACAGCTCTGTAATGCTGCTTACAGTCACTTTTGGGCAGGGCTGAATCAATTCTTGGAAGAGTACAACAGGAACCCATTTGTCACCAGATTTGTGTTGTTTTTTCCCCTCCTCCACCACCGATTTCCTGACGTTCTTTCTGCCTCTTTTTCCTTCCCACTTTCCTCTCCCCCAAAAACCTCGGATAGTCTGAACAGATATCCAGGCCCCCACTCTGTATCCAGTGATGAGGAAAGAAGGCGAAGCCCCGCTAATCTCATGTCTGGTGGAATATGGCTCGTTAAAAGGGATGATACAGTTTTGGTTGAGATGGGGCTGATGGTTTTCAACTTGTTTTGATGATGATGATTTTTTTTTCCTAGAGAATTAGAAACCTCTAATTAAAGGACAAGTCACCTTCATAAACATAAGGATTGAGAGAATGCAGCAATATTAATAGAACACATCAGTGAAAGTTTGAGGAAAATTGGACAATCGATGCAAAGTTATGAATTTTTAAATTTTTGTGTTTGAACCGCTGGATGAGGAGACTACTAAGGCTCGTGATGTCATATGAGTACAACAGTATAAAGAAAATGTAAAGAAAATTCAACATATTTTCACTTTTTTCGCATAATAAAAGAGCACTTGACTTGCCTCTTTCTAATGGCAATGGGAATAATGTTACCCATAACATATGTCAGTAACGAGTCGAGGGAATGTGTACTTCTTTCAAAAGATGAAATTTTGTGAAATTCTCTTTATATTTTCCTTATATTGTTGTACCTATGTGACATCATACACTGCAGTAGTCTTCTCATCCAGCGGTGACTGCACAAAAACTTCAAAAATTCATAACTTTTGAACGGATAGTCTGATTTTCCTCAAACTTTCAATGATGTGTTCTACTAATATTGCCACATTCTCTCAATTCTTATGTTAATGAAGGTGAACTTATCCTTTAAATATGAAAGAGCATGGAATTCTAAGAGGAATTCAAAGTTTATTTGATGAAAATTGTTTTGAAATGGCCGAGATATCCAAAACAGAGCAATCCTAATAAAAGGTGGGACCCACTTTGTAGTACTATAGGACTGTTTTGTTTTATCTTGTTTATGAATACCGGTATCTCAGCCATTTCAAAAACGATTTTCAACAAATAAACTTTGAATTCCTCTTCAAATTGTATGCTTTTTAACATTTTTGGTGGTTCTAAGTTGCAAAAAGCTTAATTACCTCAACCAATACTTTACCATTCCTATAAACCCTCATGCCGGAGTGTGCATGGGTTGAGCATTTCCCACAGACCCCATATGGCAAATGCAATGTTATCCTTCTACAGCGCTGCATTGCCTTTATGCAACACAAAAGCAGAAGAAAACCTGGCACCTTGTCACATTTCCTCAAGGTATGGAAAACTCTTGTAAAAAAAGTGATAATATATCACAATCCTACGTGGGCTTCACAGTTTGGTCTATCAAATCCTGTCATGGCATGAGCATTCTCTTTGTTTTGCCAACACAGGCTTTCAATAGTTGTTTTCATTGGACAAAAATTTCTATTACAATGCTATGGGTCAAGCAATACAAATATGATCTCACAAAGAACACAAAGAACTTCAATTTTACGCTGAGTACTGCATGATTTATTCTACAAAATATCTTAAAGTTAGAATTTGTTCTGAATGGCTGCATTATTTTCTAAAGGGACATATCTTTCTCAAAAACTTTCAGTTGTAATTCTGACATCAGTTATAATGTATTCTTTCATCCTACAAATTCATGGCTTCATAGCAAAGACAGGGACAACAGACTGGTGATAGTATTTTTTGTGAAATGTACCGGTATGTGATCATAACATTTCCACAGTGACTGATGATCAGGGAAGCAGCAATATACATGTCCTACCTTTTGTGATGGCTTACTGGTTCAATAACTACAGTAATAACTGCTCCTTTTGGTTACTGAACTACAAGAGTTCTTGCTTTTCAACATTTCATGACAGCCTCGTTCATTACATAGTCTGATAATATCATCTTCTCCTTTCACTAATTTAAAGGCTGACTAAAAGGCTAGTTTCATTCGCATCGTGTCGGCTTCTCTCTTCCATCTCCTGTAGCATATGGTGCGACTTACCTTAGTTGGTACTCTGTGGCTGGTTTAGATCCGATATTGTATGATGGAGACTGTTACTGCAGAGAGAGAAAAAAGGGAAACCAGAAGAGAATAAGGAAAAGGCGATTAATATCTGGCCAAGATATAAATCATCTTACAAGCAGCATCAAGACTTGGCTCATTAAATCTAGTACCATAAAATGATGTGTACACATCTGATTAAGTCAACTCACAGGCTAAGTGCATACAGAGAAGAGTAGACTTCCTTTCATTTCAGTGCTTGGGCAAAATGGAGAGATATGTGCAAATATATTTGAATGGCTCATTTTATTTTTGCTCAACCACTTTACTGTCCATGTAATCATCTGACATAATGTGGACCCGACAACATTATGAGCTAAATAATGACAACATCCCGCCAAAGACCTTGCTGATTTGATGTTATCCCGACTGCAGCATTCAACAATGGACAGAAGAAGAAATAAGAAAATCATGTGATCAGAAAAGATGTCCCTCGTTCACGGCTGGTTTTTTGCTGTTTTGTCTTTCTCATTAAATGAATCCGTCAGGAAAGAACAGGAAAATACGATTTGGGTTTCAAGATTTACGGAAGACGTGCAGAGTGCAGGAAGGGACTAGGAAGGGATGTCATTAGATTGTTTTCATAATGCGTCAACTCTAAGTCATCAAGTTATAACCTAGAAAGGAACAGAGAGCGTGCTATGAGAGAAAGGAAATAACATTTTCTGCTTTAAGAAGCTCACAGGGAACAGGAATTATTGCTCTGAAAAGGGCAAAAATTGACTGAAAGAAGAGAGAGAAAGAAAACACACATACAGACACACAAAAACACTCTCAGTGAAGGCTTAAGATCACATGTGGGATCAACTGACATGGAGATAGAATTAAATCTTTTTCTCTTTTTTTTTTTGGGGGGGGGATGAGTCAGGGGGAGGAAGGTTTGGGGGAGTGAGGATAATAGTGAGACAAGACTCGCTAGTCCCCCTTTTCACAAGACATGTGTAATGTTATCAAGAGTTGAATCTTGTATATAAACTTGGCATAATATGTCTTTAAGAGGCAGATTCTTTTTCTTCTTCTTCTTCAGAATTGTGCGATTTCCGCAGGGAGTTACTGGGACCCTCAAGAACATTTCACAAAGTCTGTTTACACTTTCCTCATTTCATTTGTTGCCCTCGATAACAGCCTTCACTATGTCTCTTTTCTTCTCTCCCACCCACTTCTCCAGCTCCAATAAATGTTCCCAGCGTAATCGAAGCAAGCCGGTGGGAATTTGTGACGAGTCAACTGGTTGAAAGGTCAAACTTCACCCTTCACTCAGAGTCAAGGCTGAAAGCTCCAGTCTCGACCCCATGACATTGGACAGGCAGACAAACTAAACAGAAACTATTCTTGATGCCATCAAAATGTTTTCATCCCTCGTCTCAATTCCTCCTCCTCCTCTTCCTCTTTCTCCGCATTCGTCCTCCTAATGTTCATTTTTTCTCCATAATGTCAGAGTATTCCCTACACTCATTTTCTCTCCCCCCCCCCCCCCAATTCTTTTCCCCTCCACCACCCCTATTGGCTTGCTGGTTTGTTGGGAGCTCCACTGCCTCTCCCTCAAGCTCCAACCCCTCCCCTACCCATCCCATCTCCTGCATCACATTCATGAGGCTTTCTCTACAGTTTAGTGTCTAGAATCCCTCCCCCATATGTACTGTTTCCATAAACTGGAAACCAACCACAAGAAACCACCCACTTCTTGTTCTTGTGTCCTCCACCAGTACAATAATTTTTCACGAGTCTTTTTCAGAGCGCTTATTTCACTGTCTCCTCTTCTGTGAATGAAAACTACAGAAACTGAATGAGATGTAAATACTAAGGGGGGGGGGGGGGAAGAACTTAAACGCAGTTTTGATTTCTAATCTTCTGTCATCATTACTACCACATCTGTATTTCTACCATGACTGAATCGACTTTTCTTTGTCAGAATGTGTTACATCTCCATCACGACAGTCTCATCCTGATGAATTCCCAAATGACCATCTCTTTCAAAGATACGGGCTGATGCTGATGGCACTGTCCTGACTCCCAGCCATTAACTCCTTCAGTTGCATCGGCAACACATTTATAAACAATGTCATTAGGAATTTAGCTGGTGTGTTTCTGAGGAGTAAGCTGACATGCCTTCATGAAAGCTCACTAGTAGTACCTCTGTCTTTACCAATGGTGACTGTTCATATTACTATGTCAAAGGTACTTTGAAAACTCGGACCTTAAGAGGATGTCATCCATCTGTGAGATTTTCACTCAAAAAATATTGATTTTTAGGTGTAAGCTGATTTCTTTTTTTCCCCCCTTTTGGGTGGGGGGGGGGGTAGGGGTGGGGTGTTCTTGGCCCAATAGTAACAAATTCACTTATATTGTACAATACAGATGACACTTCAAAATATCATTCTGTATACAGACAGATGAATAAAATGTAACCTTAAAAACAGGATGCAACATGTATCTTCACAGATAATCTCCATGTAAGATTGCAAGGTTT